>NC_052047.1:186863971-187163971 GCF_903992535.2 Arvicola amphibius | reverse complement strand
AATTCGGGTTGTGCTTCCCCTGGGAAGGCATCAGGAGTGTGACACCATCTTCAAGCCCTAGTGGTCTGACTCTTTACCCAGAAGCCTCCTCCTCGGCAGCTATGGCGCTCTTTACCCCGCACCTCCTCCCCGCCCAGCACACGGGAGGACCACTGCGTCCTGACCTGTGCTGTTCCAGACACACAGTGTGAGCCCCGTAGGTAATCACAGCAGTTTCTGGGAGCCACTTTAAAATGTGAAAGGAAGTAGGCGAAGTTAAATTTTAAAATATTTTTTATTTGGGGACTGAAAAGGGGCTCGGTGGTTAAGAGCCCTTTGTGGTCTTGCAGAGGGTCTGGGTTCATGTAGCACCATATGGAGGGTGGCAGCCACCTGTAACTCCAGCTCCAGGGGTTCTGATGCCGCTGGCCTCTGTTGGCACTTGCATTCATGTGCACAAATCACACACACACACACACACACACACACACACGCACACAGTTAGATAAAAATACATAAGAGTGTTTCATTAAATAAGTTGTTCTAGAGTATTCTCGACATATCATCATACCAAATTCTTTTTCCCATTTTTAAATTTTATGTTATGGTTTGCCTGCATGTTTATCTATGTATCACGTGTGTGCAGTGCTTGAGGGGGCCAGAAGGAGGCGTTGGATCCCCTGGAACTAGAGTTACAGAGGGCTGTGAGCTGTGTTGCCGGATTCAGACTGGGGTCCTCTGGAGGAACAGACAGAGCTCTTAACTACAGAGCCATCTCTCCAGCCCCTAGTGCAAAATTCTTAAAGAAACATTTTCCTTCCCTTCCCCTCCTCCCCTCCGCTCCCCTCCCTTTTCCATCCTATCCTTCCCTTCTCTCCTCTCCCCTCTCCCTTCATTCCTCTCCCTCTTTTCTCTTGTATACTCCTTATCCGGCATGTTTTTCCTGCACAGCCTACCTCGACCTGGACTGGCTGCATTGCTTGGGACCCTTGTCATGTGCAAACAGAGGTTATCCTGTGGGTCATACATACATACAGCTTTGCTGTAGACAGTCTGCACACCCACAGTTTCCATAGCAACTCTGAAGTGGAGAAGTGAAGGCACCTGGGCCCCAACCTAGCCTCTCAGAACCAGAACTACGCCCTCATCGCTCACAGTTGCCTCATATGCTGGGTGACGGTTGTCAAAGCCCAGCATGGGAGCTCTTTGATGGCGATGTCGCCATCTGACTTATTCCTAACATGTAGCAGAGAAACTGTCATCTGGAAGGCATACTGTGTCTTAGCAGAAAGGAATGGATGCAGGAATAGCCCGAGTCCTTCCCTGCCCACTCCTCCCAGCGCCACGTTTCCTGTGCTCAATGCGAGCCGGAATCTGAGGCCCAAAGGAAAACGATGGAGTCAGAGATGGTGTGGGTGGCAGAGCTGGCGGGTGCTGTAAGTTTGTTACCTGAGGAGAAGCTAGAAATTACAAAGTCAGGGCACGGAGGAGGAGGGCAGTCAGAAGGTGAAGAAGGCCAGCACGTCGGTGCACACTTGTAGCCTCAGTGCGTGGGAGGCTGAGCGTGAGGATCAAGAGTTCACGGCTATCTGGGCTGTAAAATGGCCAGTGTTGTCCTATAGAAGACTTGCTCGAGTTCCTCAGTGATACAGCCTCTCAGGTGAGGTCTCACAGCTTGCTGTGGCCCAGGTACACCCTGGGTCCAGAGAAAGTTAATTCAGAAAAGCACAGCACTCCATATCTGGGTGTCTGACTGGGCCCTCCTTTGTCCTCAGATACCTCAACGCTGTCCCTTCAGACCCCTTACGGAGCCAGTACTTGGAGGCCCCAGGCCTGTCCTACACATGGTATTATATATCTTCAATATTTTGGAAAAGATTCATTTATAAATATGCATAGGATAAAATTGAAAAGGATGTTATTAAGGAAGCATCGAGAGACACGTGGCATAAAGATGTTTATTAAATGATGTATATAGCAGTGACAGGTCGGAAACTGGGTGACAGGCAAACGAGCTGTGGGTCATGCGGACACCGAGATTCTATGTCATAATTAAAAATGGCAGTATGGCCAGGCATGGTGGCACACACTTGTAATCCTAGCTCTTGGAAGACTGGTAGCCTGGGCTACATAGTGAGACTACACGATCCTAGCACTTGGCAGCCTGGGTAGCCTGGGCTACATTGTGAGACCATGTCTTTTTAAAAAAAAAAGAATGTTGCTATTGACATAGGGCTGGGACTGTACCTCAGTGGTAAAGCATTTGCTTAGCTTGTGCGAGGCCGTAACACTTCAAAATAATGCTAATATGGAAATATTCATCTATATGGAAAAAATGTTGAGCATGTGCCGCGAAAGGATTGATGAGGTCACTTTATCATACACACAGGAAGGATATGTGTCCCCGACAGTTTTAGTGTTGGCTTTTAGGGGAACTGAATGTAAGTGATTCTTCTGCCTTTTTAAAAGCTTTTTCATTTTTGGTTGTTTATTTGTGTTTTCCTGAGACACCGCCTTGTTATAGAGAAGACTGGCCATTACATGGTCCAGACTGGCCTTGAACTCTTGATCCTCGTGTCTCAGCCTCCCGTGTGCTGAGATTACAAGTGTGCACTGCCGCCACCACATCTAGCTCCCTTCATCTTTTCTGAACCCCCTAACCCCACTGATTTTGTAATTTCTAGCTTCTCCTCACTAAGCAAGAATTACTGGTGTAGTACAAAATGAGATGTGCAAAAATAGAACGCAGGTGAGGGGAGCAGGGTTCTAGCTGGCAGCCTTATTTCAGAGTGTGTTACAGAACTCCCAGGTACAAATTTATAATGTTATAGCCCCACAGTTGTATTTAAATGTGGCAGCAAGGAATTATTAGGTGTTTGAGAGTTAAAGTTAGCACATTTAAAACTCATGAGCCAGCTTTTGCTAAGTATCTGTTTGGGAAGTGAAAGTTGATTATGGTACAATCTTGTTTTGAATGGAATCCACCTAACCCTTCCTATGTGGGTTCTAAATGCTATGTGGAGATTGAGTAATGATTACGTGAGAGACAGTCCTAAAACCATGTGTTAGAGCTGGGCAGATGAATGGACACACATGCACGCACACATGTGCATGCACACACCTGTGCACGTATACACACGCACACGCGCGCACACATGCGCATGTACACAGGCACACAGTCTAGCACAGGACCTCTTTCCCTCATCACCAGCCATGCTGACCCCTTGACCCCAGCCATTTCTACCCTGTGGCTCATTCACTATACCCTAGTAGAACTATCATCTCAAAGCACGATCAAGTCATATTCCTCCTCTTCATAAAACCCTTTGGTACCTCGGGATACTCCTGGTTCTCACAAATGTCACTTGCCATGATTTGGCCCATCCTGCCTCTGTCCTCTCGTTGCCTGTCCCTCTGCCCTGACTCACACATGCCAGCCATGCAGCCTCTTCCAGTGGTTTGCACTTCCAGGTCCCCTCTCTGGAACAGGTCTTACCCATAGTGCCCTGCTTCCTCACCTTCTGGAGGTCTTTGCCTCTGAGTTGGTGACATCTTCCTCAGCACCCCAAACAAAAGATCCCACATCTTACTTAGACACCTCAGCTGGCTTCATTCTTCTCTGTAACGCTTGACCTTCCCTGACGTACGACCAGTTTGTTTATTGTTTGTCTCGCTCCACCAGAATATAAACCCCCTGAGGCCAAGGACTTTTTCTTTAATGTCCAGTGCCTTAATCCAAGATCAGTGAGTGTCAGAAGCCTTGGGAGGAAGGGGTGGACGTTAGGTACCGAGTAACAGATCCTCATCCTTTCAGGGAGGTGCCTGAGCTGGGACACCCAGCAGACATCCTGACTGAAGCCACACGGCACCAGCCGCTCACAGGGACCCTGGACTTGTCCGTCCTGCTCCCTGTGCGTTTGTCCAGATCACACAGAATTTCAGCCCGCAATAGCAAAAGAAGAAACAGCTGTTGAGGGTTCCTCCCTGGAAAAGCAGTAGTGAGCTCAGGGTGGGAAGAAAAAAGGGAGGAAGGGGTCCCCGGCCGTGGGGACAGTGCGACAGATTTGATTTTATGATTAAAGTAACATCTGTGCCTGCTTTTGCAGCACAGTTCTGGAAGGTGGGTGGTCTGTCTGAAGTATCAGGTGGGGCCTTCCTCCGTTCCTGGCCCAGGATGCAGGTGGTTGAGGGATTCACTCAACAGACAGATGATGTAAGAAGGAGCTGGGCCCAAAGGAGCATCTGGGAACCCCAGTCTGGCCTTCAGGCCTGTTGGTCCATGGCCCAGCCTCGCTCTCAAGTGTCTCTGGACCCACCCCCTCCCTGAGCTGGTTCAGACGCCCCCTTTGATGCGTGGAGAGCTCTGCCCTTCTCTCTCTCAAGCCCCATGTAGTTTGTTAATTGGCTGTGAAATGAGGGATTTCGGGCGTCACTCATCCGTGTGAGCGCAGTGGGGCTGTGGTGGGATGCTGATCCTGTTCAGTGTTCTCAAGCCTGTCTGTCTGTCTGACTCCCCAGATGCAGCTTCTGGATAAATTTCCTATTGAAGGCGGCCAGAAGGATCCCAAGAAGAGGATCATCCCCTTCCTCCCAGGTAAGCTCCAATGGCCCTATGAAGGGCTGGGGTGACTCGGGAAAAGTCCTCCCGCCCCAAGTCAAGAGGAGGCTAGGGATGCATTAACCATTCCCCAAAGGACTTGCAAGCCTTTGCTTTTGAAGGCACTACCCTCCAACTGGCTTCAGAATCATCCTTGCCAGCCCTTGACCTGTAGCTCCCGAGGAGTTTCTGAGGCTCTCGGACTCGGTATCTTCTTCACAAAAGACCCTGAGAGGGTAGGATTGTGTAACCCTGTAATCCCAGGCCTCAAAAGGCAGGCAGAGGTGGGCATCAAGAGTCGGAGGCTCAGCTGAACTTCATTACCACTTTGAGGCCAGACTGAGCTACACAGAAAGACACAAGGGTTAGTAGCTCAAGGTCATCTGGGCCAGCAAGGTAACTTTGATAAAGACCCTTGGCACCAAGTCTGACAACCGGAGTTTGATTCCAGAGGGAACCATGTGGTGGAAGGAGAGAACCAACTTCAAGCTGCGCTCTGGCCTCCATATATGATCCCACCCCCATCACACAAAAGAAAGATGTAATAGTTTACAGTCACCCTCAGCTACATAGTGAGTTCAAGCCCAGCCTGGTCTACTGGAGACTCCATCTCAGATAGTTAAGAGCACTGGCTGTTCTAGAGGGCCCAGATTCTATTCCCAGCACCCAAATGGCTGCTCACAGCCATCTGTAATATGGGGAGGCAAAGCCTTCTTCCAGCCCCCTCAGGCATGAGGCGGCCGTGTGGTACACAGACGTCCCTGCAAACAAAACACTCATACATAATTTTTTTGAGACAGGGTTTCCCTGTGTTCTGGAGCTCACTCTGTAGAGCAGGCTGGTCTCGAACTCAGAGACCTGCCTGCCCATGCCTCCCCAGTGCTGGAATTAAAAGTGTGCAGACACCACTATGAGGCTTTTTGTTGTTGTAAAATCTTTTTTTTTTTTAAGTTAAAAAGTATCATAAACTAAACAACCAACCAGAGCCGCTGAGAGTTTTAATTTCTCCTGGGAGAGGATTGCTAATCACAAGCACAACTGTTTCCCCACTTCCCTTATAGTGCGCACACTCCCCGAGTCTTGCTCTCCCGTGGGCCTTATGCTACCGTGCGTACTCCTTAGAACACCTGCGAGCTAGCAGGTCTGGATCTAGCTCAGCCTAGCCAGTCACTGTAGCACCATTTGGAACCTGTTTCATGCAGTCATGTGTAATTTAGAGAAAAATGTCTCAGGTAAGCCATGACCCGCTATTACTGGGATGTCTAAAGTTTGAGTAGAGGCCTGTAATGTAATTATAGCCTGCTTTCTTATCATTACCGTTCCAGCTCTTCCTGCTGAGAACTGCGTTATCATTTCTCATGAGGGCTTCAGAGAGGTCAATTAACTGCCCATGAAAGCGGCAGAACCAAGGCGTGAACTCAGGGCTCTGCCCTGAACCGTGAGGGCCACACTGCCCCCTGGTTTTCCGGGTCCAGCCGGCTCTCAGGACAGTTGCTTCACAGTGATCTTCCCTCTAGGTTAATGCTGGCCCTGGACCCTCACAGGCCAGCAGCCTCCAGGATTACAGTTGCCAGTTAGACATGAGTAGCCTGTGGTCAGGACATACTGTGGATTGAACAGGTGGTGGCCCCTCAGCTGGAGAGTGGCACCCCTCTGAAGGGTGTTCCTTACCCGACCCTCAAAGTCAGCAAAAGACTACATATCTTGAGCATCTTTGCTAGGCTTGGAGAGAAGTAACCAGCTCCCAGATAGAATAGCCAGAGCCGCAGTTTGGGCAAGACGAGAACTAGCCATGGAGAGTAGGTGCGTCAACGCTGCTTCCTTCATTGTGAGCAGAGCACAGCTTCTCCACTGTTGGCCTCTGAGTTATGAGTCCGGGGCATTTGGGGTGCTCAACATCTGGGTTTGCAATAACCTTAGATCCTTCCAACAGTCTGGGTGCTGCACCCACCTATGGCATGGCTGTCCAGCTGGGATGCTGTGGGCAAAAATGTCTGAGAGGAACACAAGGTCATCAGTGTCCTGTGAATACTGGATTTGGCCTTGGGACCTGAAGCTGCCTTTTTGCTCAGGAAAAACAGGGCTGCTTCTTCCACTCTGTCCCTGGCCAATGCTACAAGGACAGAGTTTGTCATCCCATCGGCCAGGCTGAGGGGACAGGGTGAGGGTGTTCCAGCCACCTAAGGAGCCCTTCAAATAGTGAGAGACAAGACCATTTCTACCATCAGAATGACTTAAAGCCGGGTGGTGGCGGCGCATGTCTTTAATTCCAGCACTCGGAAGGCAGAGACAGACTGATTTCTGTGAGTTTGAGGCCAGCCTGGTCTACAGAGAGAGTTCCAGGACAACCAGGACTGTTTCACAGAGAAACCCTGTTTCAAAAACCAAACAAAAAAGAATGACATGAAGCAGGATGTGCCCCTCTTGCTGTATGTTACTGTATGATGCCCACACATGACTCCTCAAGGAGCTCAGAGGGCAGAGAATCCATGCACTGAGGATGTCAGCAGAGGCCCCTTAAGGAAGGGGCCTTAGACCTGGTGCTTTGAGGAAGGTAGAATTGAGGTGGTGCTGGAGGCCATGGCTTTGGGTACCACCGCTTCCTGGTCCCGTATCTCACAGTCAGACTGTCTCCATTCACCCCTGGAAACCTTACCTCTGTCAGCGACCAGATGTAGTAACTGTGCCTCAGGTTCCTCATCTGGAAAATGGGGTGATAATGGCATCTACCCCGTAAGCTGTGGTAAAGGGAGAAGTGAATTGTTGGCAGCCAGCTGCTTCGAACCGTGGCTGACCCCTGCCGAGGGTCAACTAAACGTTAGTCCTTACTGTTGCCATGTCTCCACGTATGCTTAGGATTTTCACCATACAGTCCCACGAACAATTTGACGTGACCTGACATTATTGTCCCCATTTTACTGACTAGGAAATTGAGGCTAAGGGATGCTGACAGATTTGTCTTCCAAAATAAATTTGCAATAAAAACAACTTTTAGAAGGAGGTGGGAATTGGAGAGATGGCCTTGCGGGGCACCCAAGTTCGGTTCCCAGAACCTACGTAGAGCAGATAGATCAGTACTTCCAGTTCCGGGGAGGGAGGATTCAAAGCCTATAACCTCTGTACACAGGTACCCCCGCCCCATGCACATAATTAAAAATAAAATAAATCTTTAGAGAAAGTTACTGATTTTCTGTGAGGAGGTGGACGCATGCCCTGGTGTGCGACGGAGAAAAGCATGAGTTGGGCATCTCCTTCCCATGTAGGTCCCAGGCGGTGAGCTCAGTCTTGGCAACAGGTGCCTCTGTCTCTCTCACTGAGCCTCCTCACCAACCTCTGGAGCTCTTAATGAGGTTAATTGACCCCACCTGCTGGGAAAAGTGAGACAGGACACCTTCCCACCCCTACATAAATGTAACCATAGAGAATGTCACTGAGAGAAAAGGGGTTAATTAATTCCCCAGAAGGAAACTCTCCCTTTCCTTAGCCCTGTTCTGTCTTAGCCCTCTGTAGTGCGAATTCTAATTGGTCTTAATAATAAAAACCCAGAGTCAGATATGGGGGTAAATGCTGAATAGTAGTAAAGAAGCCAGCCACTAGAGAGACTTTTAGCTCTACCAAATCCTCAGACTGAAGGGGGCACGTTCCTGTCTCAAGGAACCCTCAGATTGAATGCCTTGAACTCCTGTCTCTTCCCGTCTTATATTCCTCTCTCTGCCCAACCATATCCCTTCCTGTTTCCACCTCTCTAGTGCTGGGTTTAAAGGTGTGAGCCACCCCCGCCTGACTGTTTCTCTTTTAGAACGAATCAATTTTGTGTCACCCATGGTGGCCTCGAACTCACGGAGATCCACCAGCCTCTGCCTCCTGAGTGCTGGGATTAAAGTTGTTTTCACCTGCACTAAACCTGTTTTCTGGATTATGGGAATGAAGAGCCACTGTACATAATGGCCAGCTTCCACAAGGCCTGAGAAACTGAGAAGCCCATGGAAGGAGCTAGAAGGTGTGGAGCCCACACACAAGAGGCAACTCTCCAGTAGGTGTTCCAGGGAAGAAGATATGCGTGGCTCAGGCCAAGAAATGGCAGTGTTATTCAAGAGCTCGGGCATCTTGGGAAAAGGGGGTTGAGGATAGACTCCCCCAGACTGTACCCCCAAGCCCCGTACAGTGTGAGAGTGAATAAACACACCCATCTTTTTGGCTGACGTCTGTGCTCTTTGAAACCAGGCGCTCATCCTCCTTGGTCTTCACTCATGTTTCTGCTATGGGCTGGACACGTGGCGTGTGCTCTGTTAGGACTTGTTAATCAGTTTCCTTATCGAAACACATTTTACCAAGCTACTAGTGTATGCCTGCACTAGTACCAGCCACTCCTCATTCCTTCATTCCTTCCCTCCAGGCTCACTGAGGGCCAGTAATCCCCAGTTTAGAGAAAAGTCAACTTGGAGGTAGCAGATGGCTCAGTGGTACTTGTCATCAAAATGAGTTTAATTCCTGGAACTCACATGGTAGAAGGAAAGAACTAGCTGTTCAAATTGCCCTCTGACACACACACACACACACACACACACACACACACACACACACACACACACACACACATAACACACACACATACACACACCACACACATACACACACCACACAAATACACACACATACACACGCACACACACACACACACACACACACACACATATTCTTCGGATGTACTGTCTTTCCCTGGCTAAGGAGGAACTGGCACAGCCAGCCTCAGCAAGGCTTTGCTTTTTTATTTTGTTTGTTTTGTTTTGTTTTGTTTTTCGAGACAGAGTTTCTCTAGCTTTGGAGTCTGTCCTGGAGCTACCTCTTGTAGACCAGGCTGGCCTCGAACTCACAGAGATCCACCTACCTCTGCTTCCCTCTGCTGGGATTAAAGACGTGCACCATCACTGACAAGCTGCAAGGCTCCGCTTCTGCCTTCCTCTGCTGCCTCTGTACCCACCAAGTTAGGGCTGAGACCAAGCACAAATCCCTTTGGTCCCTCACTCAACTGTCACTGTTCTCTCGAGCATAATGGGCATTCTGTTTGGGGTCAGGTAACCTTGAACCTCTTGGGAATCGGGAATCAATCAGGTAGCCTGGAAGGCTCTCTCAATTGCGGGAATCAGGTAGCCTGGGAGGCTCTCTCAATTGCTATGAGTGACTGAGGTCATTGACACGAGTAATTCTTTTGTGCCTGAGTTTTTTCATTTTAAACAATTGCACACATTCCTGTGGGTCTAAGGCTTTTAGAGCCCCTCATTCATTTAATTGCCAAGCTGTTGCATTTCTCTTAAATACCCTCTAGCCCTGCCTTCTTTTTGAGATAGGGTCTTGTTTTAGTGTTTCTGTAAAGTGACCAAAAACAACTAGGGGAGGAAAGGGTTGTTTCTGTTTACAACTCTCAGGTCACCCCCTTCGCTGAGGAAGTCAGGACAGGAACTCAAGCAAGACAGGAACCTGGAAGTAGGAACTGAAACAGAGGTCATGGAGGGAGGCCTCAGCCTGCACCCAGGACTCCCTGCCCAGACACCACCTATGACTGACGATGCCCTCCCACATTAGTAACTAATTAGGAAAATGTCCTATAGACTTGTCTAAAGGCCAGTCTTTTGTTTTGTTTTTGCTTTTTTTGTTTGTTCATTTCGAGACAGGATTTCTCTGTGTAGCCTTGGCTGTCCTGGAACTCACTTGTGGAGATCTGTCTGCCTCTACCTTCCTGGGATTAAAGGTATATGCTACCGCCAGCCAGCAAAAATGTCTAGCCCAGGCTGGCCTTGCCCTTGGACTCGTGATCCTCCTGTCTCTAGCTCCTTCAGCAAATCCTACCCCCCCCATGCACAACCACAACTGCCAAAACCAGTCTTATGGAGGCTTTTCTCAACTGTGGTTTCCTCTACTCAGAACCTCTAGTTTGTGTCAATTTAATAAAACAAAACCAACCAGGACAGGTCTAATGGGGTCTGTGCTGGTCTTGAACTTGCTATGTAGCTGAGGATGCCCTTGAACTGTTGATCTTCCTGCCTATGCCTCCCAAGTGCTGGGATTACAGGAATGCACCACTATGTCTGGCTTTACCTTTTAATTCTGAAATAATTACAGACTCGGGAGATGTTGCAGAAATACCTGCCTCCGCACCTTCCTCTCCTGCAGTTCTGCTACCTGACTGCAGTGCTGGCAGCTTTATCCCAGGGCCACACCAGCTGTTTGCCACCATCAGATTACTTCCCCCAATTGAATATCTTATTTCCTCTTCAGATTTTGTCATTTCAAAATTATGTGCATGTGTGTGTGTGTGAGTATAGGTGTGTGCGCATGAGTGCAGTTCCTTCAAAGGCCAGAAGATGGCATTAGATTTCCCCCTGAACTGGAGTTGGAGACTGCTGTGAGTGGCCCAGGATGGGTGCTGGGAACGGAACTTAGGTGATCTAGAAGAGTCTATGTGCTCTGAACCGCTGAGCCACCTCTCCAATTCTGGAACATTTTGAAAACTGGCTCTAGTATGTTAGCAAAATCAGGAAATTGATGTTGGCCTCTTCAATTAGCTAGACCATTGGCCAGAGTGATTGATTTCTACATTAAGCATGTGGAGACTGCCACTGAGTGAGCATGCCTTGACCGGTAAGGACAGTAGCCTGTGACAAACTTCTCTGTATTCAGAGTGCTCAGCATTCTCGCTTCCAGCGAAGAAACCGAGTAGAACTTGATTTGCAGAAGGGATTCTCCTGAAGACCTTGAACAAACTCCTTAGAACAAACGCCACTATCTTTTGGTTGCCCTCAATGGTGCTTTTTGTTTTATTATTATTTGTTTGTTTGTTTGTTTTCTGAGACAGGGTCCTTCTGTGTAGTCCTCACTGTCCTGGAACTCAGTGTGTAGACCAAGCTGGCTCTGAACTCACAGGGATCCTCCTGCTTCTGCCTTCCTGGTGATGGGACATATTTTATTAAAAAGAAGTGTGGTAAATTCGGTTGCAAAGTGAAGTGTCTTTAGGAGCTTGCCTGCGACCCCGGCACTGAGGAGGCTGAGGCAGGAGGATAATTCACGGTTAGCATGAACTGCAGAGTGCGGTCAAGGCCAGCCTGAGTTGTGTATTGATATCCCACCAATAATAGCAATAATAATACCAATTACAGTAATAATAGAATCTGTGGCTTCTGAATGGCTGGACACGGAACAGACCTGGGGCTGAGAAACTAGGCAGTCAGTCGCCTTGCCCTCAGGCTGCAGGTATAAGCGCAGCTTTGTCAGGACTGTGAATGGATCAAGGTGTGGGGTCACAAGCCTGCTCCAGCACTTGCAAGATGGAAGCAAGAGGATCAAGAGTTCAAGACCAACCTGGGCCATGAAGTGAGATCAAGACCAGCCTGGGCTACATGTGACATGCTTTCAAAAAACCAAAAAATCCAAAACCAAATACACAAACAGAAAAACTGCGTGCATGATATCTGACTCCACCTTACTTGTGAGCCAGTTAAGTTAGCTTAATGATTTCATGGCTCACCATACAAAATATAACACTCTTGAGCCAGAGATATTAGACTTTATTACAGCCCCGTAACCTGTGTGAGCAGTGGCATGCCTCCATCTGTTCTCATTCCCACTAAGTTCCCTCGAGGCGACATGCTGAGTGGAGAACATCACCTGCACGTGCAGTGGGTGCAATACAGAAAGGGAGCCCAGATGTCAGGGAGTCCGCATTTTCTATTACAGGTAGGAGGCCAACCTGCTTCTTCACCACAGAGAGGTGCACCCAGGCTGTTACCTTTGGGAAGATAACCCAAAGCAAACAAGCCCAGCTGCCTGTTTGGGAGGCCTCCACCTGTGGCAATATCAGAGTGCTAGGGGCAGTGGTCTCCCAAGCGTTTCTGGAGCCTTCTTGGGTACTGGACCGATCGTGATTGCGTCTGCAGCCTCTCGGTGCAGCCTACTGTTTATATGGAACCTTCTGCCTTGTTTGAAAAGACTATTGTGGAAAATCCATCTCCTGTTGCCCATCCTGGGATTGGAGTCCGTTTCCTGTGTATCCTGAGTTGCTGGCCCGAGGAGCCTCCTTGGAGGAAATGGTCATTGCAGAGCAGAGCAGAGCAGAGTTTATATAGCTGCTGATGTAAAAAACAAACGACTCTGACAGGGGCCCGGGGACCTCAGAAGCCAGACAGTGGAGCAGAAAAGGCTGTGCTTCCTCTGCCAAGGCTGTGCTAGCTCGCCTTCCATGTAAGAGCTCTCTGTGCTCCTGTGCTAGCCTCAGTTTACCTCTCTGGACTTCCACAAAGCCCGCAGTGCTAATAACTGAGTGGCCCTAGCCATAGCCCTTTGTTTCCCTAGGTGGTTGAGGTATGAACTCTGAGATGAGTTGGACCGCAGAGTGACCCCATGTCCGTATTCAAGGCAAAGGCCGCCAGTCTGGAGACAGCCTGCTGACCTCGCACCCTCACGGGACTGTAGTTCTAGACAGCAGGCTGCTTACTTCTTCTGTGCTGGTAACCGTTGACATAGCAGTCCCTTAATGAAGAGGCAGTGTGAAGCCTGGCGAACCAGAGACACAAGGCTTTCCTCTCCCTGACCACAGAGCCCTCTGCAGAAGATCCGGTGTTTGTTCAGCACCAGAGGAAGCAGGGGGAAGGGATGGTTTTTAAGCTCGCTCAGGGAGATCTGGCCTTTTGCTCACCCATAGGTGTTCCTCTCCATTGCCACCAGGCACCAGGCTAAGAAGCCTTTCCCCAAAGGATCTGGGAACTGGGCCAAGTGATGACTGAGCTCTGGCACCCGCAGTCTCTGAGGGTGAGGGCCTGGGAAGTTTCTGGACCCCAGTGGTAACCTCAGATGGCAAAAAGACAAACCTCTGATGTTGCTATGACAGACAGTGTCTTCTGGGAATACTGGGGTATAAAAAACATCAGCAAAATTACAGGCCTGCACCGCTCACCTCCATCCTTCTGGGAACGCTGGGTCTCCCCTTGTAATCATAGCTCCCACTCTGTAATCTGGGGCCAGCAGCTCCCAAGGCCTGCTGTAAGCATACTGCTCAGAATGCTGCATGGAAGAGCTGCGCTCACTCATTCCTTCCCTGCCACAGGTATTTATCAAGCCACACTGTGTGCCGGACCAGCCGTAGGCACCGATAATATAGCTGAGAACAAGAGGCCAGGCCTCTGTTGACAGGAAGCTTATCTTTCAGTGGGGGATGGGGGCGAACAAAGGAACAATTTCCAACAGTGACAGGAACCAGAAAGGAAAAGGAGTGTGAGTGAGGTGGCCCAAGATGTCTGAGGTTTGCTGGCCACGGAGGGCCTCTGCAGAGGTGACATCTGGACTAAGCCAGGCACGGGAAGATCAGGGTCCAGGGACCATAGGCTAAGAGGACAGCGAGAACGGTGACCTGCGGGGCTAAGGATTCCATGTGCATAGTAGCATGAACCAGTGCAGAAGTGGTCAGGCCAGCTGACCTCAGAGAGAGCTGGGCAGACAGGAGATGGGACCGAGAAGGTCGCCCCTGAAGAGTGTGTGAGCTGTCAATGTCGCTAGCCCTAGCGACTCCCAGCCCCAGAACCTCCAGGTCTCTGCTCCTATGAGTGAATATGGGTCAGGCCTAAGCCCTCTCTCTACCATAGCTCCACATTTCAGAGCCAGGAAAAACTAACCACTTTGTCAGAATTTTCTTTCTTTTGTCCCTAGCTTAGAGATCTCTTCAGAAAGGAGTTGACCTCCTCAGCACCCACCCCAAGTCCATAGTCCTGGAGTGTCTCTGATGACCCTTCTCCAGTAACCTTTGGTTAAAGCAGACGTCCACACTTCTGCAGCCTCAGGCAGCCTGGGTCATTTGACCTTCAGGAAACAGCCCTGGGTTCCAGTCCAGGCTCCACCCACATCCATCACACAATATTGAAGTTAACCAGAGCTATCAGCGGTCCCCTTGCTTGTTGACATCATCACGGAAAGTGAGGACTGTGACTTCAGGCCTCTGTAACACTCATGACCTCCCCACACGTGCCCTTCACCTTGGAATAAAGACTTTCCTTCCGCAATCCCTGCGTCCTTTTCCCAGGTCAAACCTTTTCACTCTGTGCTTAGAGATAGCAGTGTCCCTGGATGCGGCTGTGTCAGCAAACTCACGTCCGAGTGGCTGATGGGTCCGTTACTCAGCCCAGGTTTGGTAGTGGTGAAGAGGCAAGAGGGAAACTAAGGCAGGAGAAGGAGGCTAGGCTTCATGGGGCCCATGAGGGCAGACGTGCGCTGATATGAGCCTGCCATATTGGGTCACACGGAGCGCAGGGTGGGGAAGGTGGCTGGTGACCTTCACTGGGTTAAGAAGAACAAGTTCTCAGAGGTCACACCAAGAACCGAGGATTTATCCCCTTACAGTGAAGTGTTCTGGGCTGACAGGACAGGTGTCTGTCTTGAAAGGATCCTTCAGGCTGGCATATCCTGCTATATAAGATGTGGGAAGACTGGAGGTGACCAGGGCAGGCAAAGACTGAGGGCTTGGTTGAAATGAGGGAAGAAGACAGTTCTCAGGTGTCTGTTAGGGGAGGATCAGTGAAGGGGCTGTGGGCTGCAAGTGGGAATCAGGGGGGTCAAGAATGATGATGTCATTGACCTGTCTGTCAGAGTCAGCCCTGACCAGCATCTTACAGTGGTCCCATTCTCAGGCCTACCCTGTGTTCACCATAAAGGGAAGAGAAGATGGCTTCCTCTCCTCTTCCTCGGTGGTCACTGCCTTTGGAACATTCGGGAGATGCTTTGTGGAGATGCTGCTCAGCTGGCAGAGCGCTTTCCTAGCAGGCCCAGAGCCCTGGGCTTGATCTGTTACACTGCATACACTGGGCTTGGTGGTCCGTGCCCGTGGTTCCAGCACTCGGGAGGGAGAGGCAAGAAGGTTGAACCTTAAGCTCATCTTCAGCTATGTAGCAAGTTGAAGCTAGCCTGAGTCACCGTGACTAGACCCAGTCCCAAAGACATAGCCCCTGTCTTTGCTCCCTTCTGACAGGGTCTGAGCTGGCTCTTCGAGGCCCATCCTACCTTATAAACTGACGTATCATTTAGTCCCTGCTGCCTGACATCAAGCAGTACAGTCATCAGACCTGGAAATGCTCCCCAGGGAGTTTATAGCTCTCCTTCTCCACAGATCTCAGCACTGACGTCCACCAAAAAGCCTTGGGCTGTTGGGCTGCATGACCTAAAGATGGAGTCTGCTCACCTAACTGTGCTTCCAGAAGACAGGGGAGGAGTCTGGGAGAGGGCTGGGCCAGGCTGTTACACCTAGCTTGTCTCTCCCAAAGGATAAAGAAGTCATAGCATTTCTCACTGGTCCAAAGAAATAAAGAACCAGGTGCCTTAGTGAGAAAGAACTTTGTAGATGGAAGTTTCTGACTCGCCCAGTCCCACAACCCATTCAGTCCCAAGTAAACACACAGAAGTTTATATTAATTGTAAGCTGTTTGGCATATTGCTCAGGCTTACTACTAACTAGCTCTTACAACTTAAATTAATCCATGATTTTTATTTATGTTTAGCCATGTGACTTGGTACCTTTTTTCAGTGAGGCATTCTTATCTTGCTTCCTCTGCATCTGGTTGCTGAGGGACTCTCTACTTTTCCTCTTCCCAGAATTCTCTTAGTCTGGTTGCCCCACATATACTCTTGCCTGGCTACTGGCCAGTCAGCGTTTTATTAAACTAATATGAGTGACAAGTCTTTAAGTGTACAGAACATTATCCCACAGCATTTCCTCTTTTTTCTTTTCAGAACAAGAACTCTGAGTCTAATCTCCTTTGTTTAGCTTTTTCCCTAACCATTACCCATAACAGAACCTGGAAGGGCCTCAAAGAAACAAGCAGGCTTTGGACTCAGATCTGCCCTGACACCTGGGCTCCTACTCCACACTGCTGGTCTGATGAAAAAGATCAATTTGTTGGGGAGGATGCGCAGAAATAGGCAAGCATTGTGTGATCTTTCAGCACGGGGGGAGAGGGGAGCTGAAAGTCAACACACTTGGGTTGAAATCTCAGCTCAGCCTCCTTCTAGCTCTGTGATCCTGGGTCAGTCCCCCTTGGCATCTCTGCACCTTCATTGTAGCTCAGCATCGGCAGGAAGTCATCAGTGAGGCACGGTGAACACCCACAATGCCATGGTGAGTGTGGTGAAACCGCTGTCTGACTGTGTGAACACAGCCTTCTAGAATCTTCTCCAGGAGTGAGGGTTCTTAGGCGTTTGAGGATTTGCTGCTCAGAATGTGGTCAGCAACTGGGGCGTCATATAGGAGCTCGTTAGAAATGCAGTCTCTGCCCTGACCTGCTGAATCAGGACTGGATCTTACCAGGAGCTCCGGAAGGAATGAGAGATGCTGGTTCAAGGCCGGCAGAGCCTCTTGATGGGCCTCCTGCTTTATCTTTAACAGACTCTTGGTGTCTAGCTATCAGTCCATTCATGTGTTATAAACTACTGAGCCCGCAAAGACAAATCCATCCCTAAGTCAAAACAGAGGTGCATAGGGCAGGGGTCAGAGCCTCAGGTGGCAACTTGACAAGGACTATGTCTTGGCTGGTATCCTCACACATCCCAGAGATGCCTACCTGCTTATGATATCTACATCCAGTGGGGTGGGGTCATGAGTAACAGCATGGTCACCTGTTCCTCATCACTAGCCTAAGCAGGAGGATGCTGAGGTCCCTCCACACTCTTCCCTCAGTGGTGAGTCAGAACTCTCTCCCTCCCATCCAAAGCAGGGGGAAATGTAGAGCCAGGAATATTGCTGACGTTTTAGAAGAAATTCTAAATTGTTTTAGAAGTTTCTCCTATTAGCCAGATGTTTTGTAGCGCGCACCTGTAATCCTAGCACATGAGAGGTCGAGGCAGGAAGATTATAGATCAGGCTCAGCGTCATTTCCTGTCTTCATAAGACCTTGGGTTCCCCCACCCTTCTGAATAGGGGAGAGACCAGTCCCTAAGTCCCCAGGCCCTCAGTAGGGGACATGCGGAAGTCAGAGAACAGCTTGAAGGGGTCGTACCTTCCCATAGTGTGGATCCCAAGGATAGAACTTGGATGATCTGGCCTTCAGGCAAGTGTATTCACCCGCTGAGCCATCTTGCCATCAGCAGTATGACATGAGAGTGATTCAGACCTAAGTGTTCACTCAGGCACTGCTGAACGGGAGAGGAGGCTGCTGTGGGGGTCTTGGGCAGTAACATTAAGACAGAAAAATAGGCTGAAATTTTAAAGGAATCTCTTTTGCTCTATTATGGACATGATAGTGCAAACTTGTAACCACAAGACTATCTCAAACAAACAAATAAACAAATAGGTAGTAATACTACGTGCAGACAGAGCAACAAAATAAGGAAGCCCCTGGAGACATCTGGGACAAGGGAGTAGTGTCAGTGTGGTGGCCTGGCCCACACTACTGGGCTTGTACTGCTGCTCTGAAAGCTGAATTTGCAAGGTTAACAGTTGGATGAGAATGGCTTCAGTGGGCCTAGTGGGTAGTGGGACGTTCTTGCCTACTGGACAGATACATTCTGTAAGATGGAGGGTAGCTGCTGTCCAAAGCATGTGACTGCTGTTTTTGGTTTTGTTTTATTTGAATTGACTGTGTAGGAAGAGTTGTAAATCCTTCTGAGGAGCTATAGATGGGGCCTGTAGATTAAAAACAATTAAGCAATTATAAATAAGAGGAAATTAATGTCAAAGGCTTATAGTTATTATTCAGTAAGTGTGCATTTCCCCCAGATGATGTACAGAGAGGTTCAGCCAATCATATTATCCAAATTAATGACCATAAATCTATAGATAAAGACTCACAGGCTAGGAAGGGCATATGACTTTCTGTGACCACTCCCTAGTGAGAGGCAGAACTGGCTTCAAACCTAGGCTGCTTTACTACCTACAGTAAAGGTTTTGTCTAGATTGCAGTTTGTTGAGGGTCACTCAACCTACTTTTATTCGCCACCTAATGGCAGATTCTCGAATTGCAGGTATAGTGCCCCACAGGAAATACTTAACTTCCCGTAGGTTGATTTTGGAAATCTGTGCCTATAAAGAAACTATGTAATAACACCACAAATACTGCACCTAAACAGAGATTTAGTGTGGATGACCTTTGTTTTTCTACCTAATGGCAAATCCCCCAAATTTCCATTGGGGGCACCAAACAGAAGCTTGGGAAATAGTCAGTTCTTGGTTTTACTTGTTCGTTCCTAGATCTCAAAGAGAAAGGCTGTGGGCCCGTTGTTTCTGTATTAATACCAGCTTGGTCTCCTGTGCTTTGTGATTCCCGTTCATCCAGATGACATAAGGCAAGCCCAGCCTGGGTTCCCATTTCTGTGATATACAAGGATTGGATTTGTATTTGACTTTCCTCCAAAAGCCATGGAGTCCAAAGGAGAAAGTGCCTAGTGATGGAATCGTATGAAAAGGGAAGAACATTTCAGGGAAATAGGGGTCTTCTAGCCTCGCCTCGAATCTGACCATCCTGGCAGAATGTGGCTGCCTCCGCATAAGGCCAGCTTTGTGCCTCCCTCATCCCCTGTCCCCAGTTACTCCCATTTCCTTTGAAAGGTGCAGAAAGCCCCCTTGTCTTGAGTGTTTTCCTGCAAAAGGCTCCTACTGAAAGACAGCACATACAGCCAAGGCTCTGACCTTAACCTTTGCCCCTGACTTACTTCTCACAAAGAGTTCTTCTCTTCCGTTCCTCTGTGTCTTTTGGGAGAAAGCAGCTAAGGCTAGCAACTATTGACTGAAAATAGAAATAGAAATGTAGTGTATAAGTAATGGTGCCCCCCAAATATCTGGAGCCATGAATGCCGGCCAAATAGCAGGCAACCACAAACCACGCAGGCGTGGTTGTGAGTGTGGGTTATCGGTCAGGGCAGTGTCTGCTGGGTGCTTCCAGCGTGCAAGTGGGGCCTGGTGACGCTCTCTCTCGCTGATCTAGGATATCCTCCTCGTCTTCTGCCCTGGCACCCGTCAGCCATGTGAGCAGGCACATACAGTTGAGCCCCACTACCTGGACCCGGATTTGCCAGTCGTCCTGTCAAGCTAACTGTGTGACTTAAGGACACCCAGAAGCTCGCTCTGAGCTTGTCTCTTCAACTTTGGTCATGAGGTTTTTAGAAACTTGGGTTTGTAGAGAGCAGGAGCTGTGCCTTATTTCATGCTGTGAGTGAAGTGGGTGGGAACCTAGGGTCGATGGCCTGGGTTGGACGGGTCCCTTGGTTCTCTGAAGTAGTGCCATTGGATGCTGGGTGAGGATCAGGACAGGATTTTGACATAGGAAAGATGGCCACTTTGGAGTACCTGGGCAGTGTAACCTCTAGGAACAGTGAGAGCCAGGTCTCTCGCTGGCTTTGTGAGGATGGACGAGCCACGAACTTCTCTGAGCTCAGCTTTGACCTAAGAATGCTAAGGATCACGTAGGATGGCTTCTGGGGTCTCCTGGGGGTTTTGTTTGATTATGTTTTTTTGAGACAGGGTTTCCTCTGTGTGGCTCTGGCTGTCCTGGAACTCACTCTGTAGACCAGGCCGGCCTCAAACTCATAGAGATTTGCCTGCCTCTGCCTCCCAAGTGCTGGGATTAAAGGCGTGCGCCACCACCCCCTGGCTTGATCTCTTAGTTTTTATCCTCATGATCCATGGGGCCACTGTGGATGATGGCACGACCACAGATTGAGCTCATGTAGTGTCAGCCAGCTAATGACAGGGCTGGGCCTATTCCCTTAGGCCCTGACCTCAGGCTTCAGATGAGAAAAAGAACTCAGAACGTACTTTTGTCTTCTTAGGTAAAAACTGATTCTGCAGGCATGATGTTCATGATTGTAATCCCAGATCTCAGAAGGCAGAGGCAGGAGGATAGAGGCAAACTTGGAGCAAGACCTACCTCAAAAAAAAATTTTTTTAATGTGTTGAGACAGTGGCTCAGCACAGTGCCTTTTTAGCATGTGTGTGTGGTCCCAAGTTCTGTCTGCAGTGTAATAAATAAATGTTCCTTAGTCTTCAAGCCCAGGAATTCGGTGTCTCTGAAGTGTACTTCGGTGACATCACTTTGCTCTGTGTGGCCCCTGTGATCAAGCTGCTACCCATTCAGTTTCTTACCCAATCCATGACCCACAACTTGGGGGTTACCCTAGCGCCCCCTTCCTCAACATAAATGTATCCCACTCTGCAGCCACCTTGGACTTCTCTCAGCTTCTCAGATGTGTCTGGTCCCTCTCATCACTGGGGTGCTGATGGGGTTCCTATATCTGCCTGGGACATTCTTCCTACTTCTGCTCCTAGCTCCCTCCCATGTGATCCCACCGAGGCTAGTCTCGTGCGTGCGTGTGCAAGCACACACACACAGACACACACAAACAGTCTTCTGTGAGGGTAGGGGCTGTGTTGCACACTGTCACATCCCAGCCTCCAGTGCAGTGACCGTCTAAGCAGATGCACAGCCCCGGGTTCAGAAAGAGATATGGTAACAGAACTAAAAGCACAGGTCCCCTCAGTCCGGAGTTGAGCGGGCAGAATGCAAATCCCAACTCTGCTGTTGCTAGGATGTGACCTGCGGCAGGCCACTCAACTTTTAGAACCTCAGTTTACCCACCTGTAAAAGGGAATTAACTACAGTCCCTCTACCTAAGTTGTAGTTTGCTGTAAAGCTCAAATAACAGTCTGTGGGAAGCCTGGTCCACAGCACTTAGCCCCGTCCACGCCCCTGGCCTGTCTTCTTCGCACCTTCACATCCTTGCAGAATGGGGTGGAGTCCATGGGTTTGGAGGTTATGAACAATTGGCTATCAGGGCTCAGAGAAGCAGTCTTTCGTGAGGATGCCCCATCTCAGAAGAGCCAAGCAAACTCCCCTCTGACTGGCCAGGCCTCGCTGTGGTCCTGAGGTTTCCTTGCATAAGGGAACTCAAGACAGAACCTCCCAGTGCTCAGCGGTTCAGTAGTGAACAAAGGCCTTTCAGGTCACTGCTGAGCAAGGATTGCCATCCGCTGCCCCAGAAGGCTGTGCCTTTCTGTTGTGGCCCTCAGTGTCCTTGCAGCCTGGTTCCTGGCCCAGCTACCCCCCACACTGTGGGCCATGCCTCAAGGAGAGGCAGCCAGCAAGCCTTGGCCAGCATCCC
This sequence comes from Arvicola amphibius, assembly GCF_903992535.2. Classification (NCBI taxonomy): domain Eukaryota; kingdom Metazoa; phylum Chordata; class Mammalia; order Rodentia; family Cricetidae; genus Arvicola; species Arvicola amphibius. The sequence goes on along the minus strand of NC_052047.1, from coordinate 187,142,271 downwards.
TCCACCCCCCTCCTGAGGACAGCTCCCCACAGGGGCGGAGTTGAGGCAACCAAGCTGAATGGGGCCCTTTATCCCCAGCTCCCACTGGGAGGCAGAGCCACTGCCCACCACACCCACCACACCCCAGCCCAGGAAGAGTTGAACAGGGACACTTGGCCTCAATACCAGCCTGTCAATTAACCAGGCTCCCTGGCCCCACTCTGTCTGGGTCCTGGAGGATGAGTCTGGCCCTGGCCTCAGAGGTGGCAGCCCCAGTATGTGAGGAGAGAGTGTGTGTACATACACAAGTGTGTATAAATGAGAGAGATGCCCAGACCAAGACTGTGTGGACACACACCCACTAGTACATTGATTGCAGCATTTACTGCAAGCCAACTATTTGCCTGCTCTATGCAAGGCCTTGTGTTGAGCCCTAAGCACACATCTGTGAGCATTGTGCTTGTACCCTTCTGCAGGAATCCTAGGAGGGAGGCCAGTCGGATAAGTGGTGCAGTCTGGGAGGGAGCCGACATCATGTCCTTTGGTTTACACACACATATGTGCACACATATGTGCATACACACACAGTGAATAAATGTGAATTGACTCCTGCAAGTTGTCACCCCCCCCCCACATACACACACACGTGCATACACAATGAATAAATGTAGGAAATTTAAAATAGAATAGTATTATTCTGAAGCTGGGCACAGACTTGTAATCCAGCACCTGTGAGGCTAAGACAAGATGATTACCATCAAGATCAGGCTAGCCTAGGCTACTAGTGAGTTCTAGCCTGGGCTACAGAGTGAGACGCTGTCTCAGCAGCAGCAACCACCACAACATAAGATTGTTCCCGATGCTAGGAAGTGGAAACACGCGCGGAGAGAGCAGGGCAGGCCCGGCTGCTTCTGGGGAGGCTGAGAGGGGAAGAGCACGTGAGCCCAGGGGTTTGAGGACGGACCAGCTCAAAAACATAAAGGGGAAGAGGGAGCAAGCGGTGAAGGGAAGGAAGGAGACGGACTCAGAGGTTGGCTCTATAGGATTCATCTAGCCCACCGAAAAGTGACTCAGCCTCGCCAAGTTTGACAGTGCTAATGTCCCTACACTGCTTCGAATCCATTTTCCAGACAGTGGTCCGTCCCCCTGGGTGGCTGAGAAGGCTTACGTACAGAAAGCATACTGTGTTCAGAGTGTAGTGGTGTCATAGCTGACCTCCAGCTTGGTGGTCCTAAGTTGTTTTGTTTTTTTTTTTTTTTTTTTTTTGTGGTTTGGGGTAGGGTGTCAAGACAGGGTTTCTCTGTGTAGCCTTGGCTGTCCTGGAACTCGCTCTATAGACCAGGCTGGCTTTGAACTCTGAGATCTGCCAGCCTCCACCTCTGAGTGATGGGATTAAAAAGGTGTGCCCCACCACCCAACAGTGATCCTAAATTTTAAAACTTTTTCCCCTTAAGCCTGGCTCTGGGTGCTAAAATCATCATTGTCGTCGTCATCATCACACACACAGACCCACGATGCCACAGCCCTTCCTCTAGCTGTGTGAGCTATGGCAACAGCAAAGTTAAGAGTTTATTTTGTTTTAAAACAGGGTTTTACTCTGTCGCCCAGACTGGTCTGGAACTCAGGTGTCCAACGCTGGGGTCACAGGCATGCACCATTGCACCCAGTCTTATGGTTTCAGTTCATGCTGAAACGGTGGGCTTTTGCATGTCTGCTGTACCTCTGAGTGTAGACGCCAAGGAGCTGGACAAAGTACTCATCTAGCCTACGCAAAGCCCCGGTTTGAGGCTCAGCCATCCAGAAACTGGCAGCAGTGACACAAACCTGTAACCCCAACAATTGAGAGCTTCTCTCCTGTAACTCCCTAGAGTGGGTTCACTCTGCTCCCCTCCCCCAAGATATGTGTTCAAGTCCTGAGCTCTGGACCCTGTGGATACAGCCCTCATTTGGAAAGGGTCTTGGCTGTGTGAGTAAGTGAAGGGTCTCAAAAGGAGATCAGGGTGGTTGAGATGGCTCAGTGGATAAAGGTGCTTGCTGCTAAGCCTGACTCCAGCTTCTGAGGGTTGTCCCTTGATCTCACCTGACCTCTGCCTGTGGACATGTGCAATGTCAGACTCGTGTGCATGTGTGCGCGTGCATGTGTATGTGTGAGTGTGCAGCACATACCTCCCACATAGCCCTCTGCATACACATTTTTTTTAGATGTTTTAAATCTTAAATAAATACTTGCTTCAAGGTTGTTGCAAGGATTGGTCAAATAAGCCCAGCAACCCTGCAGCTGCTGTTACTGCTCATCATCCCTCCCCTTTGCCTCCTTTGGGTCCCTAACCCCACTAAGGCTCCATCTCAAGGGTTTGTAGAGCTTAGGTTCCAGTGGAGAGTGCAGAGGTCCCAGCATGGAGGTCACATAGCTGCCTGGGACCCAGGACTCTTGTTTGAGGCTCCATCTCCTCAGTGCAGCCCCGAATAGGAGGGGTCACAGGCAGGGACCATCACACACATTCAGCTCCCAGACAGTGCTGGGTGCTCAGTACCTCCAGCTTCTTACTGACTCCCAGGAGCGAGTTAAGTCTTGCTGGGTTGGGTCTGTTTCAGGTCGGAATGTAATCTGCCCTATGACGCTTATCACATTTCTGGGGCGCCTTCCCCTAGCTTTGAAGAGTGGCAACAGCCAAGGCTGCCATAAAGGGGCGGCAGGACTTTTACAAGCAGCCTTTAATGCCCTGCGGTCTAGGCTTCCTTAATGGGGATTTCCCTCCCCCTCCTTTTCCTCTTTGCCTTTAATATGGTCCCGGGTTTGGCTTTCCCAGTGTGGTTTGGATTCCTCACGGAAAAGTCAAAACCATTGAATCTCTTCCAGGCCTCCCCTCCCTCATCCCTGTGGGCTGACTGCGCCAAAGCCCCAAGTCTAAAAAAGAGGCATTGCTCAAGAGAGCCACCCTGCTGGGGTTCAGAGGAGCTAACTGCAAACTGCTCTGCCTCAGAGTAGCTGACCCCTGGGCTCATGAGGGGATATGAGCTGTCACCCATGGCGGGGTGCCCTTGCTTCTGGAGCCAGAAGTACTTTCCTCAGGTGGAATCTTCCTTCCCCTCACCTCATCCTTCTCTGAGCCTCTACACTTCCTGGAGGCCTGAAATGCGTCCTCCTCACTAGTTCTGTCTACAGCCCTGCAGGACAAGGCTCTGTCAGGGATGCAATTGGGATGAGGGTTGGGAAGGAAAGCCGAATGACCCCCACATCTCCTTCCTTCCCTCTCTCTGTCCTCTCACAGGATGGGAAGGGGCAGGGGTGCCTCTTGTGGAGGGTGATGCCTCTCTAGGCTGCCCCGAGCTTCTTCTAATTCTCTTGGTTCTTCAGGGTTCTGCTGGGCACCTCTAGACTGCTGGTATCATAAAGTCTGGCTGGTCTGACAAGCAGCTAGCTCCAGTGGGGAGCCCCAAACTCCAGCCCTGGGACACCCATCTTTTTATCAGTCCCGAGAGCAGTCTCCCTGTACCAAGCATCAGCTTAACGACAAAGGCTACTTTACACAACATCCGCCAGCCACGGATATCTGTGATATATGAGCAGTAAGTGACAGGCAACCAAAGGCAGGGACATGGAGGACATTTTCCCTTATGAGGAAGTGTCACTCTTTATTAATAAATCACCTTTTGGCTTCTTGGCAAGGGAACCTCATGGTGGAGTTCTTATCTGCAAGTGCCAGACATTTGACTCGAGAGCATTTGGGGAAGGGAAGCTTGGGGCGGATGCTCAGGTAGGGTGTGGAGTGAGTGTGCCCAGGAGGTTCTTACTGGAGCACCTACTGGGTGACAGCCCATGCTAGGTGGGTCCTGGGAGCAGGTGGGGGATAAGCTGTGCCCTACCAGATGTGGAGCAAGACTCCCAGCCACACAGAAGATGAGAAGCTAGCCACACAGGCTCAGTGTTCTGGCGGTCCTGTCCCACCTGTGCAGAATGACCTGTACTATGGTGACAGGGAGGTCAGAGGCCTCTGCAGCCTCTTCTTGCAGGTCCCAAGGTCCCCTACCTTCCCTTTTCCCTGCCAAAGGCTGCTTGAGGAAACAGCTGGACTCTACCTGCAGGAGGCCTCTTAGCCAGAAATGGCACGGTGGGTGCCCTGGGGTGCAGCTTCGGTGATAGGAGGGAGGGAGGTCAGCTACCTAAGCCTCTCTGGAGGCACTGTGAATCACTGAAGCAGCAAAGGAATCAGCCCCTCACCAGTGGTCTCGTGGCTGTTTGTCGCTCCAGAAGCATTTGTTGAGCTGCACCAGGCTGTTTTTCTTCTTCCGTTTTCTTCTCAAGCGATAATAAAGTTGGCCACTGGGGGCGCCAGGCTCTCATCTAGCCAAATAAGCCACTGTGGGAAAGAGAAGGCTCAAGGCTGAACCTCATTGGCTCAGACTGGGTCCCGCCCATGCTTCAGCCAATCACCGTGTCTCTGGTTGATTAGCCTGTGTCACGTGCTAACTAACCTCTTGCCACAGGTTTAGTTAGCCTTTTTGGCATTAAGGCCTAACATGGAGGAGGCCTTCTCCAAAGGACAGTGGGGCCGATGGGGACAGCAGAAAGATGTCACAGCTCTAGATGTGCCCTTGTCATCTACTGGCTCCGCGGGTCCCTTGGTGTGTCTTGTCACCTATGCTATCACCAGCAGAAGGGTGAGCCAGGTGCCCTAGGAATGGGTCATGTGTTGTGCATATTCAAGCAAGGCCTTCTGAAGAGGGGATGCACTGACCCTCACTGGGACCAGAAGTGTCCATGTGTAAGGCCTTGAGCATCAGACTAGTGAGTTCAGATTCTAAGTTTAGCAGTCTGGGCTGGGATGCAGTTCAGTAATGGAGCATTTACCTAGTGTATGTGAGGTCCTGGGTTCAGTCCCCAGCATGGGGACCTTGGGGGGTAGAACCAGCTGCATTTACTAGGCCGGAAAAGAGCCATGTGTTGACGTCCTCATGATCGAACGGGACTGTATGTCAGCATTTGTTATGACTGAACACACTGAATTGTTCATCATGACTGAGCAAGACCTGAGGGACCGGGACTTCCTGTCAGTCTTGCCCATACCTGTTGTGGGATGTCCCGGCCTGAATGACTGAAGGGTTTGTGAGAGAGGCCAGGGGACTGTCCGACTGGAACAGCCGTAGTTTCTAGCTGCTTGTCTCACCCTGGAAATAGCCACCCACCTAAGCTAAGAATAGGAACCCTTGCCCGGCTAGCAGGAAGGAATGCTGATCTTTTAAGGCAGGGCCAGAAGACAAAACATAGCACATGGGTTGGGCCTCTTCTCAAATTTATGTGTGAGGTCACTAGAAAGCCACACCCTAACATTGGGCATTGATCCCGCCACAGACCCAGACAAGGTGAGGTGACCAGGTTGTTCATAGATGCCCAAGATGGCAGCCTCCAGGGAGAGGCCGTGGGGCCTCAGCCTTGGGCACCTCCTGCCCCCCAACAGAGGTGAGAGCTTCTCTCTTGCTTTGTTGACTGAGGTGGTGTAGGTGGGGGGCCAGTTGGAAATCCAAGAAGTGAGGGGAAGAGAGGATCTTTACAGCAACCTCAGGCAGAACCGCTCTGCTCACTAGGCTCTCTCTTTTCCAGGCAAGATCCTCTTCCGGAGAAGCCACATCCGGGACGTGGCGGTGAAGAGGCTGAAGCCCATCGATGAGTACTGCAGGGTAAGGCTGGGGGTCAGGGAAGAGAGGGATGGGACTGACCTCAGGCCTCGTCCACCTTTGAAGGAAGAAGTCTGTACAAAACCCACCTGCGGCCTAGTGTTTCCTGGCTGGGCGTGGGAGGTGTGGCGTGACTGTCACTTGGGAGGGATCACTCCTGAGACTAGACCACTGTCTGGAGCAGGCCTAGGAATCACAGCTAAGGCTCTGCCCCTTTCGGAAGGCATCCATGTTTATAAAATACTTGGTCAAACCCCTTCTACCAGCTTAGGAGTTAAGTGCAGGAGGGATCGGAGGGTGGTATTTGCTGGCGGTAGGAGTTTTATTTCTTTGCATTTCTTTTGAGTATGGCTTGAATCAGTTCTGAGCACAGTGGCATCTGGAATACACATTTGTTTACTGGCACAAGTTTTAATAGATGTCAATATACTCTCTTGTTCTCTGGTTGGTCTCTCTCTCTCTCTCTCTCTCTCTCTCTCTCTCTCTCTCTGTGTGTGTGTGTGTGTGTGTGTGTGTGTGTGTGTGTGTGTGCACAACATCTAAATAACCAATGTCAAAGAACAGGCAGAACCAGCATATGTCATAAAGCAGAGCCTGTTTGTCTTTCTGCTTGTGTTTTTGTTTGTTTTGTTTGGGGGTCATGGTGCTAATTCTGAACTCAAGGCCTCAAATCCTGTTTTTTATACTGATTATAGTCTAGGACCTCCCGGAAGATACTCATTAGTGTTGTTGGTACCCAGACGTCCAGACAGATTGTGCTCAAAGTCCTGTCTAGCTGTATGAACTTAGTTCACATCCGTAAGCCTCTGTTTCCAAGTTTCTTCCATAGGAAAGAGGGCTGTCACTCCATTGTGGAGGCAGAGTGACCTGGAATGCATTAGATATGTGTGGTATGTGGTTCAGAGGAAGTGTTCAGCGGGTGTCTTCTGTTACTGTCACAGAGCTCAGACACTTGTATTAAATAAATAAATAAAAGAAAATTAAATGTATTTAAAAATGTGCCAGAGAGATGGTTCAGCAGTTAACAGCATCCGATGCTCTTGTAGAGGACCTGGGTTTGGTTCCAAGCGCCCACATGGCTGCTCACAACCGTCTGTACTTCCAGAAGTACAGAAGATCCAGCGCCCTCTTCTGGTCTCTACAGACACTGCATGCATGTAGTACACAGACATATGTAGGCAAAACACTCAAACACATACAATAAATCCTTTCTTTAAAAAAAAGTATTAAAGGGGCTGGAGAGATGGCTCAGTGGTTAAGAGCATTGCTTGTTCTTCCAAAGGTCCTGAGTTCAATTCCCAGCAACCACATGGTGGCTCACAACCATCTGTAATGAGGTCTGGTGCCCTCTTCTGGCCTGCAGACATACACACAGACAGAATATTGTATGCATAATTAATTAATTAATTAAAAAAGTAAATGATTGATTTATTTTTAAAAAAGTATTAAAAACAAGTAAAAGGCTAGGAGTATCTTAGTGGATAGAGCACTTGCCTAGTGTGTTTGATACCTAGTTGATACCTAGTAGTAGTAAAAAATAAAATATGCAGGGCAGTGATGACACACACCTTTATTTCCAGCACTTGGGACACAGAGACAGGTGAATCTCTGTGAGTTCCAGGCCAGCCTGGTCTACAAAGAGAGTTCCAGGACAGGACATCTAGGGCTACACAGAGAAAGCCTGTTTCAGAAAACAAACAAACATATAAATAAATAAAAATATAAAGTACAAAAATAAACAATAAAAATAAACAAAAAGCATTAGATATTTTACTGTTATTCTTGATACCACTGACTTTAATAGAAATAGAATTCATTGTTAATCTGGGCATGGAGGTGCATGCTTATAATCCTAGTAGACAGGCAGGGAAATAGTGAGTTGAAGACCAGACTGGAATACATAACAAGATCATGTCTCAAAACAACAACAACAAACCCAACAGTTAAAGAAACAGTGTAATGGTAGAGTATGCCCCAAGCCCTGGGTCTGATGCCCAGAATCTCTAAGAAGTAAAAAACAAATAAACCGGTAGCTCAGTGCTACCTGCTGTGGATGTGACTCAGGAATTCCAGGGGAGGAGCTGGCAAGTAAAGGCATGTGCCACGGAGTGGGTAATTCAACACTGCTGTGGTAGAAGGAGAGAACCAATTTCTGCATGTTGTTTTCCGACCTCCACATGCCATGGTACATGTACAACACACAGAAAGGAGGGGAGGAAGAGAGAATGTTGAAAGTATTTTAAATTTATTTTTATTTCATTTTGTGTATAAGTGTTTTGTCTGATTGTAGTCTCTGTGCACCATGTGCATGCAGTGCCCATGGAGGCCAGAAGAGGGTGTTGAGTCCTCGGGAACAGATGTTTGTGAGCTGCCATGTGGGTGCTGGAAATTGAACAATCCCAAGGGGAATGTGGGGTGATAGCTCAGTGGGTACAAGCATGAGAACTTGAGTTTAAATCCCTAGCATCCATGCACAAAGCCAGATGTGGCTTCATGCACCTGTAACCTCAATACTGAGGAGAGCAGAGACAGGAAAATGCATGGGAGCCGGGCAGTGGTGGCGCACGCCTTTCATCCCAGCCCTCCAGGGGCAGAGGCAGGTGAATCTTTGTGAGTTCAAGGCCAGTCTGGTTTACAAAGTGAGTTCCAGGACAGCAGCCAGGGCTACAGAGAGAAACCCTTTCTCGAAAAAGTAACAGAAAAGAAAAGAAAAAGAAAGAAAGAAAACCCATGGGTCTGGCTGGCTAGGAAAAGAAAAATAGTGAGTTCTAGATTCAGTGAGAAACTTCTACTCAAGGGAGTGAGACAAAGAATGACAGAATAGGACACCCACCTTGATGTCCTTCTCTCATCCCTGCACACGCACAAGGAAGCACATGTATGCACACATGCGCACACACACACAATCCCACGGAGGCTGGGCATGGTGACACCTATAATCCTGATGCTCAGGAGACAGAGGCAGGAAGATGGAAGAGGCCATCCTGAAAAAAAGAATTCTAGGGAGGAAAGGATGGCAGGTTTTATCCAAAACTTATGAGCCAGAGTCTAGTCCGAGAGCCTCAGTAGCTCTGTGACCTTGAAAAAAAGGGAATGAAAACCATAGTCCCCTGACAGGGCTTGTGTGGGGATGTGCAGCACTGTTGAGTGACTCACGAAATGCTGTCCCCATGCTGAGCTCCTCCTGGGCCCTTTCTGCCATGGTTTAAATGAGAAGTCTCCTCCCACCCCATAGGCACATATATTTGAATACCTAGTTGGTGTAACTGTTTGGGAAGGGTTAGGAGGTGTGACCTTGTTGGAGGAGATGTGTCATGGAGGGTGGGCTTTGAGGTTTCAGAAACCCACACCGTTTTCAGATAGCTCTCTTTCTCTGCCTCACGGTGGTTTTCTCAGGTCCTGCTTTAGCACCATGCCTGCCTGCTGCCATGCTCCTGGTCACGATGGTCACGGACTAACCGTCTAGAACAGCGAACCTCAAATTAAATGCTTTTTTTTTTATAAATTTTCTTGGTCATAATGTCAAATTAAAAGTATACAGGACACTTTATGTTCGAATATTTTATTAACAACTCATTCTTGGCAGCACAAATGTTTAAGTCAGGCCTGGCATGGTGGCACATGCCTGTAACTCAAGCACTTAGGAGGTGGAGGCAGGAGATCCAAGAGTTTAAGGTCAGCCTCAACTGCATTGTGAGCTATGAGACCCTCTCTGTAGATGAGTAAATAGCCAATCCTTTAGATTTTAAAATGACAACTGAGTCCTGAACTGCCAGTCCTTAGCTTCCAGGAAGACTCCCATTGAAGCCAGCTTTGGGTTTTGTCCAGATTGGCCTGGGTCACATGTTCTGCCTCATTATAAACCATGAATGAATGGCCCTGAATTAGAGTTCACTCTTCTTCAAATCAATATCCTCTCTTCTCTTTAAAAAGGGCATTTACCATTCTAAACTGCTTAGTGCAGTCAAGCTTTTTATTGCTTTAAGTTGAATATATGAGCAGCGCTGGGGAGGTGGAGTAGAGGTAGGAGGAAGCCTTCCAGCCCTGACTTACAGCTCAGATCAGCCTGCTCTGAACTGTGGAGCCCGAGGCATCTGCAGCTGATTGTGGATCAGCCAGAGGCAGAAGCCCACAGCATCTCCCCCTGCCCCATGCGAGAAGCCCAGCGTCAGGCTGGCGGCTAGATCAGGGTTTCCATCTGACACCTCTCAAACAGGACTTTATGAATGTGTCAGAGGGCCATGGCGGCTGGCCCTTAATCCTGCTGAATTAGAAAACTGAGGTCCGCTCTGCTTGGTGACATATGCCCTTAATCCTAGCACTCAGGAGGCAGATTCAGGTGGCTCTCTGAATTTGAGGCTAACTTTGTTTACCGAGCAAACTCTGTCTCAAAAAAGCAAAGCAAAAATAAGCAAACAAACCCACAAACAACAGAAGAAATCAAGCTCAGGTCCATAATACGGTTGTCTGAGAAGCCCTCTGACCTTTCCAAGGTAACTGAGATATGCCACAGAGACCAGTGCTCCCAACACCCTGTGCTTTCCATAGCTCTGCCGTCAGACGGTACAACTTGTCACAACTCAGTGTCACCGCCAACAGCGACGTCGTGGCCAGCACCATGTGCATTTCATTCCACACCAAGGCTTTGTCTACAGCTGCCCTTTGGTTTCTTCGCCATTTGATGCAGGGCCTCACCGTGCGGCCATGTCTATCTCAAACTCATAAGCAATCTCCTGTCTCAGTGTCATGTGATACTGTCCTTTGGGAAATGTGAACAAATGTCCACTCACCCCAGAAAGGGAACTGATGACAGGCCAAAATATGGATAGCACCAAAGTCCTAGTCTGTAGACCAATGAGTTTTAGTGGGGTTACTTGCAGGAACACAAGTGAGAGGTCACTTACAGAAGCAGAAATGACTTAAGACATCACCAAAGCCCGTCCCAGCATGGTGACAGTTCACAAAAGCTAGAAGTGGATAGCCCATGGAAGCTTAACAAGTCAAATAATGTCCTTTCCAGATAGCTCAGTTGATCCAAGCCTCTTTCAGGCAGTTTGGCTGGTCCACGCTTCTTCCAGGAACCGTCCTCCTTAAAACTTATTTATGCTTAGGGAAGGGAGGAGCATAGTGGAGCTGATCAGTTTCAGGGACTTCCTGAAGTCTTTGAGTTGTTTACTTCCTGTGTTCAAAGCTCCACATAGGATGAGTGTTTCACCTCCCCTTAGTGCAGTGGTTCTCAGCCTTCCTAACGCCGTGACCCTTTAACACAGTTCCTCACGTTGTGATGACCCCAGCCATAAAATTACTTTTGTTGCCACTTCATAATTGTAATCTTGCTGTAGGGGGTGTCTGGGCTGCCCAAGGGCAGAAATCTCGCTCTGTACACCCCCACTGGTTCCCTCCTGCCTGGACACAAAGGTGTGAGACTCGTTGTCTTGGCCAGTGCCTGAGGTCAACACTCTGAGGTCACCTGGGTCATACCGTATAGAAAGACTGTCCCAGCCACCATGGGTCAGACAGATGATGTCACTAATGACTGTGCACTGGCCCTACAATTAGAAGGATCTTCAGGACATTTCACAGATACCAGAGAGGAACACCAGAAGCAGAAAGCCCAGATCAGGATACAGGCTCCTGATACAGAGGCATTCTCCTAACTGACCAGCTGTTTGTCCCCTGTTTTCCTCAGGTTCTTTTCCTCTTAGTTTCTTCTATAGAATTAGAATCATGGTCGCATCCTTTCTTTCTGAGTTGATCGAGCACATGAGCATTCTAGAATATTCTTATTGCTGGTAGATCGGCCTCCGCAACATTCCTGCTGGACTACTCAGAGGCTTTGCTGTGCTAACCAGCACGGCCATGGCCAAGGCCAGGAAGACAGGGCCTTCAAGGCATCATCTCATATGTTCCCATGGACGTTGTTTTAATCTGGGATCCCAGGATTAGATGTTTTCTGAATCCTGGAAGAACTGAACCAGAGAGATGTCGTGAACTGCCCAGGGCCACATATCAAACACACAGCTGCAGTGCCAGGGCTAGTCAGGGGCTCCCGACACGTTCTGGAGCCCTTGCTAGCACATCGCTGCTTTGACCTGAAGGGTGGCAATGATGGAACAGCTAAGTGGTACCCACAGGTTGCTCATTGCCAGCCTAGACACCGTGCTGGGCTCCCCAGATTCATCACCTCGTTACTGGTGACAGTTACCAAATCTGATGTGCTGAGCTCAGAAGGGGCCAGTGCAGCCTGGGAACAGTGGGGCCAGGGCTCACACCCGTGGCTGCTCGGTTAACTTCCCACACATGTAAATGTTCAGTAACAGAACCCGTGACCTGAGCTGGGACCTTGGCCAGTGTGGGTTCAGACTCTAACAGGCCACTCGGCACCAGCCACTTTTGCTGAGTGGTTTTGGCTAGACCCGGGCAGGCTGGGTGCCTCTGCTGTCCACCAACGATCATGGTGAACCCTTAACAAGCTCCCTGCTGGCCCCCTCTTCAGTCAAGATGCCACTGTCATTCCACCGAAAGACTTCTTTGTCTGTGGCCCACGTGTCCCCTGCCCCAGACACCACTCTCTTGTGGCATGAAGAGCCCTCTGTCCATGGGTGTCTGGTGGGGTTCAGGATCCGCTCGGCCAGCCGAAACTTGCTTTCCATGGCCCTGTCTCTCTGAGGTCATCGTGGAAGCTACTGTGCACAGCCCCGACCTAGTGATGGCTGTTCCTAATTCCTGCCTAGCTTGAACCCTTAAAACTCAGGGAACCTCTGCCTGCCCCCAGGGAGCCCTTTTATCCTTACTTGGCCACCAGCCCCCTTCCTTTTTCTCTCCTGCCTCCCTCTCTTTTAATCACATTAATCATGGGGGTCCAGCCTTGGGGAAAACACAGAATGTGTCTCATAGGTTAGGTGAGAACCTGGTGACCTTTGGGGCTGGATTCACCTGTCATACACATTTTCAGCACTGGGACATGGATCCTGCCACTTACTCTGTTGGCAGCTCCTTCCCCTCAACAGCTGTGGTGTCCCCGCTATACAGAGGCAACGCGTCATGTGATGTGCTCTCCAGAGGGTGACACACACACACACACACCCCGAGAAGCCTCCTGCTATCAGGGGGCTGGAGGAATTGGCATCTGAGATGGTGCCCAGCACTGAGTTGTTGCTCATTAAAATTCATTTTTTCTTTGCCGCTTCCCGGTTGGTGGCAGGAGCTTGGAGACCTTCGCAAATCCCCAGGCTCCAGGAAGAAATGGCTGGGAGTTAGCTGCAAAGGGATGATAGCAAAATGCTGTCATATGCGAAGGTCTGGTCTGGTCGAATCTCGCCCCGTCTTGCCTGGGTGTGGATCTGGCGTGCAGAAGTGCCTCTTGGAATGCCTGGTGCAGGGCGATAGATGTGGGTTGTCTGACCCGCTCAGAAAATGAAACCACGCTTCTCTTTCCCCAACTGTAACCCAGTTGTGGCCACCCACGGCCATGTGTGCTTTCTTGTCTCGCTGCTCCTGGGTGTGGGATTCTGGACACAAAATCCTGTTCTTTTCTCACCTTCCGTTCATCTGTTCATTCATTCAACTGCTAGCTGAGTTTCTGCTCTGAGTCCCTATCAACAGAACGGGCTAAAGCCCCTGTCTTCACAAGGCTTCTTTTAGGATAGTTTTCCCAGCCCCCACAGGGGCCCAGGGCAATGTTCCCACTGAAACCTTCCTTCCTCGTCCATAGTGTGGGGATGGGACCAGCCTGAGGATTTCCATGGCTGCTCAGGAAGGTCATTGGGCTCACCGGGGGTTGGATGGAACATCTGAAGTAGGTCCCGGCATGGATTAGGGGACACACCGCCATGTGACAAAATGTCTCCATGTTGGCCAGGGCCTCCTTATCACGTGCCATCTTTCTCTGTGTATCCATGGACTCCCCCAACCTGGGCTTCTCTCTTTCCTGGTTCCAGACCTCGGTTCCTTTGGCCTTGTCCCCCGTTCTACTTTGACTGTGTCCTGTCTGCTTAATTCAAGGGTCTTTACTTATTCTTTATTTCTCCCATTCTGAGGGAGGCCCAGCCTCCCTCCCCACCTCTTAGATAGGGCCAGGCCTGGGCTCCCACGCGTGCTGGCTGTGGAGCACCAGCTCTGCTATATTCTTATTCTATCTCTTGCTTCAGCAGGAGACTCACTGTCTCTGGACAGCAGGCCTCTTGGCCTGACTCAATCATCATGGGAGTCCCTTTCTCCTCACCCTTCAAACACAGCCTCCTAAGAAGCCTTCCAGTCTCCCATGAACCCTACTCTGACAAGGCCTGTCCAGCCTCTCCCAATTCCCTTGCGCCCCTGCACTCGGGCCACGCTTCCTTCACACAGCTTCCCCTTCCTCAGAGTTTAGCTTCTGGGCCCTTCCTACATCTCATCTCCATCTGACCCTGTCATAGCACGGTTTTGTCCTCTGTGGCCGTTCTCAGCTTGTCACTAAGAACTCGTCCTGCAGTCAGTGTCTAAACATATGACACAGTGGCAGGTAGTGTCACTAGGGGTGCACCACCACCACACCCGAATATTGTTTGTTTTTTGTTTTGTTTGACAAAGTCTAGGTTGACCTGGAAAGTACACACCTGAGGGTAACCTTGAAGTTCTCTTCCTCCTGCCTCTACCTCCCAAATGTTGAAATTACAGGTGAATGCCAGTTTATAAAACGCTGAGGATAGAACCCAGGGTTACTTGCACACTTGGCCCCATTCTCCTGAGTTACAGCCCTAACCCTAGATCAGGGATTCTCAACCTGTGGGCCATGACCCTTTTTCAAACCTCTTTCTCCAAAAATATTTACATTATAATTCATAAGTAGGAAAGTTATGGTTATGAAGTAGCAATAAAGATAATTTCAGGGTTTGGGGTCACCACAACATGAGGAGCTGTATTGCAGTGTGGCGCCATTAGGAAGGTTGAGAATCACTGCTCTAGATATTCTTATTTTTGTTTTGCTGTTGGGTTTTGTTTTTCTAGTGGATGAATAGGCTGATGGATTGTTTCATTTCAGCTCCCCATGGCCTGGCTGGCTGTGTTTCCCATGGTATAGTGTTTGAGACCCTCTTCACACTTAGCCGAGCTGACCCTGCCTGGGTCACCATATCTAATGACCTCTGTCCTTGTGTCTCACAGGCACTTGTCCGGCTGCCTCCCCACATCTCTCAGTGTGATGAAGTCTTTCGGTTCTTTGAGGCACGGCCTGAGGATGTCAACCCCCCCAAAGAGTGAGTAGTGACGGTCACCGCTTCTGCATGATTGGGAAGTGTGGGCCAAACTGGGCCAATGGGGAGGCTGAGGATGTGGGAACCTAGTAGAGGGAGAGCTACTAATGCTACCTAAGAAAGGTTTCACCCAAGAAGCAGAGACTGTCACTCCCAGCACTCCTAATGCGGAGGATTGCTGTGGATAAGCTCCCTATGAAGGTCCACCTGTCATCGCAGGCATACGTGTGAGCTCAGTTTATCTAACTTTCAAAATCAGGGAACTTAGTGTCCTTATTTTTTTTTTTTGCTTCAGTGAACATTTTTGCATATACCACACACAAAATGCACACATGCATTTATATACATAATTTTCTTAAAGAGGTGAAAGCCAGTCATGGTGGCACATGCCTTTCATCCCAGCACTCAGGAGGCAGAGGCAGACAGCATCTTTGTGAGTTCAAGGTTAATCAGGCCTGCATAGTGAGATCCTGTCTGAAAGGGGGTAGGGGCTCTACCCAGGTGATGGAGACTCCCACTGCATATGATGCATGAGGAAGTAGTCTTACAACAGCATCCCCAGGTTTCAGATGAGTCCACACTGTCTACCTCTGCAGGTTGCCTCCATTCTGGGGACTCTGTGATCCTGGTTCTTCTGTCTTTTGGGTCCTCCCCACCCTGTTCTTGATCCTTCTTCACTTTCTAGGATGACCATGGCCCTGGGTCCCAACCTGCTATTGCTTGTTTCCAGCTGGTGGCCTTTCTCCCCCTTCCCCCGGCCCCGTCCCTCATAATGGTAGGGAGAGCACTGCTCCTGAATGGTGGAACATCCCGATCAGGGCAAGAGGGGGGTGTTAATGGCTGGAATCAGTGAACCCCACCTTTATTCCAGCCCCTGCTTCTTGCCAGTCAGCTAAATAAATGGGCCCCATTTCATGCAACATGCGTGAGCCGATGCTGTACAATAGAGCAGCCTTGGGCCCACCTCCCGCGCTCCCTCCCGGAGGGGCAGCTCCCACACAGCAGTCTTGGTAATGAGTAATGACTGTTCTGGGTCACACTCTGGAGTCAGGCATTGTCGCCTAAGGCGCTTTGATCATTTGTGCAGCTTCTAGAATTCTGTTTTCTGATCTCTAGCAATCTATTGCTGAGTACATGGTGGTGGGCGAAAGGGACCCCTGAGATAACCCGGTGAGCGCCACTAGCATGCAGTAAATGCTCACCCTATGGCTGCAAAAGCCTGGGGACCGCATGGACAGTGACTCAGGTCATGTTCTGCCTCGCAGAGCACAGCACAGCAGGGACAGGGTAAAAAGCATGAGGCCTTCTATGTCACCATGGAGACAGGAGCTAGCTGCCTCCGCCTCGAAGCAGTACTGGATAGACCTGTGGCTCAAGAAGTACAGCAGAGGGGTCGCCCAGTCCTGACCCATCTCTGCACGGCCTCTGGATCCCTCCTCCCTCCTCAAGAGAGACTGTGTCCCACTTAGTCCTTGTGAAAGAACCCAGGCCTTTATATGACCCTGGGCCGACTGCCTGATGATTTATTAGCCAAGTGCCTCCCCTCCCTGAGGGCTGCTTACCTTTCTGGGCCACTGTTCATGCCCCAGCCCCTCCACCCTGAAACATAAATACGGGTCAGGTAACAGAATATTTTGACTTGTGTCGACTCTGAAGAGAGTTATCAAATCATCAAAGCCTATGCATCGTGTTGGAATTTTGCAGACAACCTGGTCTCTCTGACCCCTCACGAGCACGCTGCTGCAGGGGGCTCTTCCGTTTTGTGGGGTCAGGGAGGTCTTTGCCATTCCATAGGGAAAACAAGGTTTGGACAGGTCAGCCTCGGGGGGAGGTAGGAAGTGCTGCTCTAGGCTTTGATCCCCTCACTGGCCACTTTGGTGCCCGGCTGCTGCTCTTTAAGACCAGTGGTCTGGTACAGAAAGTTATGTCCTCAAGACCCCTTTGATGGGCCTGGCACAGAGCAGGCCTGGTGTGGCATTGTCTGCAGCCGCCCCAGGAAGGTGGTTCTGGGGCTGTGGTTCCCCCTCTGACTGTGAGCACACTGGCCCGTGCACATCTCTGCACGACAGGGAACAGAGTGCTCTTTTAGAAGCCCCTCGCCCACACCTCAACCCCAGGCCTTCTTTGTAGTATCTTCGCGTCAAGTCTTCAGCTACCCCTCAGCAAATCCTGCAGGTGCTTCCTTCAGCCTGTCTCTGAGTTTGGTCTGAGTCTAGCCATCTTCGTGACTGCCCTGGGGCCAGCCCGTCACCATCTGTTCTGTGGATCCTCGGCCTCCTGTTTGGTCTCCCGGGTCTCCTCAGCTCCCATGATTAGATCATGTGACGACCCCCCCCCCCCATGTTCAGTCTTTCTGTCACTCAGAGTCCAAGCTCTCACCCTGTGATCACGCCTGTTCCTTGTCGCTGTCCGGCTCCTGTCACTTGGCCCCGTGTTCTCCTCTCAGACCTGATGGCCGTGCACACTTTGGGCCTTTGTGGGGTGCTCAGCTCCTAACAGAACCAGCCCCTCGTACCACCTTCTCCGTGAGAACAGCCTTGCCTTCCTTCTCTGACTCCCAGAACCTGCTCACCCCGACTGCTCCCCCTTTCTTTATAGAACTCACCACGACACCAGTTGTAGCCTATTCACAGACTTGTTAGCAGACTGCCAGGGGCCCCGGCCCCATGTACTGGAGACTGTATCACAGCAGTATTAGGTGGTCTTAGGATGTGGGGCCCTGGGATGGCAAAGATGGGCCTACTTCCTGCTTCGTAGGCAGCCATCTTGATTCCATATCGAGCTCTCTCTGGGCCCTCCCTCTCTTTTCTTGTTTTATTTATTTTTATTTTATGCACATTGGTTTTTCTTTGCCTGCATATTTGTCTGTGTGAAGATGTCAGATCCCAGGGGACTGGAGTTTTAGACGGTTCTGAGCTGCCATATGGGTGCTGAGCATTGAACCAGGGTCCTCTGGAAGAATGGCTAATGCTCACACTGAACCATGTCTCCAGCCCCCTCTCTGGACTCTCTTACAAGACACTGATCCCACCCATATATGTTGCTCACCTCCTAAGGCCCTGCCACCTAATGCTGTCATAGTGAATTTGACTGACATTCCACCTGTAGCTGTGTGTTCTTAGAATGCTAGCATATAAAAAGAGGTGTGTGTGTGTGTGTGTGTGTGTACGTATGCACATGCGTGCATGTTCTTGTGTGAGCCTCCTGATGAGAAAGGAGAGCAGCAGAAAGAGTGTCCATTGTACTGACCTCCCCCTGCGTACCCCACACAATATTACGTCATTTTCCTCTTGGGCCACCTGAGGAAGATTCTTTGATTCTGGTTAGCAAATGGTGAACCCAAAGCTCTACACAGCCAGGAAGCAGGGAGGCACATCTTAAAACACGTGTCTGTCCTTAGATGCCTGAGAGCAGGCCGCCTTCAGACCTCCCCCCTCCCCCCGGGCCAGGCCCCCTGCCTTGTAGTCACAAGGGGTCAGTGGGCAAGCGAGGCTCATGATGGGGCTTCTTAGTCTATCTGTCTGTGTGGACTCTGGGGAGCCATGTGACACATGGGTTGAGGAGAGAGATGTAAGGTTAATGCCATCCTTGGAAGTAGGGATATAGCCCGGTGCTTGCCAAGCAGGTGTGAGGCTGCTCCCACTAACATTATATCCAACTGTACAGACATCCTACATGACACCTCGTCTTCAGAAGAAGAATTTAAAAAGGATGAATCAGCAAGGCGGCTTGGTGGGTAAAATCCTGGTGACCTGAGTTTAATCCAGGGACCCATACGGTGGAAGGAGAGATCTGATTCCTACAAACATCTCCTGACCTCCACATACGCCATGGCACATTGCCTGCACACACAAATAATTAAGATTTTGAAATTGAAAATCTAAAAGCCACACTTGAAACTAGACGGAGTTCAGTTTAGACATACTCTGGGAAGGTTGAATTTGTTCTAACAACAGAGATGAACCTGGACAAATGTGAGGTGCCCCATCCCACCCCCCACAAACACACCCCATTGTCCAGGTCACTGCCCTCGGGCCCCTCGTGCTCACTCAGCACCCCTTGTTAGCTTGGCCTCTATGGGGACCCCTTCAGGCAGTGAGCTCTGGGCTCAGGCCTCTCCGATCATTCACTCCTCACGCTGCCCAGCCTGTCAGGGCTCCGATGAAATTCTTGAAATTTCATGGGACAGGCAGAGCCCTGCTAAACTAGTTTTTGTTCTTCAGCCTCAGGGCCACAGAACCCTCTGTTGAGGCCCCAAACAATGTCCCAGTGTTCACAGAGATTCGAGGTGGGAGGCGGTAGGGCCCAGAATCATCTTGCCCCCCACCGGCCTCGGGGTTTAAATGTTGCTGGAAAGTCCCTATCCCAGCCCACTTTGCTCTCCGTGAAGCCAAGTCCACCTCCAGCACCTGCCGCCATCACCAGCCATGGCACCCTTGGCAAGCACCCTGCATCCCTGTGGTGGCTCTGCCCTTGGGACAGGATCAGGCATACAGGGCGTAGTCTTAGGCTGCAGTCCAGTTGACCAGAGCACTGGATGTGGGGGCAGGGAGAGGCTGTCTCAGGGGACAAACCGGCATACAGGGATGAGGTTTTCCAGGGAAGGGGGTACAGAGCTGTTGGGGGGTACAGAACAGGTCGGGGGTCACAGAACAGGTGGGTTGGGGAAGGATGCGGTCGGATGCGGAGAGACTCCCTACAGACAGCTCCTCCCATTTTGTTCTTGGTGATTGTGGTTTGCTCAGGACCAAGAGGAGATGGTCAGTCACTGCATTTCCCTGTGGAGAAGGTGGTGGTCTCAGTCAGGAGAAACTATTAGCCTTGCCTCAGACCCAGCAAGGAGGCAGAGTAAGGCCATCTTGGCAGCACAGCCAGGTTCCTGAGAGTTTGGGGTGACTACTTTTGGAGCCCTCACATCCTCGAGCCCATTGGAGCTCCAGGCCTACTGACAAGGCATTGAGTAAGCTTACCTGTGACATCTTAGTGTCCAGGCTGCATTGTGACTGGCAGCAGGACCTTGGTGGCAGTGGCTTCACGACATGGCCTTCCTTTTTCTATAAGTGTCGCAGACATAGCATGGGCTGGGTACAGCGATCGAGGCTGAGTGTGGAGCGTGTCCCAGCTGCTTGCCTCTCCTCTTTCCTACCTCCCCCTGGGAGGAAGAGCCATGAGAGTCTCCCCTGCAGACTCCCTTTACTCCTGGGTATTTATTGAGCATCTACTGTATGCCAGGAGCTGCATGGGCCAATGAACTCAAGTCTGCCCATATGTTGGAGTCTTACCTTAGGTTAGTTATAGAGATAGAATTGGACAGCCAGCTCTGCTGTGACCTTCAGTGGACTGCTTCTGGCTTGGGAACTGAGGGTAGAGAGACAGCCCTGCCCTAGGCTATGTCTTGGTTTAGACCCTCAGCTAGGCAGCTCTGCTCATCTGACATCATTATCTAGCCGGGGCCGTGGGCCACACTGTCCTTCCAGCCCCCAACTGCAGCCACTGGCTAATGCACAGAAAACCTCTTCATCGAAGTAGACAGGAGAGCCAGCTGGACCTAGGAACTGTGGCATCTCCAGCTGGACAAGTGATATGGTTCCCCCACCCCCAGGTATCTCCAGCTATATAGATGAGTCGTCCCCCCTCGTCCCCCCGCAGCATCTCTAGCTGAACTAGTGAGCTTCCTACCTTCCAGTAGGTATCTCCAGCTGGATAAGTGAGCCCCCACTCAGGCATCTCCAGATGGATAGGTGAGCTCCCCGCTCCAGGCATGTCCAGATGGACAGGTGAGCTCTCCCCACCCTGAGGCATCTCCAGATGGACAGGTGAGCTCTCCCCACCCCGAGGCATCTCCAGATGGACAGGTGAGCTCTCCCCACCCCGAGGCATGTCCAGATGGACAGGTGAGCTCTCTCCACCCCGAAGCATCTCCAGGTGGACAGGTGAGCCTCTCCCCCAGGCATCATCTCCAGATGGACAGGTGAGCCCCGCCCCCAGGCATGTCTACCTGGACAGGTGAGTCCCTCTCCCCCCAGAGCCCAAAGCTTCATTCTTACCATTGCTGGCTGCTCTGTCTGTAACTCCCCGATGGTGTCAGAACTGAATGTAAACCTGGGTCTTAGGTTCCCTGTGGCAGGCCTTCTCTGCTGACACCAGGCAGGAGGCTCTCTGACCATTTACAGTGGAGGCCCAGGGGCCGGAGTCAAGGAGAGAGTGTTCAAGCCGAGACTGTGGTAGAGCAAGCTACTCAAGTCAGGTAGCAGATGGGGGCACCCAGGCCAGAGGGAGTCACAGCAAACCTCAGGACAGAGTCTGTCTCTGAAGGAGCCTTAGAAAGAAGCACTCTGAGAGGAAGTGGGTGTGAGGCAGTGGCTAGCTGCATGGACACTGGCATCAGGATGGGGACAGAATCTGGGATCTCTGGGTTCCCCCTGTGGTCCGGTCAAAACTAGGTGGCTATTTCTGTGGTCCAGGTGTGAACAACTCAGGTCTAATGGCTGTAAGAACGGGGAAACTAATAGGCACAACCCCGGAGCAAGGGACAAGCTCTGTGAAAACCTCACGGCCCTTTCCCCTTGCAGTCTGTAAGCTGCTTGAGCATCAGCCTAACTTTGGGATGCTTAGAATCAGTGCCTGACTTCAGATCTGTGTGTATCTTTCGCCACCTGGTGGTAAAATGGAGTATTACAGCTACCTGCGATGGTACTGTATTCTCCTGTGACGCTAGTGATCCCTCTTCAGATGAGGCAACTCGCTGTACTGCACACCGCAAAGGCGCGCGTCTATAGAGACCCCAAGAGTGCTTCTGGAGGCCTTACCTCTGGCCTCCAGAGTCCCTGGGTCTTACTCTGAGATGAAACTCTAAGGATGGGCGCCACCTGGTGGGTACAGGATGCCCTGCACTATCAAACATAGGGAGCCTGTTGCTAGAAACAGCCAGAAAAATCTAGTCCTCCCCCCACTAACCATAATCACCATAATCAATCCCGTCCTGCTCCCTAGCAGGTGGCCAGCTCACTTGTCTCTGAGAGTGGTGACCAGGAGGGTACAGGTGACTTCAGGGTCTACCCAGCCTAGACTTTTCGTGGACAGGCTGGTGTTAGCCTGAAGAGTGAAGGGCGGTGGCTCTCCCAGATGGTGTTAATAATGTGTAATTTACATGTTATAAAATTCACTTGTTTTCTTCTGGTGTAGAACCCAGGACCTTGCGTGTGCTTGGCGAGTGTTCTGCCACTCAGCTACATCCAGCCTTTCAGATGGCTTTATTAGTGCACAGCTGATTTGATGATTAGGGGCACAGTTTCGGTTGTGCAGACATCACTGCGATCCAGTTTGGGAGCATTTTTACCACTCTTTTTGAAAGTTGTATTATTCTTATTTTATGGGTGTGCCATCAGGTCCGGGCTAGGGACTCTGAGGAACTCATCATGCATACACCTTGAGACGAAGTCACCCCAGAGACGGGTGTCTTGGCTTGTCATCCGTCACAGCCAGTTCTTGTAGTTCATTGGGAGATGACGCCAGCGGGGAGGGAAGGAGAGAGAGAGAGAGAGAGAGAGAGAGAGAGAGAGAGAGAGAGAGAGAGAGAGAGAGAGCGCACGAGCCAGTGTTAATAGTAACGACCCTGCAGGACGCAGTAGCTCCAGCTGCAGGCTGGCCCGCCCAACTACAGGGGTGCACAGCCCCCTGCAGCCCGCAGATAGCCCACTGGCACACAGCCAGGGAAGGTGTTCCAGAGGTCTAATAAGACACGGGTGACTTTCCACTGCGCTAAGGGTAACCCTCTGAGCCCCACCGGTGGCCTCTTCCTGGGGAGCCTACCTCCCCAGCTCCCCCTACTGTCCTCTCCCCCCTGATTTACCACTCGCTCCTCTTCCCTTCTTTGTCACGGCCACCCCACCATGGCATCTTCCTCCCAGCTGTCACCCCCAGGTCCTCCACTCCCCAGAGGCAAGGAGCCAGTGTGTCCCTTGAGCCTGGCCCGCCAGGCACTCAGCAGACACAGTATTGAGTGGAGCAGCTAGTTAGTGCTGCCAAGAAGACTGACCCCTACCTAGTGGAGACTGTCTCAAGGCACGAGGTCAGTGCCGCCTGCAGGAGGCCAGGACGCCCAGGAGGGCTGGACTGCTTGTGCCCCATGTACAGTGACTGGGCATGAAGAGGTCTAACAGATCCAAAGATGCCCAGTCCAGGAGGGCAGGAACCTTGAAGAACCCATGGGACCCATACACAGGGACGGCTGGGTAGGGAGCAGTCTCTTGATGGGCCTGTACAAAATGGGGTGGAGCACCCCCACCACACAGGCTTGTCCTGAGCCCAGCACAGTCAAGGACATGGTTTGGAAGCTCCACGGTGGGGGCGCTTGACAAATACAAGGTTCTTTCCTTGGATTAGTACTGGCAACGCTAATGATGGCTTATTCACCTGTCTCCCACCTTTGGGAAAACAGTGTTTACTGGGGATGGGGTGGGCGGCTCACTAGTGTTCGTCACCATATTCCTGTCCCATCTGGGCAGATCCTGAGGGAGTCAGGTCTGTATGAGACCTAGAGCTAAGGGAACCCAGTCTAATCCTGGAAACTGAGGCAAAGCCAGACCTGAAACCTAGGTCTTGTGACTCCAATGCTAGAGTAGCCGTTGGATCCGTCCAGCAATCCTTTTCCACTTGGGCACGCTCAGAAATGTAGCACACACAGTTGTTGGCCACTGGGAAGCCCCCAAGCTGCCCTGGGGAGGCTCTTCCCCAAGTTTCCTCCGCAACACAGGCCCTTGGCTGTGAGCCCCTGGCCTGCAGTCTGAGACCACTGTGTGGAATGTGGCAGCCGCCTGCCCCTTTGTGGAGCTGTCTCATGAAGTCCTCCTCTTGGCCTGCCACAGTAAAGACATCTATCTAGACTTGGCAGTCATTCCTGTTGCCTGGGCTCCAGGAGCCCTCAAGAGACCTGCCAGCGTCACGGCAGAGGAGATTCCTGGGGATATATATGACAGCGGGTAGGAGCAGCCACATCCCAGGGGTCTTGGGGCCCAGCTCTGCGACCCAACAGTTCTTGAGAAGCTTAGACAGGAGAATCCCTGCAAGTTGAAGGCTGACCCCTTCAGCAATGACCTGAAAAGAGCCTGAATCTCTTGCTGTC
Organism: Arvicola amphibius; assembly: GCF_903992535.2. Lineage (NCBI taxonomy): Eukaryota > Metazoa > Chordata > Mammalia > Rodentia > Cricetidae > Arvicola > Arvicola amphibius. The sequence continues at coordinate 187,118,262 of NC_052047.1, read as the reverse complement.
TATAAAGATAGTCAGCCCATCACTTCAGCCCGGCTACTTTCCACACATGCCTCCCAGGCTTGTCCTTTCTAGCAGCCCCAACCTCCTCTTCTCCTCTCAGTGCCCACCTTTGGCCGCCTGTCCCAGATGCTGCTAACAGCTTGCCTATGGATCTTGGCTCCGCTGAAAAAGCTTCCATCCAGGAAACCACTGGGCCAATGCAGAGTGGCCAGCAGGGGAGATGGAGGGGAAGGAGGATTGAGCTGAACTGAGCCTAGACGCTAACTCAGTTCTTTCTTATGCTCATTCAGATACTGTTTCTCCCTCGGGAGGTGTGACCTCTGAGTCTCATCACTTTGGAAATAGTGACATTCAGAGATGTGTGTGACAGATTTTTTTTCCCCTGGGGAGACTGAACACATTCACCCCAGATAGGGAGCCCATGACAGACCAAAGTATGGATACCACCATAGTCCAACTTGGGGAACCAGTGAGTTTTATTGGGGTTACTTAAAGGAGTATGGGTGAAAGGTTGCTGACAGGAGGAGAAATGACCCAAAGACAGCTGCGTCACCAAAGCCCACCCAGCTGGGCGCACAGAGCACACTGCATAGCCTGCGGGCAGCTTAGCAGGTTGGGGAGCGTCCCTTCAGGTGGCTCCAGGCTGTTGCCCAATCTGTTTCTTGTTTGTGGTTTGGCTTGCTGGAGAGTGGCTCTCTTTACTGTTTACTCTGGGGAGGGGAGGAACCCAGTGAGTCTGATCAGTTTCAGGAACTTCCTGAAGCTCTTTGAGTTCCTTACTTTCTGTCTCAAGGAGTCTCTTTGAGAAACCTGTTCCACCTGAGCTGCAGGAAAGAGCCGGCTCAGTAAAGAAGTCTCTGTGGTCCTCCTATCAATTAGAGTCTCAGATGGAATTAAAATTCTCCGGGGTTCCTTTTTTTTTTTTTTTTTTTTGACATTGTGAATTGAACTAGAGTAAGCACCCTCTGTACCATGAGTGTGTGCGTGCATGCATGTGTGCGTGCGTGCATGAGATTGATTCTGTAGCCTGGGCTGGCCTTCAACTTGCAGGGATTCTCCTGTCTAAGCTTCTCAAGAGCTCTGATTAGGGGTGTGTGCCACTGCGCCCAGCTCTTGTCACATTTTCTGAGGGAGTCACATGTGGGAATCCTTAATGGATTTCGTAGCTCATGGTCACTGGGCAATGCCAGTAGGTGCCAGTCATTGCCATCTCTCTAGAGAAAGCTCCTGGACAGCTCTTCCTAAAGTGCCAATGGGCACTGTGGGCACTGGGGCACTGTGGGCACTGGGCACTGTGGGCAGGACTGGAACACACTGTGACCCTCTGGAAGAGGGCCTTTCCGGGCTGAGAGAAATGGCAGGGGCAGTAGATCTGCCACGGTCATGAGCACAGAGAGCACTTAGTTTGCGGTCTTGCTTCCTTGTTACCAGCTGTGTGACACCAGGAGAGTGGCCTAACCTCTCTGAGTCTCATCAGTAAAATGAGACTAAAGACAGTGTAAAGTGGGTAACGTGGAGCCTGGCACGTCTGCATGGTTGGTACTTCTGCCTTTGTGATGTTGGGTCTACCACCTGGGAGATGGCTGTGTGACCTCCAGGGCCCTGGCCCTGCCCCTGCCAGAGCAGTGTGGTGACCAAGCAGATGCCCGCAGACTGCCTTTCTCTCACCCTTTAACATGGAGGCTGAGGCACCAGATTGGGTCAGGACTGGGAGGTTAGGAGCCAGCAACCAGGGATCCATGACAGGCACATCCATGGCGGTGGGACTGTATGTCTGTCTTATGCACCACACAGACCAGAACACCTGGGGCAGCTAGAGAGAGGCAAAGCATCCTCCGCCTCCCTACTCTGTTACCTAAACAGAGAAACCAGACTGAGTTGAGACCCAGGCATGCTCTCTATATCCTTTCCTGCCTCTCCCCTGCCCCTGTGGTCATGCACCATTCCACCCCAAGTCTCCTCCCATTTCCTCCACAGCCCCCAAGTGTCTGCCTCTTCTAAGCAGCCCTCCTGACCACTCCAGGCCACTCTGACCTCCCTGCCCTGGGAGTTCCCACACAGTAAACTCTTGACACAGCTCTGTGGTATCCAATCGCAAATTGAGTTCTTCGTTTTCTTTCCTTGGCTGTTTGTCTTCACTTGGTAACGAGACGGTGTGCACTTTAAGGCAGGACAGTGTTTCTCCGGCCACCCTCCTGCGTCAGGCATGGAGATCAGCCTGTAACAACTCCTCAGTAAAGAAGGAGGTGAAGAGCGGGTGCTGGACAGATAATGGATGTGTGGTAGATGAAGGATGGAGGATGGGTGGGGTGGATAGATGGACACCAAGGGGTGATTGGGCGATAATTCTTGAGGACAAGGTGTGGGAGGAAGAACCACAAAGCTGAGTTCCGAGGAAAAGGGATGTGAGGCAGGCCCATTGCCGTAGAGCAGCACAAAATCCCCCTGGGGTCCCTGACATCCTATTGCCGACTTTTCCGGCTATCTCTTGGCCATAGGTGATTCGTGGATTTCTGAAGGATGTAGAAGAGTCAACATTTGTATAGTGATGGGGCTCAATTATGAAGTACATAGAGAATGTCAAAGAGGTCCTTCCATGTTTGGAGGCTTGTTCTGTCCATTGTTCTCTACCCGCATCCATCCATCAGTCAGTCCGTCCGTCCGTCCGTCCATCCATCCATCCATCCATCCGCCAACTGTCATCCGTCTTCTGTCCCCCACCCTGTCCACAGGTTGCTTGTCAGAGTCCCCACTGGGTGGGACTCTTTGGAAGGTACAAAGGGAGAATCAAGGTCTGTTTGCGCTCATGACCCTAAGTTGGCATCGAATGTGATGGGGCCATGGTCTTACACCTCCGTCTCCCAGAGAGGGCCGCCATCCCCTCTGCAGATCTAACCCCTCTTGTGAGCCTGCACCTCCAGGTGGAATCCTTTCCGTGTTCCAGTCTTTTCCACCGTAACCTAATGCCGTACCAAGAGCTTTGCACGTTGTTTTGCTTGTCTCCCACAAGTTTGCAAAGCAAGAATTGTTCTGGCTCCTTTATAACTGAAGGTTCAGGGAGCTCCAGAGTGTCAGGCAGGTAGCTGGAGCAGACTTTGAACCCATCCGCTATCTCTTCATACTAATGCTCTGAGGCCCAGACACTGTGGAGCCATCCCTGAGCTTCCAACACACCCAGGGCCTGTGTCCACCATGGTGGGACAAGTCAGAGGGGGCAGACAGACGGCACTTTGACTTTTCTCTGTGGAAAGAGCAGCAGAGACTCTTTAGGATGCTGAGGAGACAAAGCAAAATCTCTCTCTCTCTCTCTCTCTCTCTCTCTCTCTCTCTCTCTCTCTCTCTCTCTCTCTCTCTCTGTGTGTGTGTGTGTGTGTGTGTGTGTGTGTAGGGGTGTCTTCTGAGGTCTATGATGGTCATAGCGTCTAGCCCCTCTAGGACACAGGCTGAATTACCCAAGACCCCTTTCTTCCCCCAAGGAATTCAGCTTTTCACCCAGAGCAGGAATCTGGCCTCTCTGGGAAATCCACATGGTCACAATGGGGCCCATTCTCAGAACCCTGGAAGATGCAGATCCTGCAGAGAAAGGCCAGATTCTTGTTGGACACAAGAGCCTTCAGTGCAGCAATTTAGATCGGGGCACAAATGGGGGCATAGAATGGCATCCATGCACCCTCTGTATTGCCTGGAGGTCTCTGCCTCTTGAGACCATGCTGTGCAAAGGCTTTCAAAAGCCAGAACAGAAACCCTGCTCCAGGCTATGGGGGGCAGAAAGCTCCCAGAGCTTGCAGACCTCAGCTGACCCAGGGCCCCCTTTGCTCAGACACTGACTTGGCTTCTAGAAGAACAAGTTCCTTCTCTATTGGAGTCTCACAGCAGCGCTGTCTGCTCCTCGGAGTAGCCTCCTAGAAGTGGAGAAATGGAAGCCCAGAGAATTTGTCGCTGTTTTTGAAAATGCCCCTGCTGATTAAGAAATAAATCTCAGCTGGGCAGTAGTGGCACACACCTTTAATCCCAGCACTCAGAGGGCAGAGGCAGGCAGATCTCTGTGAGTTCAAGGCCAGTCTGGTCTACAGAGTGAGTTCCAGGGCAGCCAGGACTATACGAGAAACCATGTCTTGAAAAACAGAACAAAGGAGGAGGAGGAGGAGGAGGAGGAGGAGAATAAACATCTCACATCACAACCCAACACAGGGAGACAGACAGACAGGCAGACAGACAGACAGAGAGGTAGATAGATTACTGAAACGGACATTTCACAAAACACTCTTAACCATAAACGACTCTAATGGGTTCTAGCCAATTCTACCCTTTAGAAGCACTTGTTGATCTGCCGCAGCAAGTCGAGAGCTCATGAACAGACAGAGGCTTGTCATTTAAACAACATTTGATTGGCTGGGATGGTAGGGTGCTGAGAATGATAGGGTGCTGGGACGGTAGGGTGTTGGGATGATAGGGTGTTGGGATGGTAGGGTGCTGGGATGGTAGGGTGCTGGGATGGCAGGGTGTTGGGACAGTAGGGTGTTAGGATGGCAGGGTGTTGGGATGGTAGGGTGTTGGGATGGTAGGGTGTTGGGACAGTAGGGTGTTAGGATGGCAGGGTGTTGGGGTGTTGGGACAGTAGGGTGTTGGAACGGTAGGGTGTTGGGATGGTAGGGTGTTGGGGTGCTGGGATGGTAGGGTGTTGGGGTGCTGGGTTTCATAGGGTATTGGGATGGTAGGGTGTTGGGAATGGTAGGTTGCTGGGGTGCTGAGTTTGATAGGGTGCTGGGATGGCAGGGTGTTGGGGTGCTGGGAATGGTAGGGTGTTGGGATGGTTGGGTGCCCCTATAATCTCAGCTTCTTAAAGGCACAGACAGGAGGATCAGGACTTCAGTCATCCTCAGCTACATAGTGAGTTTAAGGCCAGCCTGGTCTACATGAGACTGCCTCCCCGAAACACCCAACATTCTCTCATGCCTCTGTCTTCCAAGTAGCAGATACAGGTGTGCCCTACAACACTCAGCCGAAAAAGAAACGTTTAAAGTAGCTGGCCCAGGACCACCAGGCTTTATGGCAGAGCAGAGCCCAGAACTAGGTTAGGTGAGTTAGTGCCACACTTGTCACAGCCTCTGTTGCCTACCTTTCCTGTCCCAAAACTTTCCCTCCAGCTGAACTCAGAACATGTCCCCTTTGCGCCTGATCCCTCCTGGGTTTGTTTCACAGAAGGACCCTCAAACTCCATCCATCCATCCTTCACCACCCCACCTCTGCCCACATGATCAGTCTTACCTCTGTGGGGAGTTGCTTGTCCCTGCTTCTAGAACCTCCCCCACCCGTTCCTGTCCTGTCCTTGGATTAAAAGGGCCTTGTCCCTGAGGATGCCCTCCTTCAGTCCCAGGATCTCTGTCACACTTGGAGTATCACCACGCCTTTTACTCTTGGGGTCAGTTGTCTGGAAATGTTAGCTCCCACAATGAATTGTGTAGCATTGGTACCCTGCATCGTAGACCTGTGAACCAGGTTCTCTTGTGTCTGCCTGTAAGGCCCTAAGGTCTCAACAGCAGCAGCTTCCAAAGCCTATGGGCTTTCTCTCCTGGCCTAGACTGAGCCCTCCGTCAAGGTTACATACAATGCATTCTTCCCCAGTTCACATATTCTAAGGAGTGCCCGTGTCCTAGCTCTCAAAGTCACCCAAGTCAGCCATCTGGCACCAAGTCTGCTTCTTCCGAGCAAGTCTTAGCAGAAGCAGCAGACCTGCAGACGGGCACCCCAGGCCATGCAGCCAAAGTCAGCCAGCAGACAGCAGGGCGAGGACATTGGGATAGAAGTGCAGGCCTGTGCTCCGGTGCCAAGGCGCTAGCTGATGGGAGGAAGAGAGGGAGGGAGAGAGGCTGCAGGCTGCTGCCAAGTTCCACCTGCCAAGGATACAGCAGCCTTCCTCATGGCCACCCCGAGCTTTAACACCCCTGAGTCTTTTCTCACCTGTCTCAGCTGCTTTTCCTGGCTTCCCTTTCACACTGGTAACCTTGATGGACGGGGTGACCCCCCCTCCTTTCCTCAGCAAATTGGTGGTGCACACTAGCCATCACAGGAGAGAGGTGCAGAGGCAGGCGGATGATGTCTGTTCAGGTTGGTGGTCCACACAAGCCATCACAGGAGAGAGTTGCAGAGGCAGGCGGATGATGCCTGTATCAGGTTGGTGGTCCACACAAGCCATCACAGGATGGAGGTGCAGAGGCAAGCAGCTAACACAAAGAGGCAAAACTTTTCCCGGCCCTCACTCCAGCCTCTTCCTCCTTGCTGCCACTAATACCAGATGCTTTGCTGGGATGGCCAAGGAAGAGCACAGGCCTCACCTAGAGAAGTGAACGGGGAGAAAGAGGGAGAAGCTGAAGCTACACATAGTGATGCAGACCCATGATCCCAGAACTCTGAAGTCCAAGGCAGGAGGCTTTCCAGTTAAAAACCATCCTGGACTATGTATGGACCATCTTATAAAAAAGGTCTTGGACTGGGAGATACAGCTTAATGGTGATACACACACACACACACACACACACACACACACACACACTTGAATTCAGGGGCTCATCAGCACCCAAGTTTTTAAAACATTACAAACATTATTTACTACATTTTAGTGCTCTCTCTCTCTCTGTGTGTGTGTGTGCGCGCACGCTACAGCATATGTATGAAGTCAGGACAACTTTTGGTAGCCATTTCTCTCCTTCTACCACGTGGTTCCCTAGAATCAAACTTGGACCTTCAGGATTGGCAGCCAGCCCTTTGCCTGCTGATATATCTTCCTGAGCCAAGCACCCAGCTTAAAGGAGTCTTTGCCATTTGGCTAGCAGGTGAGCCTGCAGGCTGGTCTCCTGGACGGTCTAGTCTGTCAAGTCAGCAGTTAACACTATCACAAGGCCGTTCCTTTTTCAGCACACCTGTTGCTGAAGTTCCTCCTCAGGGGCTGACGTAAGCCCTGTCTACCCTGACCCTTAAGGGTCAGCTGGCAAATCAAGGCACGATTCACTCTAGAGAGCCAATGTATTGATTGGGCTTACTTACAAAGCATAGGTTAGGGGTTACTTTCTGGAATGCTGGTGCCCCCCCCCCCCACAAAAGGCCACATCAGAACGTCTTTACCCAACAGGGATGATGGTGTTCCCAGGCCACATAGATGAAGACCCTTCCCCTAGCCTCATGTGCCTATATACTCAAGCCCCTCCCTCAGGCCCTGTGTATTAGGGCAGAGTTGTACACAGCAGGAGGTACGAACAGCCAGATACCCAGAGGAGGATCTCATGACCCTGCCCACGCCTGTCTGAGGGATGTAAACAGTCAACAGCTGAGCTCGCAAAGATGGCTGTTGTTTGGCTCCAGAATAGTTAGTCCTGTGCAGCAATGTTGTATATTCCACCCTCCCCAAAACCTGGGAGTTGGTTCTGTGACCGTCTGTGACTGTCCTCATCCTGTGACTGTGACTGCCCTCATTCTGGGAGGGGGAGGGGGGAGAAGTTCAGTACTGAAGTAGTTCAGGGTCATTGCCACAGCAATCAGCCTAGCTTTGAACCAGAGGCTTTGGCCTCACATGAACTCAGTTGCATCTCCGCAGGAAGGACCCAGAGATAAACAGTGTGACTCCTTTTACAGACCCAGATAGGAAGCTGAAGGGGGACCCCAGTCTTCTCTGCTGCAGGCCAGCCTGTGGAAACAGTCGTCCCAGTTTGCTCCCCACAAGTCCCATGTTCCAGTTTGCTCAGCACAACTGATGCCTGTTGTCCTAGTCACCCTGGCCGGCTAAAAGGCTGAGCAGCCTGATGGAGCCTGGGAGGCCTTTGCAATTACATTAGCTTCTGGCATCATGAAAGGGAGATGCTAGCCTCGCCCTCCCTCCTCCACTCCTTCCTCCGGCTCCCTGGGACTTCGTGATTCAGCAGCAAGTCAGAGGCAGACTAGACTGTGACGCCCAGGGAGCGACTGTCATCACCACCTTAAGACTGCCACTGAATGAGGAGGGAATCTGACTTGTTGGGCCCCCCACAGAGTGACCCCCCCACCCGTCCTGTCTGGCCAGAACTGATTGAAGGGCTGTGAGAGGTGGGTGTGCCTGAGGTGGGGGAGCCCTGCCTTTTCATAACCTGCTATATCAGGGATGGGGGAGTCCCAGATACCTAAGCTACTTCTCAGCACACTCAGCCGTTAAAAATACCAAATGGTTTTGCTGAAAGGGGCCCAGCCGGAAACCTCTGAGAATTTCCTATTAGGGCAGTGCCTTCCTGGGCTGGAGGCCAGGCACCTTATGGATTCCTCTCTGCCATTCATTTGTGACTCAGCTGCCCCCACTGTCAAGAGCCACTCTCCCCTTCCTCCTGCGTGTTTCCTCCCCGGGGTTGCCTTCTACCCCTGCACCCACAGCTCCAGGAGGGTGGGGCTTGAGAGTTTGTGCGTAGCCTCAGAACTAAACCAGGGTTCCCGGTTTGGGGCCCAACCCAACCACAGCCACTCATTGACTGATGTTGGACAAGGAAGTGTCTATAAGCCTTGCCCTTCTTACCTGAAAGGGGAGAACATAGCGTTGCCAGGGAGAGAGATCCAGGAGTCCTGAGTAGAGGGCTACAGACTCTGATGGCAAGACAAGCCCAGAGGCTCTGTCTGGAAGCCTTTTGGGAAATTTGAGCATTGCTCCTGCTTCATATGAAGGCCCCTAAGGTGTGGCTGGTGCTGGTACTGGTGCTTGTGCAACCCTGGCCCAGCCTCAGAATCCCAAGGAAGCATTTTGGGAACACAGATAACCAAGTAGGCGTGGGTGGCTCCACCCTGGGTTTCTAGCCAGATTTCTACATGGTTCTGTTGAATGGTCAGCCTGAGCTTCAGTGTGGTGCTTGGTGACATGTGCCTCGTTCCTCTGTCCCCGTCCCACGGGGACAGCCAGCCTGCCTCCCCACTGGGGCTGCTAACCAGCTCGAAGACAATCCCAGACAGCCTTCAGAATGGAGGAGGAGGCCACTGAAGGGAGGGCGCCACTCCTGCTTGGCCACTGGCAGCCCTGGGAATGGCCAGTGTACTGTGGAGTTCTAGAACACTGCAAGCCCTTTGGGAAAATGGCGGCTCTGAATTGCCAGCAGTGGCCTGCTCTTCCCCTTGGCCAGCCTCAGTGGAAAATCTCGGAAAAGGAATTTCCTCTCTGGGTGGGAAACAGCCACCACATACCAATCCTTTCCCTACTGGGAGCTCTCCCCACATCTGATCACAGAGGGGGAACTGGTGGCAGAGGTGGGCTGGGGCTCAGCAAGTGTCCCAGCGATGAAACACCACGAGTGAATTGGGGAGGAAAGGGATTATGTGGCTCACCCTTCCGTATCACTGTTCATCATTAGAGGAAGTAAGAACAGAAACTCAAGTGGGGCAGGAACCTGGAGCAGGAGCTGACACAGAGGCCATGGAGGGATGCTGCTTACTGGCTTGCTCCTCGTGGCTTGCTCAGCCTGCTTTGTTATAGAACCCTGGACCATCACCCCAGAGATGGCCCCACCCACCATGGCTGGGCCCTCCCCCATCAATCACTGATTAAGAACATGCCCTACAAGCTTGCCTGCAGCCTGATTTTCTGGAGGCATTTTCTCGGTTGAGGCTCCCTCCTCTCTGATGATTCTATCTGTGTCAAGTTGACATAAAAACTAGCTAGCACATCAAGGGGGCAGGATGAGAGCCCGCCCTCTTCCGAGTGATGGGATACAGATTTGTGTCACCAAGCCCTACTCTCCACCCTTCCTAACAGTGCAACCTCTGCCCCACAGGCCCTGCAGATTTTCATCGCCCCAGGGCCTCATTCTAGCACTCAGGAGGCAGAGGCAAGCGAAAGTTCAAGACCAGCCTGGACTACGTAGTGAGGCTGTCTCAATACCTAACAAGAAATGCAGCTTCCCAGACCCTGCCCAAAAGCTGGGGAGAGGGAGTCGGGACTGTCCCTGCCACTCTGCTTCTATAGGCCAATCATCTTTCCTGTTGCCTAAGGCCACGCCCTCAGGACCTCAAGGCTGCCTGCCCTTCCCCGCTGAGACCCTTCTCCTGGGAGCAGATCCTGCTAGCTAGTTTGCTTGGCCAAAAATAGGTAGTAAGTGGTATTTTCTTTGGTCCCCAGGGACCAGGAGGGCAGTTCCTCTTGTCTCCAGATAGGTCCCAAAACTGGCTCCTGAGAGTTACCAGAATTCAGATTTTAGGAATTCCATGAGACTGGGGGAGAGAAGATGGGGGAATGGAGGGTACTGGCAGAGCAGCCAGATTTGGGGTGTCTGCCTCTGCTTGTTACTGACCCTAGATCGACCTGTGCCTCGAGGGCAGAACTGGGCAGACTCCAAGCAGGGCAGCTGGAAGAGGGGAGGGACTATATGCTTCTGGTTCAACAGTTATTTTAAGTGACAGGATTAGAACCTAGTGCTCACTTTAGAAGCTCAGTCTTCACTCCTACCACTCCCAGCTTCCTAGGTACCCCTGCAGAGTGTTCTAAGAGAAGACCCAGTGTCAGCCTTATTTAGCCTTTCAAAAAAAGGAACTACAGATGATAAATATTGTTCCCGCAGGCAATGTTTGCCCCCCACTTGCGCCAGTCCCAAAAGATTGAGTGGGTTAAAGCAGCTAGTGTGTGCCTTAAGGAGCCTTGGGGGATGGGGGAGGACACCATGGAATCAAAGGGTCGAACAAACTAACTGAAGGAATGAAAGCTTGCTGAGGAAGTCGCTACTGGTCTAGCGAGGCGAAGTATTGGGAGGTGGAGTGTTCCAGCAGTGGGGAGTGGGTCCGCCAATGGTCAGAACCTGGGTTCTAGCCATCGCCCACCCTCCGGTAGCCTCAGTTTCCCTGTTTAGCAAGCGCACTGGAATCTGATAGCCTTATTGGATCTATTGAGGATTAGGGAAAGGTGAGCCCCTTTGGGCAGGCCGGGGCGCGGTCTGCGGAGCGACAGGGCGGGGCGAGGAGGCCAATTGCGCCGTGGGGAGGCCGGGCTGCCGGGCCGGCGGGCGGGTATCGCAACGCGCAGTGCGTGCAACTGCGGAGCGCGCGGCTCACAGAGCCGCGGCATCACATGAGCAGAGGCGCCGGGAGCTGCCACAGCGCACCGGTGTGCGGCCCAAGGCTGCAGCTCTGTGCCCCCCGCCCACCCTAACCATGTCTATTTGTTGTTGTTTCTTTTTCAGAGATTATGGCAGTTCCAAAAGGAAATCAGGTAAGAGAATCTCAGCGCCTATTTTTCTCACCTTCCAGCTACATGCACTTGTCCCTCTGATCCTACGCAGGACTTTCGCGGGCGGGGGTGGGGGGGAATGCCTTTCTGGCCTGCGGCACTATCATCCTGCCTGCCCCGGGGTGGGGGTGCACATCTATTGCCGCCCCCCCCCCGTCCTTTGCCCTCCAAGTTCTCTGCCACGTACACCTTCATTCTCCTCCTTAGTCCTTCTGACTCCTGGATGGGAATAGGGGTGCATGGGGTAGGGGGTGTCTCGGAAACGGCTTAAGCACCTGCAGCATCTGCAGCCGTATCCTGCATCCCAGCTGCAGGAGCCACTGCTGGCTACCTCTGTGGCTTTCCCGTTCGTCCTTCGCACTACGATGGGAGAGTTTGTGGATATGCAGGTTCTTCAGCGTGGGAAAGTGAGAGGGAACAGAAAAGGGGTTGCTCTTGAGAGACTCGGGATTGCTGCACCTCACCACTGACCCGAACCCTCCCCCAACTCTGAGCTTGCGCTGCTCAGGGCTGTGGGGTCAGCTGCAGTAGTTTGCAGAGCTGGGGGTGGGGGGGTGGCTTCGGGAGCAGGTGTAGGTACTTCCCAAGCAAGAGCGAGGTTATCTTCCGACACTATCCCAGGAGGGCCAAAGAAAATTCTTTCTGGGTGGGGGAGGCTCTCCCAAATGGCACACCGCCTGGGTGTGGGTGGGGTGTAGTTAGTTGGGGGAGGGTGATCTTTTGTTAGCGCGATGAGTTGGTGAGTTTTGGGGTGCGGGGCTGGGGCAGACAAAGCGAGCTATATTGGCACGTCTGTTTCCTGTATGTGTCATGGTGGGGCAGCGTTGTGGACAGTCTCCTGAAGAGTCTGACCCTTGGGGCTGTGTTCAAGGCTCCTATATCTCAATGCCAGGGACTGTGGACCAAGTAGAGGCTTGTGTGCCGCTGCATAGGTGGGAGCTGAGGTGGAAGTAATTGTATTCTGTGTCTTTGTAAACATAGGTTTGGATGTGCTAGGTGTACACATGCTGTCTTGTGTCTGTGTGTGGGAGGCCACGGGTTGGGTTGTGCGGACATGGGTGGTCCTGCTGATAACTGTGCATAGGCTGGGTGTCCTCCGTGGGCCATAGGCTGAAGCATGTTGAAGCATGCTTGTGCACTTAGTTGTGGGGTAGGATGTGTGTGCAGATGACTGACAGCTGGGCCAGGGTAGCTCAGGTAGCTCTGCAGCAGTGAGGCTCTTCTTTCTGTGACAGGAGCCTGAAAAGTTTGGTCATCAGCACTGCCAGCCAGAGCCCCAGGGAGAACCGGGCTGGAGGGGCAAAACTGGGGCTGGGATAACCAACCGCTTGTTATTGCTGAACCCCAGCTTCCTGTTTGGCCTTGGGAAGTCTCTTGTTGCCGTTATGCTTAAAACAATAAATAATGAGGATGCCTGTCTCATGTGATATACAATAGCTCTTAGCGCCCAATAAAACCTATGAAATAATATGTGAATAATACTATATATAGTACTGTATGATACTGTAGCGGTAGCATTAGTATATATAGCATTATCCCTGGGGTCCTCCGGTTTAAGTTGGGGGACCTGCCCACTCCTCCGTGCCCCACCCAGGCTACCTCTTCAGTTTCTCTGCCTTCCATTTTCATCCAGGCAAAGGTCGGATGAGGAAATTTAATTTACATTGGTATGCTTATGGTAATGGCCACTTAATGTCATGGTTAAAATGGCAGGCTGGAGCCAGGCATCAGGCATTTGGAACCAGGCTCCTCTTCTCTGTGACTCATGGGAGATTTCTCCCTCCCAGGACCCATTCTGTCTTCGTAAATTAGGGATGTTTACATCACTTTGTGGTGGTTAGCTGTTTTTCTTTAGATCGTTATCTTCGTATGTCCTCAGGTGGGCCTTGGTGCTTGGTCAGCCCTTAATCTGTGTGTTTCTATGATGTTGTTGTTTAATGAAATCAACATTTAAATCAGTGAACCCTGAATAAATCCAATTACCCTCTCTAATGTGGGTGAGCCTCATGCAGTCAGTTGGAGGCCTTAATGGAACACACACTCAAGCATGCACACACACACACACACACACACACACACACACACACACACCAGGTGCTCTGCTGTAGCTTGCCTTTGGACTTGACTGCAGCCGGTTCCCAGGCTCCCACCTGGCCTCTCTCATCACAGACTTGGTACTCAACAAGCTTCCACAGTCACATGTGCCAACTTCAAAGTTTTTTTTTCTATATGCACATCGTCTTGGCCTGTTTCTCTGGAGAGCCCTAACACACACGTAGGTGGCAGTGATGGAGACTGGATCAGTTGATACTGTGGGTGTGCTTAGATCACTGCCCACCGCAGCACTGCTACTCAGTGAGCTCCCGCGCCCAGAACTTTACTTTTCGTGGTCCGCTGAGCCACACTGCTCATGGCTTTTGCAAGGAGAAACCTAAAACTCCAATCTGGTGATGGTCCTCGACTCTGGGTACATGCAGAATCAGAGTCCAGGTTTAGGGCTTACCCCGGCGCTGCGGTGAAGCCTCTCAGGATTGCTCACACGGAAGAGGGATGCCTTTTCTTATCTTTTGCTTTCCAGCCTAGTTCCAAAGCTTGGCTCCTCGGAAGACCCTTGCTGATGGTGGAACCAGTTGTCTAGAGACACGGTCTGGCCGTTGGGGCCAGGTTGTCCTCTGTCTCCTGCTCAGGGAGCAGGTGCATGTCACTTAGGACTTCGGAGGGATGGCTGGGGTCAGGATGCTCACTTAGCCTGTGCAAAACCTAGTTTTAGTCCCCACACCGAATACACCCAGTCTGGTGTGTGCCTGCATCCTCACCACTCAGGAAGTGTAACAGGAGGGTCAGAAGTCAAGAGGGGTGCCTGGCTTCTATGATAGAGCCAACGATACTTGGCTCTATGATACGCTCCAGGCCAGCCTTGGTTATGTGAGACTATGAACGATTTCTAGAATTCCTAGAAAGAAGCTACGTCAGCAAAGACTGACTGAAGAGAACCTCGGTGGTGTGGAGAGGTTGCGGTGTTACAAGAGCCTAACTGTCTGGTGCATCTTCAGCCTCATCAGCAGCCCTTTGTCGCCCTCCTCTGCATGTGACCTAACATCTTTGCAGCCACTAGGTAAATCATTTGGAATATATGAATGGAGTCCTACTTCCCGCCAGCCAAAGGCTAAGGGTACCGTCAGATATTTCTGAAGCCTATAGCGGAGCCCTCCCCCCCCCCACTCCCCATACAGCTGTTGCCTGGCAACCTGATGCATCCAGTGTGTTTGAAAAGCATATAACTTTAGGACTTTCTTTGCTCCAGTTACTATAGACAGATTGCTGCCTCTCTGGAACCTGTTATTTGGGGGAAACCTGGATCGGTGTTCTTGGTTGTGGTTACTCGTATACTCATATTGCACTCTGAAATGAACCATCCCCATGAACCGTCCCTGCTGAGGCAACAGCTGCTGCTTTGGTTGTCAAGATCCTGCTCCCACTCCCACCCTCACTCCCACCCCACCCCACAAAAAAATCAGAAGCGAGGCTTGGGCAGACCTGGGGAGGATGATGTCAGGTGGTTTACAGCCTTGTGGAGGAGGCGGGGTGACTTTTGACCCGGACAGAGGAGAGTGTGGTCTGACTTTCACCTGCATCTCTCCCAGCATACCTCTTTCTTCCTCGGTCTTTCTTTGCCAGGACTTGGTAGTATCTGCCTATCACTAAAGGTCATCTTTAGGCCCTTCCTCCCTCCTCCTATGGACTTCACCTCCAGGTCCACTCACTTCTCCAGAAGACTCCCCTCAGTTGCCATTCCCCATAGCGAAGCTAGGGGGCACTCTCAAAGTTACATTCCACACCTGCTGAAATTCCCCCAGGGACTTCCACAGGGTGAAGAACTCCTTTCTTCTGGCTTACAGAGTCTTGCATAATTGACCCCTGCTGCCTTTCTGACTTGGGCTCTGCCCCAACACACTCCCCACCCAGTCAAACCTGCTCCACCACGAGGTCGTCCTCGGCCCTCAGACGTCAAGCTCATTCCTTTGCGTGGTTTGTACTTGCTGCACCCTTGACCTGGAGTAATTTTCCTCCATTTTCCCCATGGCTGGCTCCCTTTTGAGATTTTTGCTCTGTTGCATACCATCTCAGAGAAACTACCCCAACCTCGCCCTCTCTGTCTCCTTTCCTGTTGCTGACCCCTCAAGCTGTCATGTGCATATTCTTGCTTCCTGTCCATCTCCCACCACCCTGAAAACCTTGGCTGTAGGGTTTGCACCGGTACAAGCTCCACCCACTGTTGAGAGGTTTGGAGACTATGAATGCCCGCATCTCCCCGTGAGAGTCTGGAGAGGGTGGCCTCTCTCTGGGCAAGGAAGATTAACCATGGCTTAGCTGTCCTTCCTGAGCCCCCGCTGTGTTCAGGGTACTGCCCAGGTGTCCGAGTTATGGGAAAATGCCTGCCGCTTGGGAGCGGGCAGCGATGAACTACGGTGCTGATTGGGGAAGTGATGGGGCGGCGAGGTTAGTTGACCAAGAGCACAGCAAGGAAGAGGGCCCAAGGCCCGCGAGAGCCAGCCAGCTCCTCCAGCAGAAGGGCTGTGCAGGGTGGAGATCGAACAGGATGAGGTATAAGAAGGGAAGTGTTACAGCCGGGAAAGAAGGTGGATGATATAGCACAGATTACATGGGGCCTCCCAGGCCATTTTAGGGTGCTGTGCCCATTTCTCTGGGTGAGATGAGGGACGCTAAAGGGATGTGGTGGGGCCAGGGTGATGCGACTTGGATTGGTTTTCTAGCTGGTGATTGGAGATCCATAGCATGGACAGAGTCCAGGTGGTGGACCTCAGCCTCAGGGGCGGCGTTGGGTGGGTTTGATGATTGCGGCTGGGCCTCGGGAAAGTGTGGACAGTGCCAGTCAGATTGCTTGATGTTTGTTTTCGATTGCTGAGACAAAAACATTCTGAAAAGCTACTCTGGGAGGAAAGGTTTGTATGGCTTATACATTCAGGTCACAGTCTGTCCCTGAGGGAGGTCAGTGCAGGAACTCCAGACGGGAGCTGAGGCAGAGGCCATGGAGGAGTGCTGCTTTCCGGCTTACCCCATGGCTCTCCCAGCTTGCTTTTTATACGACCCCGTATTACCTGCTCAGAGGTGGCCCTGTGTGCGTCAATTATTAATCAAGAAAATGCACCACAGACTTGCCCACAGGCAAGAGGGGCCCCTTCTCGATTAAGGTCCCTTCTTCCGTGGACTTGTTTGTGTCAGGTTGACAAAACTCGCACGCTTGAGTTTCCTAGCTCAGGAGCACAGGTTGTCAGTCGTATGACCGTGGACACATTCCTTCAGCTGGAAAAACAGAAGCAGCAGAAGACAGAAGGTGCGAGATTTATTGTAATTGGGCATGATGTAATCCTGGCACTCAAAAGGCCAAGTTCAAGGCCAGCCTGGACCACCTAGGGAGGGAAAGAACCAGGGTGTGTAGGGGGCGGCAGTATCATAAAGAACTGGTTTACACACCAGCAGGGCTGCCTAGGCCAGCCTGCAGCCATAGGGCAGACCTCAAGGATACAGGTTGGGCCCCAGCACAGGTTAGAACTGTTGTCCACGTGGTGGTCTTCAGGGCGTCTTTGCTCTGGTCTCCCTCACCATCACCCCAATGCTGGGCAAGTCTCCTTACCTAACATCCACTGAGGATGGGCTATAGCCGCCACCACCACAAAACTCATTGCATGTGCGGCAGACTGGCCTCTCCAGCTGGTCCGCTGAGCATCACACCTAGCTAGCAGAGGCAAAAGCACTCTGGAGGGACGGCATGAACCATTCTGAGGGCCTTCTGCCATCCAGCAGCAGGAAAGGCCAGTAGTAGCTGTGGTAACCCTCGGTGATGGGCAGGCTTCCTCCAAGAGTTCTAGAGGACAAGGAAGCTCCCCAGCAGGGCTTCCCTTCCAGTTCCCACAGCGCCCGAGGAAGATGCTTGAGAAGTTCTGAGATTCGCCACTAGGCGGCACAGTGGCCCTAGAAGCTCTGAGATCAAGGCTTCCTCGTGGTGCCTCTTGCCAGGCCTAGGGGCCTGGTGCTCCTTGGCAGCGTTGTTGAGCTGTTTCAATGCAAATGAGGTTGCTCAAGAGTGTTGCAAGATGGTTCTGTTGGGCAAGTGTTGATGTTCCTGGTGAAGCCCTGTTTACTCAGCCTGCCTTCCATCTCTGATCCTGAAACGGTCTTACTGGGCCCCGTTGATGAGATCGGCGCTGTTGTGGTTGTATTGTTGGAGTTGAGAGTTTAGGTTTTGGCATCGGACACACTGGGTAGGATTTAAACCCCAGCTCAGCCTTTCGTCGGCTTTGTTATTGGCTTATGTGTTTATGGTTTATTATAGGCTTTGAAAGGAGAGGAGGAGTTGATGTTACCTTCAATTTTAAGGTAAAAAGATTCAATCTTAGCACTATTTCCATCTTGTGAGCCCCAAAGGAGTGTGGATTCTGACCCAGAATGCCTGTTTCGTGCTCCAGTTCTGCCAGCTATTTTTTCTTGAGCAAGTCCTGGTTTCCTTGTGCCTCAGTTTTATCCATAAAATGGGGATGCAAGAGGCCACAGAGATGTACCCGTGCTTCTATAGGAGCAGGTGCTGGTGTTGGCTCCTCCCCACTCCAGGCAGTAAGTAAATGCCATGTTGGGGGGGGGGCTCCAGAGTCCAGAGGGGCGCACGAGACCCCTCGAAGCTGTAGTTATAGGTGACTGCGTGCTGCCCAGCGTGGATGCTGAGAACTCAGGTCCTTTGGAAGAGCAGCAAGTATTCTTAACTGCTGAGCCGTCTCTCTAGCCCTGTGCGTCAGCCTCTTGAATAGCACAGTCAAGCTTGCATCTCTAGGCCTAGCCTTTAAGCTTGGGCAGGTTCTGTTTGTTTTTGCTTGTTTTTAATGTTCTTACTTAATTTTTTTTAAATTTTATAAACTAATATAAAACCCTTGAAAGTAAATAAAAAAATCACACATTTAAGCTGTTTGTGTGTTTGGGCATGTATAACGTGTGGAGGACAGAGCACACATGTGGGAGTCGGTTCTCTCCGTCCACTGTGTAAGTTCCAGGGATGAAGCCCAGGACTTTGTGGCAAGTGCCTTGCCCACCAAGCCTTACTGGCCCCTCGCTTTGTACTTTTGAGACAGTCTCACTCCATAACTCAGGCTGGCCTTGAACTCATGGCAGCCTTTCTGCCTCGGCCTCTCCGGTCCTGGGTTAGAGGCATGAGCCGCTCGCTGTGCCTAAGTTTAGTCTTTATTGTTTTTTAAGTTTTTTATTTAGGTTTTTAAATTATTATTTTATATTTGTGAGTGTTTTGCCTGCATGTATGTCTGGGCACCACGTACATGCTTCCTGCCTGAGAGGCCAGAAAAAAGTGTTAGGTCCCCTAGAACTGGGGTTACAGATGGCTGTGAGCCACAATGTGGGTGCTAGGGATTGGACCCAGGTCCTCTGAAAGAGCAGCCAGTGCTCTTGACTACTGAGCCATCTCTCCAAACCTCCAAGTTCAGTTTTGAATAAAGTATACTTTTCTGATAGTAG
The DNA here is from genome assembly GCF_903992535.2 of Arvicola amphibius. Taxonomy (NCBI): domain Eukaryota; kingdom Metazoa; phylum Chordata; class Mammalia; order Rodentia; family Cricetidae; genus Arvicola; species Arvicola amphibius. The sequence continues at coordinate 187,099,502 of NC_052047.1, read as the reverse complement.
GACTTACCTATAAGTACTGGCTGCTGTAAACAGCTGGCTACCCAGAAAAGCTGGGCCATCTTTTTAAAAACTGTGTATTTTATATTTATTTGCGTGTGTGTGCATGCACCGCAGCATGTATGTGAATGATAGAGGAAAGCTTACAAAGGCACTTCTCTCCTTCCACTGTGGGGTCCTCAGGGATCAAATTCGGGTCATCGGTCTTGGTGACAAGCTGTCTCTTCAGCCCCCGCCTGCCTTTTATGGATGAGACAGCTCAGAGTGTCCGCTTGCCCCAGGTGAAGGGTGGGCAGAATTTGGTCTCCTGCAGACTCCAGCAGGTCTTAGACCTGCAGAGATGTGCGAGGGCTACAATGCAGCAGAGCCTGCGTCTGTAAGGCCTTGGAGATCCGCTGTTTCTAAGGGTAGTGCCGCAGCAGCCTTCCTCAGGCGGAGAACTGACTTCTGATTCTTTGAAGCATTGGTTGGCTCCTGGCCCAGGGAGTGCTCAGCTCCTCCGACAGGGAAGGACGCTGTCATGGATACAGGGAGGCAGACCAGAGAGAACAGGAGAGGTAGCACCCACGGGGAGGCTGGAGAAAAGCGCTCTGAAGCTGGGATGAGCTGCAGGGTGTGCCCTGGGTGTTGGGGCGAGAGATGCGACTGAGGGCCTGGGGTTGATAGGAGTGAGGAGTCGAGGGATGAGAGGAGCCTTCCTGGCAGGAGAGGAGACAGGGCTGGAGAGGAGGCCTTGGAAAATGTAGTATTCCCCCTACCAAAGCAGTTTCCAGGCCTTCCTGGTCCACTGAAACCACTCACCTCCAGTGGAAGACCCAGGCTGTTTGGTGACCATGATCAAACTCCTCTTGGCGCCCTCCTTTGGCCTGGCCTTGGGTGAGCTTGCCTTGTCAGGCATCATCTTCTGGCACATCTCACCCAGGCTTGTGTTTTTAAACAGTTTCAATTTTCATGGCACTGGCTCCTCAGCCTCATATCACCCCTGAAGTACAGAGCCCATCTCGTTGGAAACGAGGCTGATTGGCTGTGTTCCGCAGCCGGGCCATGTGGCAATGATGTGATGGAGTGTCAGTACGGCTCACGTGTTGTGTGCTTGTGCATAGTGGGCACACGCCTCGGCTCGCAGCCAGGGCAGCACCCACTGCTCAGCTGGCCTGGACACACGACGCGGGGCAGGAAGGAAGAGCACTTCCAGATTCTGGGATCTCAGGAAGGAAGTCCAGGGAGCCTGGAGGCCCTGTGTCCTGTTCTCTTAGCAGCCTCTGCAGCTCCTACCACCCGCCTTCTGCTGGGGAAGTAGGAAGCTGGGCTGGAAGAGACTGGGCAAGGGCCCAGTCAGAATTATGAGGCTGCTTGCTTCAAGGCAGGTCTCCTGTAGTCCAAGCTGGCATTAAATTCTCTTGGTGATGGAAGCTAACCTTGAACTGATCCTCCTGGCATCACCTCCCATGTGCTGGGATCATAGACATGAAGCCTATACTATACTGCCTAAGAACTCTTAAACTAAACCAGGGCTTACATTCTGGGTGTGGACTGATGGCCACATTCAGGCTTGATAGACAATGAAGGTAGCAAGAGGGATGTCGCTGGATCACCATGTGCCTGGGCCAGCTCTTTGAAGATGTTTTTAGTTGGAGGTAAGCTGCAAGGAACTATCAAGAAACAGGGTTCTAAGCTTGTCCTTCCCCCAAACACTGGCACCTCCACCCTCAATCCAGCCTCATCGTGGGCAGTGAGGAGACTCTGCGTAAGGCTTTGTTCCTGGGAAAAGGAGGCACCCAGTTGTGGTCCAGCAGAGAAATGCGTTCCACCGCAGCCCTTAGCCAGAACACGGCTTGTTGCTCACTTCGGCTTTCTGGTTTGCAGACATGTGACATCGGGGCAGCATTTCCAGTAATGATGAAGCCGATGGAAAAACAGATCCAAGGGAAGTGCGCCTTGCTCATTGTGTTAGCACCTTTTTCTGATCTAAAGTTGCTTAGTTTAGAAACAGAAATGTGACGTGTGGAACTTGGTTGGCTCGCAGCCTTCTTATAATTGGTCAGTTTCGAAATGTGAAGGCAGAGTTTTTCCAAAGTTTCAGGACGTTTAGAAGGAAAAGCGTGCTTTTCCCTGACTTTTTCTTTGCCCCCCCCCCCTCCTTGGATCTGGTTGTTACCATGTGACCCGAGTAGCTGGCATAATTATGGAAGTGCCGGTAATGTTGGGACAGGAGTCCTGCATTAAGATAGTGAGGCCATGTCGGGATCTCTCCACATTCCCGGCTGTGGGGAGCATTGGCTCCCTGTCACTGCCCTTCCTTCAGCTCCGCTTCTGACTTGCATGTGTGGTGTCTTGTGGGTGGCATCTGTGGTTTCAGGGACAGCTTTTTTTTATCTGGGTCTCCCTGGGTCACCCTGGGTCCCTGTAGGTTCCCTGAGTGTTAAACAGGGTTCATTCCCTCAGGAGGGTGACAAGCCAGGAACACAGGCCACATTAAGACTGCCTTTGTACACTGGCAATGGCCCCATGGAGACCTTGCACATATATAGGTCTGTCAGAGAAGGACATGCACTCTGTTCCCTACCCACCCCACCCATCTAGTGGCTCTTGGGTCCTCATTTACATTTGACCTCAGGGTTCTGATTTCAGGGCCCTTTCCCTACTCCCGTGACCTGGGCCACCTCTTCTCAAGGCCAATGACCTTGTGGATAGCAGTGGCTGTCTGGGAGAGGGGGAGGGTCCTTGAATCTCCCAAAAAGTGCTGGTTCTGGACCTTTCTTCCAGGACTGTGTGGCTGTTGCTGGACCTAGAATTGGCCTCCTAGACTTGGCTGTTTTATAGATTTGTTTGCTAAGCAAACATTTAGTTTTCTGGTGCTAGAATTTGTCACAGAACACCATGACCCATTCAACTTCTGACAGAAAGAGTTTAATTCGGCTTATAGTTCCATAGGGTTAGAGTCTATGATGGAATGTAGGCATGGCAACAGGCAGCTGGAGCAGCCAGCTAAGAGCTCACATCTTGGTCCATAAGCATGAGACAGAGAGCATACTGGGAGTGGTGGGAGTCTTTGAAGACCTCAGAGCCCATCCACAGAGACACACCTCCTCCAACAAGGCCACACCTCCTAATCCCTCCCAAACAGTTCCAGTAGTTAGGAACCAAGCGTGCAAAGATATGAGTGTATGGGGGACATTTTCATTCAACCTGTCACTAGGGGTTCAACCTCATGCATGCTAAGCGAGTAAGTTGTCTACCACTGAGCTATGTAGCTCCAACCCCCAACCCCCCCCTTTTTTAGATGAAATCTAGCTAAGTTGTCCAGTGTCCCAGTTAGGGTTTCTATTGCTGATAAAACATCATGACCCAAAGCAACTTGGGAGGAAAGGGTTTATTTCATCTTACAGTTCTCAGAACACACTCCATCACTAGGGGAAGTCAGGCAGGAACCTGGAAGCAGAAACTGAAGCAGGGGGTGTGGGAACACTGTTTACTGACTTCCTGTCCCATCTAGGACTGCTGCCTAGTGGTAGCGCCGCCTGCAGTGGGCTGGACCTCCCACATCAGCCATCAGACAAGTGTTTTCTTGATTAAGATGCTTTCCCAGATGACCCTAGCTTATGTCAAGTTGACATAAAAACTAGCCAGCACACCCATACTGGCCGTGGATGTGTGCATTTCCTGCGTCAGCCTCCTGCGTGCCAGGCAAAGAGAGGGAGCTGCTGTGCAGAAGGTGTCTGGCCAGTCACAGCCCTTGATGACCCAGTGTGCAGGCCTCTTCTAAACTGGGCATCTCACGTGGCTATGGTGACACATGCCTGCAATTCCAACAGAGGAAGCAGGTGTCGTTTACTCAGCTTCATAGCAAGTTTCAGGCCAGTCTGGGTTACATGGGCACACCGTCTCTAAACTTCAGGTGTGAGGTGCTGAAAAACTTCCCATTGCCTAAGAGATTGCGGCACATGGGCCAGCCTGGGCTACACATTATCTCAATAAGGAAACGTAAAGTAAACTGAGCACGCCGCTCCTCCACAGTCTCCAAGCACCAACCATGAGGTGCTGTTCAGAGACCTAGCACAGATCACCTCTGCTAATAGGAACCGTGCACCTGAATGGGAGAGAGCTTGCTCCAGGGGCCTCCTCCAGCCTCCTTTTTAGAATAGAACCCTAGAGCAGTCTCAGAGATGCTTGTTCACACCACACCCATAAAAGGAGTGCAATCATTCTAGCTGATTTCCTGGCCATGGTCCCCCACCTAGGTGTCTGCCATAGGACATGCTCCCTAGGGCTCAGCCTTTGGCCTCCCTTGGGGACAAGTCTCCATCAGGCCAGACTCCCCAGCGTTACTGTCGGACTGACATGGACAGAACAAAGAACAGCCTTTTTTCTAGAGCAGGGCAGGGCTCAGAGACAGGGTCTGTCTATGGTGACTTTGTCCATTCTTCTTGGTGGGGAGCTCAGCCTGGACTGTGGTGTGGAAGGGATAACCCCGCCCCCAGCCCTCCCTTGTCCTGCAGGCTCTCTCTCAGCTGCTGCTTTCTGGGTAAAGCTCAGTCACCTGAGAGCCAGCTGTGGGATTTCCCCAGCAGCGAGGCATGCATGCATGCTTCTGTGTGCGCATGCATACACCGCTGTTTACGTGGCGTCATTAAGCTCAGGGGACCTGGCCAATCCCTTACAGAGCAGAGGCTGGCCAAGGCAGGAGAGGCCCAGGGGCTTCAGGCAGACACTATGGAGGAGGGGGCCGCGTGAGCCTGGATTTCACCAGTCATAGATAAGCGCGTTGTCCCTGCACAGACGCCCGTTTCCGGTGACATCCCTCTTGTCACACAACTATATTGGTTATGCATTTGTTTTTTTAAGCCCTTGGAACACTTTGAAGCAAATGTTGTCAGTCAGCAGCCTTCTGGGATGTTTGCTGAGCCTGAGGGTCTGTGTACCACAGTGTCCAGGAGGTTGAGGGCATCCCCCAGCCTTAGAAGAAGGCCTGCAGGGCTGGAGAGATGGCTCAGCGGTTAAGAGCACTGGCTGCTCTTCCAGAGGTCCTGAGTTCAATTCCCAGCAACCACATGGTGGCTCACAGCCATCGATAGTGAGATCTGGTGCCCTCTTCTGGCCTGCAGGGATACATGGAAGGAATGTTGTATACATAATAAATAAATATTTAAAAAAAAAGAAGAAGAAGAAGGCCTGCATGTGGCTCAGGAGGACAACTTTGGACTAGATTAATATCAGGGCCACAGGCATCAGCGGGCCTGGGTTCCTATGAAACCAGTAAAGCAAGGACCAAAAAAAGTTCACGCTCCCATCATCCGCTGAGGGTTAACTGGACGGACACTTTGAGGTATGGCAGAGTCCAAAGGATTTTCGGGTCTAACTGGAGAGACACAGCACTTTTTTAGGAATGGAACCCAGGGCCTTTGTACATGCCAAGCACATGCTCTGACCCCGGGATTTGCGCCGTGCCTAGCTCGGTGTGCTTTTATTAAACTCCTGCTGTGTGCGCACACCTGCTAACACAGCCCCTCGCAGGCCTTCTGGAGCTGGATGAACAGTGAATGGGACGATAGACCAACCTTACAAAATGGGTATTCCCAACTTCAGTTCGGACAAGAGCCCTTACCCGGCTTCTGTGGCTTGTGAGCCTTGCTCAGGATCAGGCCGTCATACCAGTAAGGGGACTCACCCTGATTCATCTCTCTCAGTCCACTCCAGTGAGCCTCCGAGCAGAAGGATGCCCTTTGTGGGTGCCTGGACAGGGTCAAGCAGGTAGCCAAGGGTGCCAGGCTGCTTCAAGACAGGGCAGAGAAGATCATGGGGGGGGGGGGCGTTATCCCTCCTCCTTTGCTGAAGATGTCCCGTAGAAATGGGACATCAGCAGGGCCCAGCAGGGCCTGTGGACGCTGCTCACTAAACAGCCACAGCTGATTGAGTCCAGAGTAAGAGACAGGATGTTCTAACCTAGACTGCCCTAGATGGGAAGGTCTGTTCTGACGTGCTGCCCTTGACCCCCTCCCTGTTGGCTCCTGAAGGGGCACCGAGAGAGGTAGGTACAGGACTAAGTCTATAAGCCTGATGTGTCTGGCTGGCTGTCTTATTGAGTCACTGGCCCATTTCTGTGCTGCCCCTGTGTGTGTGTGTGTGTGTGTGTGTGTGTGTGTGTGTGTATGCGCATGTGCGTGCACGTGCATGCACAATGCCCTAAGTGGGGGCTTCTCAGGGGATGGTGGGTGGAGCAGCTTCAGGGAGGACCACCAAGGCAGACCACCCTGTGGAGGGAGTGGCTGGGATGCTGGAATTTTCAGTCTTGTGTTTGTTTCTTCTCTGTTGCACACAGCAGCAGGGCTCCAAGAGAGGTAAGGACCTGAGAACTGAGGGGGAGGCCACACCCAAGGGGCTGTGCCGGGTCAAACCCAGCTGCCAGGAGCAGATGCTCGGCCCCGCCCACCCATTTCCCCACTCAGTGCCCCTTTGTCTGCCCACACATCTCCAACTAACTAATGTGGCCACCTGTCTTTAAACAGAAGCTTCTGGTCTCAGCACCGTGTAGGCCTGCCTGCTGCTCTCCGCTGAAGCCCCTCCCCCAGACAGCTGAGTGTTTCCGAAGGTGGTTTTCCCTGCACCCACTGGGCTGCACTGGCCTGGTCCCAGCCCTGGCTCAGGAAGGCATCCTTTTCTTGGTCCTTTAGAAGCTATGGGCCACCCCCATTTCCCTACCTGAGCAGACAGTCTGCTTGTTTTCCTTCAGCAGCTCAGTACATTCCTACCCTAGGCTGGGCTGTCCCATGTGCACGTGGATTCTGGGAAGGGCAACCCTCTGGGGAAGGAGACCTTTGTAGCTGCAGGCAAACTGTGGGAACGTGGCTGAGTTTAACAGAGAGGAGCAGAGCAGAAATACATAAGGCCAGAGGGGAAGACCCGAAAATGAGATCTCCCCTGAGGGCCCCTTTGTTCCCGATTCCGGGCCCACTTGCCTGGGCTCCACGCGGACACCACCTCTTCCTTGCTGTGGGGCCTTGGGAAAGGACATTAACTCTCCTGAGCCTCAGTTTCCTCATCTTCAGAAGGCAAATTATTGTAAGGGTGAAGTAAGAAAACACGTCATGTTCAGAGCTGTGCCCCGTCCTCCTCAGGTCGTGTGAGACGTGATGCTGTCTGCCCGAATCTTAAGCAGGTGGTGCGCTCTCTCTCTCTCTCTCTCTCTCTCTCTCCCTCTCTCTCTCTCTCTCTCTCTCTCTCTTCCTCTCTCTCCCTCTCTCCCTCTCTCCTTCTCTCCCTCTCTCCCCCTCTCCCTCTCTCCCTCTCTCTCTCTCTCATGTGTCCATGAGTCCATGTGTCCATGAGTCCCCACATGGTCTTTCTGGCCTGTGTGATAAGACCAGGAAGCCGAAGATGTCCAACAGTGGCAGGGCAAGTGGGCGTGTGCAGAAGAGACAGAAGGAGGCCCAAGACCCACCGTAATAACCAAGCTGCTCCTGGGAGAAAGGCTTACCCCTTCCTGGTGGTTATATCCACATGAACCAAACACCTCCGTGAGGCCTTGTCTCCCAGCACTGCCCATTCAAATTGCCCATCCCACGCCCCACGTCCCCACCCCTGAGACAAGATTTCTCTGTGTAGCAGTCCTGGCTGTCCTGGAACTCACTTTGTAGACCAGGCTGGCCTTGAACTCACTGAGATCCTCTGCCTCTGCCTCCTGAGTGCTGGGATTAAAGGCGCACACCACCATCGCCCGGCCTCAGAATCACACTTAAACCTGACCTTCAACCAGGATGAGAAGTTTGACTGGAGTATAGTAATGATCTGGGGAAACTGGCCTTTGACCTCTTTGTTTCGTCTTCACTGTCTTCTTTTGTGCCATGCCCGCCCAGATGGCAATAGTCTCTCTCACGGTTGTGCCCGCTCCCTCTCCCCATAGACAATTACTCTATAAGACACGGGTGAGCCCCGTGGAGCTGTTGGAACAAGTGTCCGTGTTAGTGGGGGAGACAGGGACATGCTCCTGTCATGAAAACAGCTCCTGCTGCTGCTGCTACCATTAAATACGGGGCTGGCAGCTACAGGCTGAAAGCAGTGGCCAGGTTTCCTGGTGGCATAGTCAGAGAGGGAAAGAAGCACACGGAGTCTCGGAAACTTAAGAAATTGGCCCTGTGCAAAGTCGAGTTGTAGCAAAAGAAGGAGGGGAGGGTTAGGATGCAGCTGGTTGCTTAGAAGCTGCTCACGGGTATGAACAATAGAATTCCCAAAGAGGGAGAGGCCTCTCCTGAGATCCTGACAGAGGGAAGGGCCGGGGAGGCCAGAGATTTTCATTCCATCGGGCCTGGCAGAATCCCTGAGCTGTGAAAACTAGTCCCCCACGCCTTTGGCTCACTGTCATTCTCCACGGAGTCTGAGCAGTTGGCAGCCCACCCCCTTCTTGTCCCTCCACCCAGGCCCGCAGCCCACCATAGGTTTATTAGTTGGGAATGTGGAACTTGTTCTCCTCCAGAGAAGTGTCCTGCACACAGTTTAAGGCTTGACTGGGTATGTGGAGCTCGGTTCCCACAGTGCTGCAGTTGCTCAGGGTTAGGGGCTTAGGGAAGCAGGGGAGGCGGGGTCCTTTTCTCATTAAGAGTAGCCAGGACAGCCAGACCTTGGGGGAGCTTCTGGAAATTCAGGAGTACCTGCCTGTCGTTCTTGGCTTCTTCCTCATCACTCAGACCCGGCAGGAGCCAGGGCCAGTCACCTAGTGTGCACCAAGCCTGGCGTTTGGCCGTACCAGCAGACTCTGGATCTTTCTCTGGGCCTAGAGTCTTGGTGGTGTTGCTGGCCAGCAGGACCATAGACATCACGGGTAACTGAAAGACCCCGTCTCTACACCATCTTATCACCCTGGAATCCACAGCTTTTGCTGTTGTCTGCTTCCTATCGTCTCCCTGAGCCCTCACTTTCACCTGTCCTGGAGCCTTCCCGGGCAGTCGGTGACGCCAGTGTGCAAACTCCTGAAGAAGGTGGGGATGACAAGAAGGTCAGATTGCCAGATGCCCCACTTCAGCGGCCGTAAAGGGCAAAGTGGACACAAGGCAGGCCCTTGTTACTCTTGCTCCATGTCTCCGCCCCCACCCAATACCTTGCTCAGTCTTTCATTGGCTCTAACAGATGCCTGAGGGAACAGTTCAACAGGAGGATGGGTCTGTTTTGACTCGGTGCCACAGAGGTCACAGTCCTTGTCACGAAGCAGATCTGCACTTGTGATCTGAACGCTTCTCCAGCTCAAGGCGCTCTTTTGGGAGGCTGTGGAGCCTTTAGGAGGCGAGGCCTAGCTGCCGGGAGCAGCTCACCGGGAACCAGCCTTTGAATGTTATTCCTGCCCGTATTCTAGCCGAGCTCCCTGTTCTTGGTCCACCATGCTGTGAACGGCTGTTATTATTCACATGCCTGCTGCCGTGAAATGAGCTTCCCTTCCATGGGCCCAGATGAAGCTTTCTTCTTCAGTTGTCCCTGCCAGGTCATAGCAGTGCAAACCTAACTAACCAATTCCACCTCATCGCGTGGGCTGGGGTAAATAAGACAGCAAAGTCAAGCTGTTGACCTCACTGTAGCCGGGATGCAGACAGAAGGAAGGGAAGGGGTCCAGAAGCATCTTTGGAGCCATGCAGCTAGTGACTCGCTTCCTCCCAGGTGGGCTCCACTTCTATGTCTTCCCACCTCCCTCTCCATTTCTTAGGTCCAAAGCCCCAGGATTCAGTCACTTCCCTGAATCCCATCAGCTAGTGACAAAACCTGTAATCCAGAGACTTGTGGGAGATGTCTCATATTCAAACATAAGGCATCTTTCAGAGCGATCTCCTTTTGGGGGTTGGTTTTTCCAGAAACTGAACCTGTGTTCAAGTGGTTCTTTTTCTCTGGAAAGATGGTCTTCCAGGGCTCATTTGCTCACGTGTATTATAGCCAGTACCAGCTTTCTGCCAGGAAAGTCTAGAATGCCAGACATCCATCCACCTGAGAGGCCAGCAGGCCTGAGCGCTCTCCTTGGCAGGTGTTGAATATTGAGGCCCTTTGCCCGAGGCCACAGAGCTAGCTCTCAGCAAGGCCAGGCGTGTGGATTGCCAGTCCCACACCTCTCATTTTGTGGGAAACTGTGTCCCTGTTCTGCGGGACCCTGGCTCCTTGGTCAGTGGAGGACAGGGAAATAAAGTGCCAGTTGGTTTGTGTTGGTCACAGCTGTTTCTTGGCTGTGCCTGCCTCTTGCCCCTGAGCCAGCAGCCGTCTGCCTGCTGGCCCGAGGGCCTGGTTGTGTGAGCCAGAGGCTCTCCTCTGCTCATTAGAACTAGGTGGAAGGGGTCCTTCCCACCCCAGGAGAGAGCTTGCCAGGGCGGGCTGGGAGCAGCAGGATTGGATTTACTCAGCACATCCAGGGATTGGGAAATAATCTGCTCTTAAAAAGACAGGCTTGTTTCTGTCAATTCCATTTTCCTCTGAGAATGGGCATGTGCTCAGGTCTCTGACCTATGGCCACTTCCAGCCTACCTTGGGCTGGTAAAGTTTTATTGGAAGATGAATGGCCCAGTTTTTGTTCCTGGTATAATCACTGGGTGATTTATTTATTTGTTTGTCTGGAAATGGACCCTAGGTCCTCAAATATGTTAGACACGCACTTTGCCATTGAGCTACAATCTCAGCCCTCTTTAGATTTTGAGACAGAATCTAAGTGGCCCAGGCAGGTTTTGAACTTCTGGTCATCCTGTCACCACCTCTCAAGTTGACTAGTGGTTTGACTATGCCCAGCCCACTTTTGCATCATGGTAGAATTGAGTGGTTTTCCCAGAGACCATCTGGCCCCTAGCCCTAAGGTAAGCTTTCCCTGGCCCATGGCTGGCAGAATAATCCTTCCTGGACTATCTACACCCAGGCAGAATGCCTTTCTGTGGTTCACTGGGGGAGATTCGCCTTTCTCAAAACACTTTCTCCTGAGGGAACCACAAAGGAAGAGGGGGTGCAAGATGTGGGCACAGGCAGGTAAACCCCACTCTGCACTGGGCCCTCCTTGTCTGCAGCTACTTAGAACCTTGGTGGTCCTCAGCATGTCTGCCCTTCCCAGCTCCATGAGGGCAGTCTTGCCAGCTGCCAGTCTTGATGAGAGGCTCTGGCCTCAGCCCCAGCCCTATCTGTCCCTTATTCTAGCTGACCCAGTCTGAAGGTGATGGTGGGAAGTATCTCAGACTAAATGCAGGGGTTTTCTCGGTGTATCTAGCGTAGTGTATCATTGCATTACCACCCTTGTATCCTGGGACCATGACTTCCCTGGTGCCCCCAGAGCTGAGGGAAGCTGTGAGTCAGGCTCGTGCTAGCTACAGCATGGGAAGTGGTACCCGCCGTGGTGGCTAACCTTCAGGAAGCACTGGTAACTATCAGGCATTACGTTGGCCACTGGCGTCACCTCATTTAGTCATCACGGCAGCCAAGAAGGCAGGCATGTCACTTTGTCCTGAGTTTTAGAAGCCCAAGAATAGACTTTGAGGGAATGGAGAGATGGCTCAGTGGTTAAGAGCACTGGCTGCCCTTCCAGGGGGTCCCTGGCTTGACTTCCAGCACCCACTTGGCAGCTCCCAACCATCTGTAACTCCAGTTCCAGGAGATCCAACAGCTCCTCTGGCCTCCTTGGGTACCAGGGATGCAAATGATACACAGACATACATGCAAGCAAATCACTCAAAAAAGGGACTGAAATAAAAATCAACTTTGAAGAAGGTTTATTTAAAAAAGAAAGACTAGGCTCCAAAAGATTAAGTAACTTCCTTAAAGGGGAGGATCCTGGGTTTGTACCCAGGCCTCAAATCCCAGAGACCGCTCTAGAACTCGCTCTTGGGTTACAGTAAAATTTGAAACAGCAGCTTCCCAGCTCTCCAGGTCAGGGGCTGGGAAGGGGAGGCAGGTTTATGAACAAGTGTGTAATGAATGTGCTTGAAACGGTGGCATCGAGCTCTGGTTGCCTGATCAGTATCCTCGCGAGAGATGGGCATTGTCCTAGCTGTGAAGCCTTGAGTGAGGGACGCCACCTCTCTGGTTCACTGTGTGTGCAAGATGGAGTACTAACAATACCTGCAGTGCAGAGCAGAACAAAGTAGCATTTATATGAGGTGTGTGGCTCAAAGCTCAGGAAGTCCACAAACGCTGGACCAGTGTTGACTGTTGTCTGCTATGGAGAGGTCTGCAGCTCCCCTGGCCAGCAGTAGCAGCCCTGCAAGGGTTTGCCTTTCATGTGTGCAGCCCAGCACTAGCCTGTGACTCTCCTGACACCAGTACCTGTACTTGGGGTCATCTCCAGGAATGGTTCCATTCTGTCTTATGGAAACCTGGGCTGATTACTTTCCATATGAAAAATGCCTCTTGAACAGCTTGAGGCCCGAGGCGTGTGCCCACCTCCTGATCCATCATGGGAGTAAATTCTCCACTATGGGCAGATAGTGCGTGTGGTGACCTCCAGTGTTCATGGTGACTTTTGATATTCCAGAAATGTTTGAACCAGGACTGGCCCGGTGACTCAGCCAGGAAAGGTGTTCACTGCGTACGCCTGGCAATCCAGGCTCAACCCCTGGAACACGTGTAAAGGTGGAAAGCGGGAAGTGAGTCCCTAAAGTTATCCTCCTGTGGTGTGCTAACCAACACGTGTTAGCACGCGCACACGCTCACACACACACAGACACACACACACTAGAAATATTCACATCAGTGAGCAGGTGAAGAGCTCCTCTTCATCAGAGTACTTAGAGTACCCTAGCCCACAATGACCAGTTCCTCCATGACACTGTGGTTTTATCCTCCCTCTTGGCAGGAAACAACAGAACCCTGTTTCATTGGTGAGAAAACTGAGGCCCAGATACTATTGTCTGAGCCTGGAAGACAGCCCTCATCTCCCTACCACTGAAGGTCCCTCTCCTGGGTCCAGTGTGAAACGAAGGGCTTTGTAGGACAGTGGTTCTCAACCTGTGGGGTGCCACCCTTTGGAGTCTAATGACCCTTTCACAGGGGTCACCCAAGACATCAGAAAACATGGGCATTTACATTATGATTAATAACCGTAGCAAAATTACAGCTATGAAGTAGCAACGAACATAACATTATGGTTAGGGGTCAGCACGGGGAACTGTTTTAAAGCATCGCAGCATAAGGAAGGTTGTGAATCCCTAGGAGTCTTCTGCTCCTACATCATCATCTACTGGGGACGGGGGCGCAGCTGTGGCAAGAGCTGAACATGACTTCAATACATAGCGGTATCATAAAACTTGAAAACTACCCTGATGTTTGAGGTCCTGGGTCTGGTCTGCTGAGCCCGCTGGCCTTTGACAATCCTTGGAGCCACCAGGCCCCATAGGACCAGCCTCCCACATGGCTACAGAGGCAGAGCAGAGGCCTTCTCCAGCCCACACTAAAGCCGAATCCCATTGCAGGGAGGGCCTGGGTCAGAAGTCTGCTTCAGAGATTCCTGTGTTTCAACAGACACCTCATTATCCCAGCCAGCCTCTGTAATCATACAGGCCCACGCCCAGCAGTCATCCTAGGCCAGGAAATCACTCCCTCCCCTCCCCCGCCTTCCGCCCAGGGCGCCCTGAACCTCAGTGTCTGCAGCCACTCTTCAGTGGCCCTCTTGCCTGCCTAACGGTTTTCTCTCCTGCTTCTCCTTGCTCTCTCGGGGACTCGGAAGTGTGGCTAACCAGCTGGACTGAGTCTCCCAAGAAGGACGTGACAGGTACTGCCTTGCGTGCATGCGTGTGAACATGCGTCCCAGCGTGTGTGCCGAGGAGGCAGGCTTCCCTGCGCATGCTTCCCTTGATCTGCATGCGGGGCTTTTCCACTCCTGGGCCTTCTGCCTGCTGGGAGAACCAACCCTTTGTTGTCCTCAGCTGAGCCTTGGATAGTGGTGAGGGTGAGAGCGTGCTGGCCCAGTGCCTGTGGCTTCGAATCCCAGCTCGGCCATGCCCTGCCTGCACTGCCCTGTGTGTGTGTGGGGGGGGGTTGCATAACGTACCCAAGGGCATGTGATGCCATCTCAGGGCATTTCTGTTCCAGGAGGATGGCAGACTGCTGTCATTTTTTGGCCTTATCACATTGGCCATCCCAGGGAGAGTAGCCAAAAATGAGCCATCTCTCATCTGAGGCAGAGAGTCCCTGACACTTTCCAGAGATCTCTCAGGGGATCTGGAGAGCAGGAGGTTCCTTGCTGTGCATGTGATCAGCTGGATCATAGCTCCAGATCCCAGTAGTTCAGAGCTTGGAATCGCCCCAAGGCTTTTAGCTGCCCATGAGGTACCCTTCAGGGCCTGGGGACTTAGCCTTTATCTGGTCAGTCTGGGTAGAGGGTCAGGGTCTTGGTTTTCAGCCTTGTGGCAAAAGCCATGAACAGCAGGACTGTAGTGCTTAGAGTAAGTGGTGGGAGAGCAGTGGTGTTTCCAGAAGAGTCTTCCGCAGGGTCCCGTTCTAAGAGCAAACATTAAGGCTGAAGGGGTGGGGCGGCACCACAGGGCTGGAGGAAGAAGAGGTCTTGGGCCAGTTGCAGGGTTACAGCTCAAGCTCCATTCCCCTGCCTCCCGCCACTGCTGTTGGCAGGGAAGGGGGTGTTGAGCATCCTGGGAGAGAGGCCAGGCGAGAAGGCAGTGGGGGAGGTCCCCCTTCCCTCCTGGTCATCCTTATGGTGTCCCCTATGATGCCGGCCTGTGCCTGAGCTAATCGCTGGGCTCCTGTCCCTTTTTCCCCTCTGCTCACGCCAGGGAGCCCGAGCCCACTTGGCCCACAGCAATGCATTCTATTCACCAAACGTATAGCTGAGAGGCCAGCAGGCCCGGTGCAACCTGGGAAGAACCGGCTGCGAGCGGCCGTTGGGCCTTGGTGGGATGCCCAGGGTTGGGAGGGTTATGGGGAACCTGGGGCTGAGCTCCCACGGGGCCTGGCCAACTGAGAGTCCAAGGCTCGAGTCTCTCCCAGCCTTGGTTTCCCTTCTGGAATGCTGGGGGAATTCTGTCAAACAGGAAACACAGAGGCGATGGGCTGATTCCAGAGATCCTAATAGATTGGGGTCCTGGGGCTGCTTAACCTGGCATCCAACCCAGAGTGACCTGGGGGCCTCTGAGCTGACTCTCTCCTGCTGGTAAGCCCCTGCCTGCCTGGAGGCGGGTCTAGGAGAGGTGTATTGCAGGGATGTAGCTTTAGGCTTTCCTCTGCACCCTCCCAGGGCAGTGGCTTTTGCTGTGAGCTGTTCCTGGCAGTGAGGTTTTTGGTTCCCCCGTCTCCCATGCTCTGCTCTCTAAGCAGCTGTTTGTACTTTGCTCAGGGCTTTAGGCCCTGTGACTTCAGTGCAGACGCAGAGCACCCCTGAGATACTATTCCTGTTCATAAATGAGGAGGCCAAAGTTGAGAAGGTTAAGTGTCCTCCCCAAGGTCACAGAGCAAGCAAGGGCAAGACTGGACTGGACCCTGACTCTAAGCTTTTGCCTTTTGAGTGTCAGGCAATGGTTGGGTCTAGGTTGTGTCTGTGGCACCTGTATCAGGTCTGAAGTACATGGTCTGGTTGGGAAACCATTCTCAACCAAAAGCCCAGGAGAGAACAAGACGCTCTGTGACCAGAGTGCTAAGGGAGTCTCCTAGAGAGGCAGAAGGCAGAGATTGCTCTGGGTAGGCCTGAGAGCAATAAGAGAGGGGAATGCATGTGGGCAGAGGGCAGGGCCTACAGGAGCTGCTGAAGAAAAGTGTGCACAGGGACATCATGGGTGCTGAATCATGAATGTTCCGTGGAATGGTGGAGGAGTAGCAGGGAAGCAGGGGAGCACCAACCGCAGGAAAGGCTGGGCTCGGATCTGCCGTTTATCCTGTAAGTAATGAGGAGCCATTGAAGGTGTGGGAGCTGGGGAATGACTTGGCAGAAGCCTAGTTTAGAAGCTTAAATTGACAAAGGAAATCCCAAAGTTCTATGCAGATGGTTATTGGAAGAATAGGCAAGGCAGGAGCAGGGCAGCAATCCTCAGGACCCTAGCAGGCCCAGCCAGGGACTCCTCTCCTGTAAAGGCCCATTCTAACCCAGGAAACAGTACTCTCTAGAAGGGTCCACCCCTCTCACTCTGCCAAGCACAAGGAGGCTCCCCCTCCTCCCACAGACTCCTCCAGACCCCAATTTTCCAGGCCTTGCCTGCGTTGGAGGGGATCCAGAGCTGCCTCTCCAGATGACATCACCAAGCAGTTTCTCATCTGGATACCTGTCCCTAGTGCCTGCTGCCATGCTGATACCCCACGAGGCAGATGCCAGAGGGAGGAGCCGGGAGCCTGCCTGCACTGGGGGTGGAAAAGAGAGAGCTGGGAGAGAGAATCCCACAGCTAGTACAGCTGTCTCCAGGAAGAGTGGCAGCCTGCCTGCGCTGTGTGACCCTGGAGAAGGGTCCCTTCGCTTTGCTTGCTGTTAGAGGCTCCAGCCAACTTCCCAGGCAGACTTCAGATGAGGGCCGTGGGTGTGTAGATTTTCTCCGGAATCTTGCCTCGGGTTTTTCTTGGCCTGGAAATGAGCTGATATCTGTCGTCTCACGGGCACCACGTCTTTATCCTCACTACCTTATCGCCTGGCCACAGACCTGGAGGAACTTGCTAATTCTTGCCTCAGCTTCACGTCACCTTTGCCCCACTTCCAGTTCAGTCATTTATTGTCCCCCTCTTGGAGAGGTAAGACCCTTCCACATAACAGCCACATCATCTGTCTGGCAGTACTTTGACCTCACACTCAGTGCCTACCACTAAAGGACGTCCGCGCTAGAGATGACCGCATGAATCTATAAAAATCCCAAACTCCAGTGTTGACTGGGTATGCCAGGGGTCCGGGGATGCCGTGAGGCAAGGTGCTTCCTAGACACGAAGCATCAATGGTACCTGAAGGCTGTGTGTGTTCAGGGGTTAGTATGTGATAGGTGGCATGGGACAGCTAAGTGACATTAGGGAATCTGCTTCCCCTTGAGACATTCAGTGTACCGTGTGTAACGTGGGGCTCTGTGGAGCCCTCTGTGGAGGTTTCTGTGAGGACCAAGCATGATGCTGCTTCGCTTCAATGTTGAGTATGGGACTGACTGAGAAGGGCCCTGATGGGGGCTTGCATGTAATTGGCGTTCTCAGGACTTAACTCCCACCCCTGTCCCTCATTTTGGTCTTGTATTCTCTTCTCCTGTTTTTCACATCCGAGGCCCCCTCGGTGGCTGGTCCTTTTCTGGTTTGTGCTGTGGAGGCACTGATCACCCCCAGGGCACAGTGGGAGGCCGTCTGTCACCCAGTGCCGAGTCTGTCTAGCTGGTGCAGAAGCTGGTAACATCTGCATATAGATGCTGGTCTTCCCAGGTTGTGTTTCTGCCTGAAATGCAATTCTGGCTTTTCAGGAGCTCCCTGGGGGCTTGCGTGTGTGAGCTCATGGGGCACACCTCAGCTTCTGAGCCTCCGAAGGTTCCATTGGGGCTGCAAAGCCCACACTGTGTGGGAGAAAAGTTTCTTTCTCTTTCCAGGAGAATGAACTTCTTTGACTCCCCCAGGGTTCTCTGGCATAGACCCCGACAGCGCCTTCTTCACACAGGACCCAGAGGTCTAAGCACTGCGCCCCACTTTTGGCTGCATATCTGAGCTGTGGGACAGGATGGGTTATGCAAAATGAGTCATGCTGAGGCCCCACCCACTAAAGCTGGCCCTCGTAAGCCTGGGCATCAGAGTGAAGGGGTTTAGAAGCTCCTGGGATAAGTCTCCATTCCTAAGTGGAGGGTCGTTGTGTCGGAAGGACAGTGTGTATGGAAATAAACGAGTGCTCTGTAATTAGAAGAGAGGTGGACTTGAACCATTGAAACGGCTGTAAGTGGCTTGACTGTCTCTGTATGAGCTGTGGGAACTGCATGTGTCTCTGTATGACTGTCTCTGTATGACTGTCTCTGTATGAGCTGTGGGAACTGCATGTGTCTCCTGTCCTCTCTAAACCTCTCATTAATCTGGGAATTAAAGGGGAAGGGAGAGGGGGTGTCTCGAGGTGAACCGAGCCGTACCTGCCGGGCTCATGAGTCAGACCCCGTCATATTGAGGGAATGTGTCTGGGGCTGAGGCACCACAGCAGACGGGAAACGCTGGATTAGCTCTCTGGCCACACAATTGTGCGGAACTTGCTAGGGTTTTGCATTTGTTTTGGTTTTGGAACAGGGGTTTTGACCAGCAACCCAGGCTGACCTTGAACTCTTGTTTCAGCCACTGGTGTGGGAAGGACAAGCTGACTGACCAGCGTGGTATAAGAAATGTACTAGAATTCCCTTGTGGGTGGAGAGGTCTGGGAAGTCTTCCTGAAAGAGGTGGTTAGTCATTTTCTGCCTGTGGATTCGTTGAAGGCTAGCAGGGCACCCTGTCTTTGAGGGTGTCCGCGGTGATAGCCGAAAGGCAGAGATTTGACAACACATCCAGCCATATACCATGCGATGGACACCCTGTCTGTCCACTTTCTAGCCCGGTGCTTGTTTCATGAACGTCACACTGGTTCAGTAGCCAAGTAGGACAAAGAACTAACTTGCTCCTGGAAGCGGGGCTCACCCCAGCCTTTGACTCTAAGGCTCTTGAAACTGCCCGGAGCCTCAAGGCAAGGGAAACCAGTCACCCTCTGCTGGTTGCGATGGCGGCGAGGCCCCGGAAAGCTCCTCCGGAAAGCCTAACACTGCTGTCTGCCCGGCCCTCTGAGAGCCAGGAGGACAGGAATGGAGCCGAACTTGAGGAAAAGTTGGCGGGGGTGGGAGGATGGGGGGATGGGGGTGGGCTCAGCTCGCCAGCACTGGCTCTGGGACTTTCTTCTTGGGTTTCAAGTAAACAGTCTGGGCCCTCCTCCCATCCCCTGCCTCCACCCCCAGCTCCTCATTCGACGGGTCTCATGTGTTTCTATTTAAGGGTTGCAAGTAAAGCCCTAGTGATTGGCGGCCTCAAACCCTCTTGACTCTTTGCTGGACCTAGGCTGTGGAGAAGTTCTCTCCCTCTCCCTCCTGAGGGGATCCCTGCTGCCTTTTCTCTCTGGGTTTACAGGCTGGGGTAGAGGCAGCAGGCCTCCTGGGCCTCCCCTTCGCCTCCCTTCTTTCTCTCTCCTGTGCTCTGGTCTCAGCCTTCATGGGCCGCCCACTGTGCTCTTGGGGCCCTCCTCTCACACCCCAGCCAGCACGAGAGTCTGGAGAGAGGGGAGGCCCCAGGCCTCGCTGCAGACTCCCCCATGCCGGGCTGTGACTAACTTCACGGGCAGCAGCAGGCTTTTCCCTCAGTTTCCTTGTCTTCCATCTCTGCCTGACTCTGCCTCTCTCCACCCCCTTCTCCTCCCCCGTCCCCTGGCTCCCCATGTCCCCCGGTCCCCGCGGTGCAGCGGGCCGGTGTGGGGCCTTGCTATATGGCCTGTCCTTGGGGTCCAGCAAGCTGCGAGCCCTGGCTACGGGCTGCTCCTCGGTGCAGCGCTGGCAACCGAGCAGCCTCCCTCGAGGGCGATGGACAGAGGGCGCCCCGGACGCGGGGCCACGGCCGGCCGCTGGCTCACTGCATGCTTTCTGCCCTCGCCAGGTGCCGACACCAACGCCGAGCCCATGATCCTGGAACAGTACGTGGTGGTGTCCAACTATAAGAAACAAGAGAACTCGGAGCTGAGTCTCCAGGCTGGGGAGGTGGTAGATGTCATCGAGAAGAACGAAAGTGGTGAGTGCCTGGCCTTTGACTGTCCACTCCTGGTTCCAGCCTGGCTCCTGGGCCCTGCTGGGTTTTTGTTCCTTTCCTCCTCCCCCATCTCTGCAGCTATACGTTATTTCCATCTGGCAGGGAGAGGGCCGAGAAGTCTGAAGTTCCCCTGTTGGTTTGGGCTGCAGGCCAGCAGTTTGCCTGGTGGTGGAAGAATGTCTCCCTGGCTTGAGGCTAATTAGCCAGCTTGTGCTAATGCAGGGCCAAGGTGGCAGCTGAAGCATCCATGCTCTATTCAGGGGTCCCATGCCATCTGAGGCCCAGAGGAGATGGTAGCTCTAGAGCCCAATGACAGCTTCCCCAGTTGAGCTGTCTGCCAGGATCCAGACAGAAGTGGGAGGACCCAGCCTACTGGTGGAGAAGACAGGGCCATGACAGTGGGTTCCAGAGTCCCCAGACCTCTGGCAAGGTGTCTGAGGAAGGGCCAGGCCTGTGGGAGGTTGGCTCGTGTCTGGGCAGTGTGTGGGTAGTGAGCTAGCTGCCCCCTGCTGAGCTGGAAGCTACCAGGACCAGGGAAGAAGGCCCAAGCGCTGGATAAAGCCAGGTCCTGGAGCCAGGAAGGGTCCTGCAGCAACCACTGTGTCGTTAGGAACTGACACGGGGAACAAACCATGGCTTCCCAGGGTTCCGGAGTTCTTGCAGAGTGGACTGAAGTCCCCCTTGGTATCCCTGGCAAGAAAAGATACAGCAGATGATAGAGGGAAGAGGGCTCAAGTCTGTCAGTCCCCTGTTGCAACTCCTGGGACCCGTGAAGGGCCGGAAGGTCCTTGGAACTATGGCATCCCCTGCAGCTTGAAAGCCCCTGCCAGGCTTGAGAGGATTCAGGATCTTGTTTTGGTTTCAGTTTCGGTTTGCTGGGGGAAGGCCCTGGGCATAGGTGTACCCCGGATTGCATTTGTGGGCCCTTCAAAAGGGAGGCCTGATTGTCTTCTCTTCCTTCTGATATTTCAAAAGGAAAGCAGTTCAATGTGTCGCTGTGCCCATTCTGTAGATAGAATGACTGAGGCACAGAGAGCTGGGCAGAAACAAGTATCCTGAGGTCAAAAACAGTGCTCCCAAACTTCTGAATGATAATGCCTCTAGGTGGCTGCAGAGAGGCTAAAAGAAATCTCATTGGACATTCTAGGGGACCCAACTCCCCAGCACAGACTGATCATTTACCCTCCCTGAGAACTCAGGCTCTGTCCTTGTGCATGGGTGGTTGGCAGGGACATGGCACGCATGACAGAACATGACCTGGTATCAGACCTGGATTCCAGGTGACCACCGCCTGGTTCCCTTCCTGCGTAAGCTTGCCGCATCATGCTATTGTCTCATGGGGATGGCTCTGGGAGCCCCAAGGCCCTGAGGCCCCATGGGAGGGGGGGGGTCTGTCATAATGAGAGGCAACAGGGGAGGAAAGTTTGTTCTCTTGGGAGTCTGCTCCTAGTAAAGGCAGGAGATCGCTTTTGAATGCAAGGGCAGTTCTTTCAAGAAGTTTTTCCCTGGGGACTCGCCCTCTGCCACGTGTACCTGTCACATCACCACCTCTGTGTGACCCAGAGTAGCAGGAGGTCGTGAGCCTCTGAGCCTGGGGTCAGTCAGCCATTGGCCAGTAAGAGTCCCAGTACATGATTCCAGGCTGAGCGTGGTGGCACATGCCTTTAATCCTAGCATTCAGGATGCAGAGATAGACACTGTCTGGAGTTTGAAGCCACCCAAGGCTAAATAGTAAGGCCCTGTCTCAAAAAGTAATAAAATAAATAAAAATTAGAAAGGACTCTGGGGACTCAGTTACCTCTCCCCTTTCCATCACGTATCTGTAACCCTTAGAGTACATGAACTCTTGCCTAAGGGTGAAGGAAGGAGAACCCGGAGATGTGCGTCTGTGTTAGGCTTAGAAACCTGCTTTCCTGCATAGCTCCTTTGGCTGTAAAGGGACCTCAGCTTGCCCCTGCCACTCATCCCTGAGCGGCCCCGGCTAGCACAGAGACCCTGTAAGAGCCCTGGGTAACTTCAAGTCCTGCATCTCCGCCAGGCCTTACCTATTCCTTCTGTAACATGGCGTAGCCTTGTGGCTGCTTGGAGTGGAGGCTGCCTTGTGTCTGAACTTCTGTTATTTGTGGCTTTTCTGCTGTTCTCATGGTTTGTGGAGATAGCTGCGTAGCTACACGTGTGTCTGAACAAGGATCTGGTGTACTGTGGCTACCTGTCTGTCCGTCTGTCCATCAGGATGGCTGGGATGGACACCCAGCTTAATGAGAGAGACAGGGTAAGGAGGAGAAGGCTAGATGGCCAGACTTCAGCTCCTGGGAGGTAACTCTCTGGTAAAGAACCCGGAGGCTGGGCTGGGGAGGCGCTGTAGGTGAGCCGTGTGCATCTGTGAGATGGTTTGGAAGGAGTGGTGAGTGAGGCTTCAGAACTCCGGAACAAAGACCCAATTGTGATGCCTTTGACCTGGGACACGGTGAGCGTGTTGCAACATTTCCACTGGCGTTGTTGGGCTGCAGCCCCACTGAGTACCATCCCCCAGACCTCCCTGTGTGCCATTTGGGGCAGGCCTCTGCCTGAGTACCCTTTCACTTAGCTGGGAGCCACTCAGATGGAGGGTCTATGGAGAGACCTAGAAACCTCTGGCTCTGCCTGATTGTCAAAGACCCCCTGTGACCTGGACCACAGCCACAAGGTGATGTGGGATGTGGACATGCCAGCAGCACTCTGTGGCTGTCACCCCTCTAAGGAGATCTGCCCAGAAAGTCACCAAGTCCATAGACAGTAAGCGCCAGGTCCTAAGCCCCATACTGAAATAGGATAATTGTACCAGATTCGTGGAATAATCCTACATGATAAAAGGCAATTTACCATTTGGTAGCCAAAGTGACAGACGAAGAGTTTAGGTGATTCTTAGAATCCAAAAGCTGAGGGCTCTCCCTCCAAAAGGGCCCCGGGGAGGCTGAGATGTGCTGATCTCAAGTGTGGAGTGGGTAAAAGTGTGTGTGGGTGACAGGTGGATCAGAGTCATGGACCCATCAAGATGGTCATCCTGGGATCCTGCCGGCACATTGCTCATCGGTAGTGCGGTGTTAGTGATTAAATCGATCGCTTGAACTTGGAGGCAGGTATCAGTTGAGAAGATCTCAAGAAGGTGATGTGCAGCCGGGCGGTGGTGGCGCACGCCTTTAATCCCAGCACTCGGGAGGCAGAGGCAGGTGGATCTCTGAGTTCGAGACCAGCCTGGTCTACAAGAGCTAGTTCCAGGGCAGGCTCCAAAGCCACAGAGAAACCCTGTCTCGAAAAACCAAAAAAAAAAAAAAAAAAAAAAAAAGAAGGTGATGTGCTCCCACGCTAAGGATAGCCCATCTCAAGGAGCACATATCTGGGTAGAAGTCGCAAGCACCTTTTTGATCAAACAGAAAGAACCCATGTAGGAAGGCTCACTGTCCACTGGTCAATAGGACACATGGAGCAGAAAGATACAACATCCAGCAAGCCACGCCAGGGCCTGTAACAGCCATTGTTTCTTTATGGAAACTCCTTGACCCTTGACCTGAGCCTCCTTATAGGACATTCTTGTGTCTCAAAGACCCACACCGGCTGCCCCTTCTGGCAGGCATGGCTGGCGTGACGTCTACGGGCAGGTGACGTCAGGGTCCTGGTTGCTGGTTTCTGTGTTGAGCGAAGCTGCCTGCAGCTTTCCAGGATTGTTTCCTTCCGAGACTGCAGCCAGGGCAGGCAGTGTGGAGATGAGTCAACAGAATTTCTCCTGCCTCAGCTTTTGTCCTCTGAGTCTGTTATCTCCTGGTATTGCCATGATACCCTGAGGGTTCTGATGCTTCCTTGAAAACAAGGGATTTTGAGCTCCTTTGTCCCCACTCTCCCCACGAGAAAGCTAAGCCTTGGGGTGCCTTACCCTCCAAACTAGTGCTTTGGTCCAGTTGATCTGTGACTAAACGCTGGAAAGTCCTCTGGCTTTTTCCAGAGCTGACTGAAAGACCATGGGAAAATCTCACAGAAGCCAAGAGAGAAGCATGAATCCCAGCCTTCGGGAGGCTGGGGCTGGGAAACCTTGTTCTTCCCTTTTTTGGATGTCTCTGTCCTACCCCCTCAGAGTGTGTGTGGGGGAATCATATGGCATTCATGTGGTGGTCAGAGCACCAGTTTCCCCAAACTGGTTTGTTTTCTGCTTCCACTGGGAATTATGGGAATCAGGTGTCAGACTCAGGTGGTCCAGCCTGCAGAACAGACATTTTAACTTATTCTTGTCAGCTAGAAGGCAGGTTTTAAAGAAGAGAGCTGTTAGGGTAAGGGGTACTGCACAATATGGTGTCTGTAACCATTTTACTTGGGAGGCTGTGTATCGAAGCAGAGAGGGCCAAGAGTCTAGAATTCAAGTACTGAGTTTCAGATCTAATGCTGTGGACTGAGGATGTTGCTCTATGGTGGAGTACTTCCTTGGCATACTCAAAGCCTGAATTTCACCCCAGCACTATAGGAAGAAAGGAAGGGAGGGAGGGGGAGGGAGGGAGGGGGAGGGAGGGAGGGAGGGGGAGGGAGGGAGGGAGGGAGGAAGGAAACCAATTTTTAAAAAATTTTTAAACTTATTTTATTTTGTGTATCTCAGTGTTTGCCTGCACGTATGTATGAGCATCATGCACATGCCTGGTACCTGCCAGAGGTCAGAAGAGAACATCAAATTCCCTAGAACTGTGGTGGCGCACGCCTTTAATCCCTGCACTCAGGAGGCAGAGACAGGCGGATCTCTGAGTTCAAGGCCAGCCTGGTCTACAAGAGCTAGTTCCAGGACAGGCTCTAGAAACTACAGGGAAACCCTGTCTTGAAAAACAAAACAAAACACAAAAAAAATTCTCTTGAACTGGAGTTATAGATGTTATATGGGTACTGGGAACTGAACCCAGGTCTTCTGTAAGAGCAACATGTGCCGTTACCTACTGAGCCGTCTCTAGCCCTTCAGAATAAAAGGGGGCAGTGGTATGTACCACAGACTTTATAAAGGGGGAACATACTGTACAGGGCGCTCATTAATTACTCCCTGTTTTTTCATGATATTAGAGTACTTCCTTTGTCCCAGGCACTGTGATAATTGTTTATACACCCATAATGTCTCTGTCTAATGGGTGTGGAAATTCTAGCACTTACGATGAGGGGTGTATTGGGAGGATGGGATAGCTTTAATTTTTTGACTTAAATTTGTTTCTTAGGGTTGCAGGGGCATTCATGCCACAGCGTGTATGCAGAGGCTGGGGGATAACACACGGGAGTTGCTGCTCTCCTACTGTGTGGGCCCTGGAGATGACACTCCAGTGGCTGTGCTTGGTGGCACCCCACCCACTGCTCCATCTCCCCCACTTGGCATACCTTTCTTTATGACTCTCCGCTGTCTTAAGTTGACTCTGTTTAGCTTCTAAGTTGTGTGCTTAGACTACGCTTGACTAAGGAACGACCTGAATGCTGCCCCAGACTTCCAGCCGTAGGAAGTGGACATCCCAGTAAAGACAGGCGAGGCCGTTTCTGGAGAGGGATACTTTATTGCCAGAGGCACTGCCGAGTAGTGAACCACTCAAAACAGCCTTGTAGGAGTGAAGCTCCCTGAATCAGCCTGTATTGGAGGTATGTCTGGCCTTCACACGGTCCTGTAGGAGCATCCGAAAGCCTTGCTCTGTGATAGCTCGTCCCTCCCTAAATGCATGTGTGTGTGTCCCTGCTGTATTTGCCTAATCAGCAGTTCCTAAATCCATTCCGGTCCAAGGCCGTCTCTGGTATGCAGTGTGTTCACTTCCCGAAGAGAGGGCCAGAGAGCATAAATCCCTGAGCAAGTGAGCCTGGGGCCCTTTGGCCCAGCCTGTTCACCATGGGACAGAGGTTATCTTGCCGCTGCAATTGCAAAATAGCATCCTAACGAAAACATTAGACTTCAGGTTGGGTAAACCTGGCTGTGATTTTGAGGCGATTGCTTTGTGGCCCTCGGAAAGTTTCTTGGGTCCTCCAAGTACTGTTTTCTTTCCTATAAAACAGGAACAACTGTGCAGCCCCTGCCACAGCTGGAATATTGAATATTAGAGTTGGAACATTCTGGTTCAAAAGGGCTATGTGTTGAGACCCAGAACCACAGCGAGTGCCCAGTGTGTCACAGCGCAGACAGGACTCTGGGAACGTGAGCTGTAGCTTAGAGAGCAGTGTTGGCCTAGCGTGTACAAAGCCCTGGTTTGACCCCAAGCATGATGGTACCTATCTGTAATCCCAGCCCTTGGGAGGTAGAGACAGGAGAATCAGAAGTTCAAGGTCATCCTTGGCTGCGTAGCAATTTTGTGGCTAATCCTGGCCATATGAGATCCTGTCTCAAACAAAACCGCACCCGACTGGTACACCAGTGGCACAGTTTACCTTCTTGGGCCCGTTTCCTGGCCAGACAGTAGGTTACTCTGGTTCTGTCTCAGCTCTGAGGGTCTGTGGGGCAGAGGGCAGCAGGGCGATCATAGCCCGTGAAGTTAGGGCAGCACCTGCTAGAGCTGCCTTCTTTGGAGTTCTTACTTGTACAGCTCTTCTTGTCCCCAGCCTGTGACATAAAAGAAGGGCTTGTGACAGAAGCCCGACTCCTGCTGGCGACCCAAGAGCAGATGCCTCCTGTCAGGATGCTTCGTGCAAGGCTGGCAGAGAGGAGGGCCGCCTTGGAATACCACCACACTGACCATCACAGTTCTGTCACATGGGGCAGAGCAGAGGTGCTGGGGGAAGGGCAGCCAAGCAGGGAATAGGCACCCCATGTGGAAGTTAGGCAGCCCTGTGTAAGTTAGGCTGTGGTAAGTAGGGGGAACCCGTCTTCCTGGCTCTTGAGGGGGGCAGCTAGAGCAGGTGGGGGGCAGACAAGGAAATAGTTCTTTCCTAAAGCTACATGTGCCATGGCTATTGTCAGGAAGGCATCCAAGAGCTTGTCAGCACCAAGCGCTGCCAGCCACATGCCGGGAAGCAGCTGTGGTTCCCAACAGAGCAGGGCAAGGGTGCTGGGCAGGTAGAGCAGCCGGTCACCCTCACCTGATGCTGTCTCTGTAGACAGAGGTGGCCTGACTCTTGCCTGTGAGTGGGCAGTCCTGGAGACCCTGCCCACCTCCCCATGTGCACACACACACACACACACACACACACACACACACGTGTACATACTGCCTTTGTCCCCAGTGAAGTGGCAGGTCTCATTCTGCCGGCTGAAGTCTTGGGAGAAGCCCTTCCCACATGCTCTCCACTCTTATGTAATGGGCTTTAGTTAAGTGCAGGGCACATGTTTTCTGGGGAGTATAATTTGTCAGAACCTCAGGGAATTTGGGTTGAGAAATTGCCACTTTCCCCAGCTTACCCTGGGGACGCTGGATATTACACACTTCAGCACTTGGGTTTTCGGTAATCATTGTGGTGGTAACTGAGGGTAGCCCACGGTAACCACCTTCGTTCCTATCTGCATCTTTCTAGATTCCATAACCTCATCCTCTGATGTCCGGTGCTGACCAAGAATCCTAGTCTTAAGGTGGAGAACAGCCGGGGTGACCCAGTTAGCTTATATGCCCTGAAAAGTCTTGTGGGAGTCAGTGTTCCCTGAAGCTCCCCATCTTGGATCCTGTTGAATCCCCCCAAATGGAGGGAAACTTCTGGTTCCTGTAGCTCGAGTTCATGAAACTATTGTTTGGGTTTCATTGTCTCAGCGCATGCTCTGTAGCTCCCTTCTGAGCTGGGCATCTCTCAGGCCCCTGCTAAAATTCATTTGTTTCTCTCAAGCTTTTTATTGGAATGGATTGTGGGGAAGTGGCCCAGGAGCACTCCGGGAGGGGGGGGGTAAGAGAAAGCCAAACTCCAAGTCAGTCTGCCAAAGACTAGCAGTAAAGCGAGCCTGGGTCCGAAGCTGATTTACCATGGCCATGTCTCTCTCTCCCGTGATCTGGTCCACCTGCACTGCCACGGCCACTGTTGGATTTCCATGTCTCGGAACCCAAGTGGCCAGTAGTCTGTACGTCTGTCCTCTCAGATGCCTGCTGGGAATCATCATCAGAGAGGTCAAGGCCACCTGGGGAAGTGTCTGTTCCTGCCAGCTAGCTGGGGATTTTGAGCTTTTTCCAAGGTGCTCTCTCTGAATCATAATATTTTAAGTTTCACAGGATAGGAAACCAGGCGATTTTTAAAACCCCTTGGTAACAGGCAGGGTGGAGCTTGGTGTTCTCTCTAAAGAGGAAACTGAAGTCCAGAAAAGTGAGGTAACGTGTTCCAAGGTAGCACAGCAAGGAAGGCAGACATGAGCACCATGGGCCATTGTCTGCCCAGGGTTGGGAGCCTGAGTGCTTGCAGCGTGGATTGTGCTTCTTTGAAAGGCCAAACCCCAGAGGACTTTGCTGTGTAAGCTCCCTGCACTACAAAGAGCTAAGAAGCAGAGATCTGTAGGGCAGAGACTCTAGGAGAATGGAGAAAGTGTGGCTTCCCTCATCTTGGCTCCCCAGGTCCTTCTGGAGGGGCTGGGCTGTATATGTGGTGGATCTGGAGGGGTTTGGGTGGGGTTTGAGCTGTACCCCCCCGGCACTAGTCCGGGTACCTCCAGTCCGTGTTGCCTTTTACTGTTGTAACCAAAAGAACCATCCTAGCCCTTCTCTTACAGCCCCATACCACATGGAGTAGGTCCTCCATGCTCTCCTCTCCTCCTGCCCTCAGTCCTCAGGGAAATCCTGCTTCCGTAGCTGGGGGTAGTTTAGTCAACAGGCGTGGAGACACATGGCATACATAGGGCTGGAGTAGAGTGGTGGACAGGTGTGGAGAGCCTACTGTGTGACCCACATCATACATAGGACTGGAGTAGAGTGTTGGACAGGTGTGGGAAAGAGCCTACTATGTGACCCACAGCATGCATAGGGCTGGAGAAGAGCAGTAGACAAGTGTGAAGAACCTACTGTGTGACCCACGGCATGCATAGGGCTGGTGTAGAGCTGTAGACAAGAAACTGTGCCCTTGTCTTGCTTGTCCTTGCTGACAGTGACATCCTGAGGTTCTCTATCTATATCCCAGATACTGTGAGCTGGTTACACTCCCCCTTGTAAGGCCCAAAGCAAGGTGATGCCAACTCCAGGAGGCTAGGGTTCAGGATGGCACATGGCCTGCGTGCTGTGGGTTTCATGGAGGCACAGTACTGGATTGGGTAGAGGGACGGCTTCTGAAGATGGTACGTCTTGAACAAAGAGAGGCAGCAACTTGTAAGGAGAGAGGAGTCCGGTGTTGCGGGCAGACTGAATAGGTGGAACCAGGGCTAAAAGAAGGAGATTGCCCACTAAAGCTGAGTTTAGCTGTGGTAAGTAGGCTGGAGGTGCCTATTGTGTGATATCAAATAGGAAGTTACTCCCTGCTGTGCAGAGGGAAGGAGGCAGGCAGGGCTGCCTCATGGCTCTCAGACTTGGGTACTGAGGGGCCAGCTTCCAAAGTCCCAGAAGTAATGTAACAGCTGTCAAGGGACGGGAACAGGGTTCCTTTTTGGGCTACTCTTCCTGCCAACTGGGCCCTTTAGGCTGTGGCTAGGCTGGACTTTAAACTCACCTCCCAGCCCTGTCTGTGCATTCAGTCTTGTTCCTCTCTCAGGTCTGCACACGTAGCCCGAAAATGCAGGCTTTCCTGTCTAGCTTAGGCTCTGGAGTTAAGCTCCAGAAGATGTGGTGGTGCTGACCATGGCTGCCTGAGTTGTTGAAGGAGGCCGCTTGTTGGTTCCCAGCTTCTCAGCCCCGAAATAATCACACAGAAACCTTATTGGCCCATTAGCTCTAGCTTCGTATTGACTGACTCTTACATCTTAATTTAACCCATTTCCGTTAATCTGTGTATCGCCACATGGCTGTGGCTTACTGGATAAACTTCCTGCAACTGTCTCCTATGGGGCTCCATGGCTTCTCTCTGACTCCGCCCTCCTTTCTCCCAGCATTCAGTTTAGTTTTCCCAGCCTACCCAAGTTCTGCCCTATCTCAGGCTCAAGACAGTTTTCTTTCTTCATTAATGGTAATCCCGGCATACAGAGGGGAATCCTACACCACTGAGTCCCCCTCAGATCCCAGACTTGGCCCCTGCAACCTCTTTCTTCCCTCTTTCCTCTCAAGAAGGTCTCTGTTGCAGATGGCTAGGTACCTCATCCTGGCACTCCTGGACACTCTGTCTTTCTCATTTGTTTCCTGTTCTCATAGGGCACTGGACTGCCCATGGCTCATTGTGCTCACGGGTTTGGGCTGTTGACTGACTGATTTGAGCTGCTTTAATGGGAGGAGACAGATAGCAAGCATGTGTGGCAAGAACACAGGGCCTTAGGTCCCTGTACCAGCCAGCTCCTACAACATCAACTATAGGCTACTACATGGCTGGCTTGACCAACTAACCTCTCTCCAGCCTGGTGCTGCTTGCATGCCAGCTCCAGACACCCACTTCTTGCCTGAGGCATTGGGCCAAGGGATTGCCACTTGGCACAGTGCTCAGGGTGTCCTGTTAACGGGTGGAGTTGTGGAGCCATTCAGGAAGGATTACCAGGCTTTGCATAAGACGATCTTGGTCAGTGTGGGCTCTCAGCTCAGCTCCCAGTTAATGGGTGACCTCAAGTCACTTTGTCCCTTAGAACACTAGCTGCCCTTCTCTGAAGGGTAGAGGGGGTCAGCAGTGGCCACAGAGCTCCCCAATTTCCTGACCATTGTACTCTGAATCAACTAGAAGTAGCCTCTTTGTCCCCATGGTGTGGTCCCCATGGTGTGGAGACCCGTAGAGTTAAGATGACTCACCACCCCCAAGCCTGGGTAAACATGCAGCCTCCACACAGAAGGCACGGGGAGGGGAAAGTGGCCATGTTGACCAGCCCCCAGCTAGCTCTCCCCAGCTGCCAAATGGGTCAGCGGCTGCGAGTGTCCCTGGGTTTGTAACAAGGATCACTGGGATCGCGGGCTCCTGGACACCTCTGGAATTGCCGTCGTGAGGCCAAATGCTTTGCCGATTAAATTTCCGGAGAGTGAACAGCTGAGCTTCCCCGAGCCACTCTTACTGTGGCCTGTGGCCGCCAAGGGGCTCCCATGTGTGCAAGCATTGTTCTCCTTGATGAAAGGGAGAGAGTAGACAGAGGGTGAGGGTGGTCCGGTGCCCACTCTCTCCTGTAGATGACGTCGGCCGCTGGGGCAGCTGGTGCTGCTTGGATTTTCTGGGACGTGCCTGGACAGAAAGAATTCCATGGTAAGGTTTCAGGGTAGCTTTTCCCCCTCTTTAAATAATGTTTTTGAAGAGTTGCCATGGAGAACTGTTGGAAGCAGAGGACTGATGAATGTCTTTAGTCAGATGAGGACAAGATTACCCAAGTGAGGGAGAGTGTCCCTCCCGTCAGCAAAACTGTGGGGTTCCAGGGCTGCCTTGCCAGAAAGCCGGAGCCATAATCACAAACAGACTGCGATCACTTACAGCCAGAAGTATTACTTTAGACTCTTGGCTTTGATCGGGAAGAATGCAGTTTTCCTTAGCCCCTCCCCCACCCTCTCAAGTTAAACAAGATCTGTGAGAGCCTTAGCTCTGGGCCCTAAAGAGGCCAGAATTCAAGTCACGGGCCCAGCTGTGGAGTGCTCCCCTGAGTTCCCTGAGCCATTTGCTGTCCCCATTCCTCCTTGAGGTGAACTGGGGAATCCCACCTTCCCAGAGGCATTCCTGTCACCCTGGGGCTTCCTCAGCACGGATATACTGACCATCCGAATGTCCCAGCATTTTTCTACATGTATGCCCTAGCTCACAGTACGTGATGGGGAAGGTCTGATGGCTGTCTCAAAGACTATGGCTTAGCACACTGGGATATTGGAGTCTAGCCTAGCCCTAGGGGTGGGAGCTATTTCTTATCCTTTCCCCCCATCTCAACTGGTACTTCCCAGGCAAGCCTCAGATAGACTGCCCCACTCCTAGGCATCAGTATAGCGGAGCCACGGCTTTGTGTGACATGCTACTCAGGCTCTCAGAGCAGATCTTGGGGGCATTGTGGACCTGGTTGCCAATAGAGTGGTATTGTAACCGTCTGTCATTGGAGAGGAGGGAGGGTTGTTTAGCTCATCATCTGGGTTTTGCATAAGGAGAATTAGGGCCCATGGGTCCTGCCTCACTGGCTCCCCTATAAACATTTGCCTTCTCTTGCTTCCGGGCCTCATTCCATAGGCAAACACAGAGTTACCTTCTTGGATCCGGAGGGTCTGCACTTACAGTGGGGTCAAAGCCTCTTGACATGGACACAGCAACCAGGAACATTCTAGACCTCAGGCCAATCTGCCCTCAGTGACCCCACCTCTGCCACCCCATGAGGTCAGCCCATCTTACCTTGTAGATGCAGTTCTCAGGTGGGAAACTGGTTTAGATCTAAGACAACAGGGCAGGTTCTAGTCCCGAGGCCAAGGCAGGAGGAAGGGAATAGAGGCCGTGCGTTCCAGTGTAAGGGGCAGGCTAAGCTGACAACGTGATGTTACCAACAGTGCTTTTTTCTTTTTCTGTGAAATCAAATTGTAGCATGCCATGGCTGAGGGCTAGGAACTTACAAAGGAGTGTCTTGGGCCTGTCGTTGCCAAAACACATCAGGTGGAAAGAGATGTTCAGAGCCCATCTCTGTCCCCCACTTTCTGCTGTTAGACTCTAGCTACACCATCTCACTAGAGAATATTTCTAGAATGGAGTTGCTCCCCCAAGAATCTGGAATTGGTAGGGCAGCGTGGTGGCCGAGAGAGGAGACGATGGAGGGCAGTCTAGGTCAGCTACCTTCCCAGCCTCCTCCCTCTTTCTGCCTGAAGAGAAGGTATTGATCATGGAGAAATCCAGAGCCAAGCAGACAGGCAAACATGTAGTCCCGAGCCATTAGACCTCATTGTTCATTCGTTCCTGGCCCTTTATCTCCTGCTGTGTGTGCCAGGACAGAGGTGTGTTAGAAAGACCTTCGTGGAGAATTAAAGAGAAAAGAGCTACCCACCGTCCCTCAGCAGAGGGACCCTCCCTGTCCCTCCCTTCTAGTGTTGGTAGTGTTGGAAGAGCCACCCATCTCATTGTTAACCCTATGTGCCTGTCATCCCTGCCTGGCCAATCACTGTGGAGAGTCTGTCGTGAGCTGGGCATCATTGTTAACCCTACGTGCCTATCATCCTGCCTGGCCAATCACTGTGGAGAGTCTGTCGTGAGCTGGGCATCATTGTTAACCCTATGTGCCTATCATCCCCGCCTGGCCAATCACTGTGGAGAGTCTGTAGTGAGCTGGGCATTATTGGTAATCCTATGACACATCATCCTGCCTGGCCAATCACTGTGGAGAGTCTGTCGTGAGCTGGGCATGAACTAGGGGGGGATATCTGGTTTGAGGTGATCTTTCCCTGCATTAGACACATTCTCAGGAGCCTGAGTTGGTGCCTGTCCATGGAGACATGGAAGTGAAGTGGAGCCGGAAGTTCAGAGAGCCTCACTGGATCGGCACCACCCCCTTCTGAGGCTCCAAGGTAGTCATTCCTGGACAAGGGGATTTAGAGGCCAGGTTAAGTTCCTGGGGCTTTCAGGAGACCGGGTATGAGAAACCTATGCGTAAGGCAGGCTAGTGGCCCTAGAATCACCTTCTCCATGCCAGGCATGGAGCGGAATGCCTTTTCCTGTTGTCTCTAGCTCCACAATCCTGCACGGGGTGCTACTCTGACCTCTGACCTCTGTTGTACAGTATGGACAGCCAGAGAATTCTATGCCATGTGCTAGGTCATCACATATGCTTGGCAGAGTCCTGGTGACCCCTCTGTGGTGGTTTAGAGTCCTGGTGACCCCTCTGTGGCGGTTTAGAGTCCTGGTGACCCCTCTGTGGTGGGATAGGCACCGAGTAGGCCAAAACAGCAAGGAAGCTGGTTTGGATGCAGCTGTCTCCCCTCTGTCCTCAGGGGGTAAGGGAAGCAGGTCTCTGCGCCACTCTCCCAATAGTTGTACCCATTAATGGGGCTTCTTCGTGTGTCCTGGTACGTGACACTGTGCACATGGTCCCAGTGGAGGCTGTGTCCAGACTGCACGGCTTCCTCGGATGGCATCCCCTAGCATTCTTCCAGGGGCCTTAACCTTAACCGTCCCCGGTGAGCGGCCTCCAGGCCGTTCCTGTGAGGGGAGAGACCCAAGTAGAAATGTTCCAGCTGGGTTCACCAGCAGGTTGCAGGGGCTTCAGCTCTCGAGGATGGGAGTATCTGCCTCCGTCATGTCCTAGGGCCAGTTAGACAGCCAACAATAATAGTCTGTATTCCAGTTCCCTATGGCAGATCCCCAGGGAGAAGGGGGTGCTGTCCATTACTTTCCAGCATTGGGGAATTAGATTAGAATTGCCAAAGAATACCTGCACTCCATTCTAACCAGACAGGAGGCGCTGGCCTACAGTGATGGGGGCTGAGGACAACCAGCCCAGCACCAGCTTACCTGGACTCCAGCAGCTGTGCTTGAGAGAGGGAAGGGTGGCTGCAGAGATCAGAGATGGGAGAAGCCTATGCCGATCTCTCATTGCACTGTGTTCTCAGCAACCACATACTAAGCCCCGTCTCCATCCAAAACACCCAAGCCAGGCTGGGGCAACAACAAGATGCCCAGCCGAGCAGCAGGAGGCTGTCCTCAGAGATCTCTTGCTCTAGCTGGATCTCAAACATCAGGTCAGCCAGGGAGCCAGCTGGTGGGGAGTCACAGAACTTCACAGAGGGGTGGCTTGAAGGTCAGGGCCCGAACACAGTGGTGAATCAGGGAAACTAACACAAGTGGGGACTCTAGGACCCACAGGGTCAAAAAGAACAAGATAGAAAGTCTTTCCCCAAGGGCCCATGAAATTCGAGTGCTCAGCTCCCACGCTACTGAGTAGCCAGCCGGGGACCAGCAAGCGTGGGACCAGCGTGCAGCC
Source organism: Arvicola amphibius (assembly GCF_903992535.2). Lineage (NCBI taxonomy): Eukaryota > Metazoa > Chordata > Mammalia > Rodentia > Cricetidae > Arvicola > Arvicola amphibius. The sequence continues at coordinate 187,064,887 of NC_052047.1, read as the reverse complement.
AGCTGTCTGCTCACGTCTCCCCATCTGTAACACTGGGATGATATTTAAATCCCGTGTGACTATAGAGAAAGAAAGTCACCAAGTGGCAGTTTCTTCCCGTCCTTTTTCTCTGACAGTCCGGGGTAGGCGACATTTGAGTCCCTGGCAGTATATATCATGGGGGCGTCTACTGGATTCCTGAACTTGCCCCCATCCTCCAGCAACCTAGACACTTTCTGAAGCAAGGTTCCCATCTGTTACCTTAGCGCAACCTTTGAGGAAGGAGGGCAGGTGGTCTGTTCATATTCAGAAGGAGGTAGTTTCTAGGCCATCCGTGTTTCCCAAAGGGTAGTTTGTACATCCAGCTGCTAGAAGCCTGCTGGATAGCGCTTTATCCCCTCACTTTCCCTTTGCTCACGGGGTGAAGGAGAAAGTGTGCCTGGCGCCCCTGCAGGGTCAGCACCTTGGCTGATGGCCTTTGAACTTGAAGACATTGCTGGATGTATTTCCCAGTTATCACCTATTTGGGATGAGGTTTTCCCATTCGGTATACGGCGCAGGAAAACGTCTTTCTGAAAAGTATATTTACTTTTTTTTAAGTTGTTAGCTTAAGCAAATACTAGTATGGGTGTTGCTCGGATAGCTTGGTGGGCTGTTTGAGAACTTGGGGAACTGCAGAGTTTAAAGGACCTCAAGTGGGACACTTTCTCCTGGGCACCCTCAGTATACTAGGGTGACACCAGTGGCTCCCAGTTTCCAGCTGGGAAAGGAGCCTGGAAAAGCATGGGCATTGGCGGCGGCTGCTCCCCACACCACGCAGAGGAATCCACGCTGTCAGAAAGCCGTTGACGTCAGGTGGTGCAGAATGTTTGCGAGCCCTCTATTTAAAATTCCCCAGAAATTAAATAAGGAGGGTTTGGAGGGAGGAATGCCCTCAACAAATTGTAGAGTGGGTTTGTTTTGTTTATGGAGACAGTCTTTAAAGTTACAATTGCCCCCGTTTTATTTTTGCCCAGTTGAAGAGAGGCTGGCCTCAGTTGGGAGGGAAGTTACAACTCTTAGAAACCTATGCAGCTCTAAGACCAGGAAACTTCTGTGTTTAGCAAAGGAGAGAAGGGAATTCATATCCATTTGCATCCATGTGTCCTTCTTAGGTACTAGAAAGAGCACTTGCTGTTCTTCCTAGGGACCTAAGCCCACATTCCGTTCCCAGCACCTACACCAGATGGCCTGCAACCACTTGTGACTCCAGTTCCAGGGGATCTGACACCCTCTTCAGGCCTCCAAAGGCACCTACATGCCCAAGACACACACCTACACAGACTCAAGCTCAGAAAATCTTAAAGAACAAACAAAAACTGAAATTAACCAGATCTAGGGACCAGATCAGTAGCAGATTGCTTAATAAAATCATAGGTCCAGTTTCCAGCAATGCCCGCTTACCCCCCGAAAATTAACAAGCACAGGGTAGTCCCTCAGCCTCAGCTCCACACTGCCAAACAAAGTCCGTCGTATTGTTAGGCATTTTGTTTTCTTTCTCCCCCGCCTCCCACAACCCGGGCAGGTCGTGGGATTTCAAATTCCCTTCCCTACTCACAAGTGTCACCTCTTCCTCCAGCGACATTGTCAAGCAGGTATCACCTCTGATATGAGGTGTGTCCCTGGAAACAGCATCTACCCTGCAGCGTGGTCCTTGCAGTGGCCTTGGCAGTACAGGGAAGCTATATGCGACATTTCTATTTCACACAGTGGGCGTGGATGGCCCTTTCTGCTCTGTGGTTCAATGTTCTACAATGACTGACTCCGTGAACAGGATGCAGCCAACCTCCTCGGTTGTAGCAGAGTTCAAGCTCACTCTCAGCCTCCATTCCCCTGGTTGGGGCTGGTGACCCGAGTTGTTTATTCATGTGGAGGTAGGTTTCTTCCTTGAAGTTGCTAATAAAAGGAGGAATTACTTTGAATTACAGCCACACAGCCCCTAGTGCTCAGTTACTGATGAAGCGTGTGTGCTGTGGTGGCCCCATCAGGTTAGCACAGAATTGAAGATTTCCTGCCTCCTCGGGATGCCAGAGCTGCCGTGTTGTCGTAGTGGAAAACAAACATAGGTCTTGTTTGCTGACGTAAACAAACCTATGCTGCTCTGATCCCCACTTTCAGGAGGCAGAGGCAGAAAGGTCACAAATTTAAGGACAGCCTGAGCCACATTCTGAGACTGTCTTAGAGGAACAAAAAACAGTTTTATTATTTAGAACAGGGTCTTATATGAAGCCCCAACTGGCCTTGAACTCACAGAGATCCGCCTGCCTCAGTCCTCCCAGTACAGAGATTAAAAGCAGTTGTCACCACGCCTGACTCAGCAATTTAAGCTTCAGTGTCTATCGTATGAAGATATTACACACACAGTTATGCCCAGTATGTGCTATGTAACGATGATGAACAGCCACGATGCTAACATATTTACTATACTGTAGTTTTTAACATTGTTTTAGTATGTACTCCTATTTATATATTTTTTTAAAAAAGCCTAACACAGTCTGCTATGTTATGCTGTTAGTGGTCTCATACTTGACACTTATAGCATGTCCCGATTATGTCACAAGATGCCTTCAGGTAGCTGAGCCAGACCACCTAGGTGCATGTTTTGAGTACATTCTACACTGTTCATACAGTGAGTCTTAATACATTTTTTTTTTCAGAATTTGTCCCCGTGTTAGGTGGCGCGCGTCTTGGTATTTATTCTGCCAGCTACAGAATACATAGTGGTGGGATATGGCAAAGATGCCGTGTGGCGTTGGGACGTCTGAGGTTTCAGGAATGCTGATCCTAGTCACTGCTACCTGACAAAGCTCTTGGGTGCGGATCTTGTCCTGGAAAGCCTCTTTGGTCCTGGGTGTCCCTGCCTCACCCTGTCACATGGCTTAGATGTGACTTGGGGGTGGGGCTGATGGGACAAAAGTCACACCTTTGACTATTTTGAGACTGGGTTGCTTGAAGGCATCAGTGGAGCGGAGAAGAGTCAGAAACGATTGGTTTTATCTGTAGATAGAGTTTGGGGGTAGGACACAGAAGCATCAGGACTGCTGAGATGCGCCTACTCAGCAGGTAAGATGCTTGCCTCAGAACCTGGGAACCAGAGTTCTTGTCGGTCTCCGCTGTAAAGGAGTGAATGGCTGGAGAGTCTGAAGGAGAGCTGGATGGAAGTCCATCGAGTCAGACCCCGGTGCCAGTTCTGCAGCCCACGTAGCTGTGCACTGTGCATGCCACACTCATTCCCAAGGCAGCCTGGGACTGCAGATGGGAGGCAGGGCTTTTCCTCCTGTTGCCAATCCTGCTTGTTGCCAACGCCCTCCTTTGCCCTGGATATTCCCAGTTTTCTCCTAAGATTTTGTTGTAATTTTGTTTTTTGAGATGGAGTTCCTTAGATCCTAGAGTAAACTCAAACTCTTTGTAGCCGAGGATGAGCTTGAACTTCTGAAGCTTTCCACCTCCCGGTGCTGGGGTCCCAGGTGTGTTCCTCCGTGCCTGGTTTTATAGTGCTGGGGATTGAACCTAGAGCTTTCTGGATGCTAGGCAAGCATTCTTCCAATTTGGCTGTACCCTTATCCCTTGATATAACAAAGTATTTATTCTTACTGATTTTAGTTATAGGGGGTCTGTATATGGGTATGCGCACTTGTGTGCGGGTACCCACAGGGGCTGGACGCATCATATATCTTGGAACTGGAGTTACAGATGGTTCTGAGCTGCCCACCTCGGGGGCCTACAAACTCAGATCTTCTACCAAGAGCAGTATATTCTCCCAGCTGCTGAGCCACATCCCAAAACTAGCATCCTTCACCCTCCACCAGGTCCAAAGAGCAAATGGCCCCTGTATGAGGCTGTGCCTTTTCAATCCCTGCTTTGATACCTAACCTCTTGTGAGATTCTGACCTGTCACTGCCATCTGTTTAGACCCCTCCCCCCGGCTTCTGGTCCTGGCCACAGCTTCTTCTAAATTAGGTGGTGCCACCAACACAGCATGTATGTCCTCACCCTGTGATAATTGAAACATCCAGCAGGACAGGCTCCTATTGGCCCTCTGTAAATGTGCCAACCGGCAACTGGGACTCCTGCAGTGCTGCAGCCCCAGAAGCTGGGGGAATCACCCAGACTCAAGGGCCCAGAAGCCTGGGCTTTGGCACAGCCCAACCACCCAGGTTAGCAGGTTGCTTGGCTCTTAGAACCCCTTCCTTCTTTGCTTTGTTGTCTGTAGAACTCCTTCGTGTGCCTAGTGAGCATCCCCTGGGGAAACCGATTCCACGACCATCATTGAAATCACCACTTTCTGCTCTGGGATTTACCTTTTTCTTCCTTGGAAGCTGAGGCCCTCACATTTTATGTCCCCTGGCCTTCCTACTGTTTCGGCATCTTGAGACTCCCGATGGTAATGGATAAATCCAAGGTTCACAGGACCGTCCCTGAAACCAGCCCTGGCAGCATTTGTAGGTGCCCAGCAGTGCTGCCTCCTCTCCCTGGGCCCACTTGTCACTACTAGCCAGGGAGCATGTCCAGTCCAGCACCCATTCCTGGGGGTGGACAGAAGGGCCATAGGTCCCTGTCCTCTGCCCAGAAAGAAAATGACATCTCTCCTTGTCAGGAACTGTAGGAGACGTGTCCTTTTTGGTACCCTCATCGCTTTTTTAAAGAGGTTTGCTACTGTAATGTAACCATCCAACCCTGAGTCTAAGCAGCCCACACCTGTCTCTTTGTAGTTTCTGCTCCTCCGTCATCTTCAAATGTCTCCTTCCTGCAACCACTTCTGTCATGCTTCTCATATTCTTTACCACTGCATTGAACATCACCTCGCTGGATCACAGACCTTTCTGAGCCACCTCCTGTTTGGGAGATAAAGATGTGGACAGGAGACAGTGTCTGTCTCCATCGCCATCTCCCTTGTCTCCTCACCCCATCCTGGGCGTCACCGGGATGAACACTGCCTCCTCCACTCTGCCCTTGCTCATACTCCCACAGGCTGCCCTTTCCCAACAGACTGTCTCCTCCACCCCCAGCCTCATCTGCTTGTCAGCTCCTGTGTGAATTCTCCCTTCACCCCAGATCTGAGCACTGGGTAGCTTTGGTTTCTTGCATCAGCCACTAGCACATGCAGGGCTAGGTCTCTGGTACCCTGCTGCCCTGCTGCCCTGCTGCCCTGCAGCTCCTACCCAAGCCTGGTACCATCTTTTACTCTCCGATGCCCATCTCCACCTCCGCCTGGCCCTAAATACTGCCAGATCTACATAGTTTTTTCTCTTCCCTCTATTTCTCCCTTTCTTCTCTCTTCCTCCCCCGGTTCTCATGCAGCCGAAGCTGGCCTCAAACTCACAATGCAGCAAAGGATGACCTTGAACTTCTGATTCTCACGCCTCTGCCTGCTAGTACTAGGGTTACGGGCATGTGACACCATGCCCAGTTTATCAGATCTGCACGTTTTTGATGGAGACCTTCCCAGATCAAAGCCAAATAGCAGTGTCACCAGGACTAAATCTCAGGCGCACACACACACACACACACACACACACACACACACACATGCGCGTGCGCGCATACACACATGTATGTCACGTAAGATCCTTTGCCCAGCCCTGAAGGTCTTTGTCCTTCTCTGTGGTTTGCACTTAAAAATGGGAAGTTAGCCTCTTGGAAAATCGTTAGAAATTGGATATTATTTTGGATCCTTTTATCTAGTGTATAATTAGATATTATTATTATATGTATATTCTATTACTAGAATACGTAGGAGTATCTAATCCTTATGCGTACACTATGCTACCTAGGGCTACATTTCATTAGTTAGGAAGTAGCGGGGCTAGGATTTGATCCCAGACAGTATATAGTTCGAGCACCCTTGATTAAGCCCATCTCTACCTGCTCTTCTGCCTTGTACCCTTCTCTGCCCGCAAATGCTTGATAGATGAACCACTGTCTCAGTACTTCGCCTAGAACACTGACTTGCCCAGCTCCACCAGAGCACCGTGGGCTTCACAGACCCCAGCCTCACTCCGGGTTCATCTAGGGAGGTGGCAGCAGCCCAGCTCCTGTCTCCTTGCCATGGGCTCCAGGGAGCCTTCCAAATGGTGATGCAGGCAGTCTGTGCTCATAGTCTTGGAATCTAAATACCCTGGGAAGGTTCTGGGCCCCTGTGACCTCAAGGTCCCATATGGGGGAAGGGAATGGACCTTAGACACCAAAATAGGGTGAGTGCCAAGGTTAGGACTAGGTGAGTGGGTCAGAAGGGCAGCGGCTGTGTGGGTGTACACAGGAGCCACTGGGGAGCCTTTGACCGGCTCCAAAGCCTCTCTGTTTGCTTTGGACAGTGGAGGGCACATGCTGAGAACTGGAGTGTGTCTTGGCAAGAGGATGTAGTGACAGAGCCTTCTGACCAGGGGAGGCCTGGCCCAGGGAGGCTGGCCTTTTGCTGTTCTTAAAGGCACAGCATGTACGAGTGGACTGCATTTCCTGTCCCTCTGTCCCTCTAGAGAGAAGCCCTGATCTGCTGTGATAATACACCATATGTAATAATAATATCTAATAGGAAGGAAGTGAAGCTGAGGGCCTTGGAGCCCAGCTGCGACCAGGTGGTGGATGCTGGTGATGTATGCCTGGACGGTCCTTCCCTCCTTGCTACATCTCCCACCTTCTCCAAGTTAAAAACAAGGGCATGCCTGGGCACATCACAGTTCTAAAGAGGAGGAGGGGCAGAATGGAGGCATTTCTGGTAGCTGCTCAGGTGCTACTTGAGGATTCTGGTAGGATGGGCTTTTGGTCTTCCAAAACCCAAACCATTAAAATTGAAAATATCTGTAACTTCTTCGCTACCTGGCTTCACGACACACCTTTGTCACCTGGGTATGGGCGCCTAGGGAGGCCTGTGTGAGGTGAGTAGTGTTAGCTCAGGTGGGAAAGAGTTGGGGCACTGTGTTGGATATAAAAGTAAGACCTAGAGCTCACCTAAGGTTGCTAGGCCTCTCAAATCCCCAAATCAGAGTTGCAGCCGGTCTCAGGAATTCTGGGTTTGGCCAAGAGGCTGACACCAGGACAGGAGCTGGGAGGCCAGGCCTCTCCTGCTTGGCCACACAGCTGTGTGCCCGGCCTGGGGTGATGGCAGAGGAGAACCTGCAAGATTGTTCTTAGGGAGTGGTTTTCGTGATGCTAGAACAGTGCCTGGCCCTTACCAGGAGCTCTATAAACATCCCAGGTCATTGACAACACTGCGCCCCTGACTGAGGGGGACCCCCCCCCCATCGATAATTATCATTATCGTGGTATGCCAGTGAGGCCTGGTCCTCTGGGTGAAACCAGGATCCAAACTGGACCCAATTCCAGGGTGAGCAGAACCAGGAGAGTGGGGAGACTCAGGGCCTCCAGGAGGACACATGGCAGCATCTGGAGGGATTGGGAGGATTCCAGAAGGGGAGGAAGGACTAGGTTCTCCCCTCCCCCGCCACTGCTTTGTCCTGGGCTGAGCAGTGACCTCACAGGACTTTATTACATCCTAATTGTATACAGCTGGCCTCCACTCTGGCCCTAATGAGCTCATTATCCTCCCTACTTAAGGAGGCCATTGTAGCCTGGTCACCCTGGGGACAGCAGTGGCCTGGGAGTGCCCATCACTTCCTGCCACCCCCCAGGCAGGCTCAGCCCCCTTCTGGAGAGGCTCAGCCTCAGCTGCTCTCCCGCTGCTCCTCTTTCTGTGCCTCTCTCTTTCCTTTTGGTCTTTTCTCTCTCTTTTTCTCTAACCCCACCTCCATGTGCCAACACTGGAGAGACTCAATTAAAATTCGTTTCCGGAAACTGACCAGACAGATCCTGAGTTAACAGCTGGTCACCAAAGAGTACCTGTGAAGCCGGCGGTGGTGGGGCACGCCTTTAAAACCAGCACTCTGGAGGCAGAGGCAGGCGGATCTCTGTGATTTCAAAGCCAGCCTGGTCTATAATGTGAGTCCAGGACAAACTCCAAAGAAACCCTGTCTCAAAAAAAAAAAAATGACCTGAGATGGGGCATCTGGCTCAGAACCTGAGTGGTTCCTTCCTGGGGTTGGTTGGACCCGGTCTTTGCCATCCACATCCCTAGCCTTAACTGAACATGTTGGGTTACACCTCTTGGTGTCATGTTCTCCCCCGCCTCTGTGTCTGTCTGTCTTTCAGTCTCTCTCTCTCCCCCCTTTGCCCCTCTTTTCCCCCCCTTACACTCCCTTGTCCCCCTTTTCCCCTCTTCCCTCTCTTTCTCCTTGGTACTTGGACCAAGATAAAGGGAGGCAGGCAGTTCTTGAGGGCTACCAAGCATCTCTGCCTGTGACTGACCCTCAGTGCTGCTGCGGGCCTTTGATTCCTGGGGAAGGAGGAGGAGCAGAAGCGCTGCAGGACTTTGCTCCTGTAGGTGACTCTCCAGCCTGGGCCTCTGTCCAGAAGACCAGGCTCCTCTCCTCTTGTTTGTCACATCCCCACAAGGTGCTCTGTCGGTTCTCTCTGAAGCAAGACCCTCTGCACTTCTCCATCAACAGCATGGGGTCCCTCCACCTGCCCCCAGGGCCCTCTAGCTGGAGTAGCTCTCCCGGCTTGTGGGAAAGCATACTACCCCTATGGAAGCTTAGTGATCCACAACCCTCGCCACCCTGGGACCAGCTCAGCCCAGCCCCACCCTGGGACCAGCTCAGCCCAGCCCCTGGTGTCTTCTCTGATTCTCCTGTCAGCCTCGGGAGGTAGGCCCTATTGGTTATCAATATCAGAAGGGAGACTAAGACTCAGAAAGGTTTATTAGCTTGCCCCAGGTTGCACAGCCAGGAGATACTAAGCCAGGATAACATCAGTGCCAGTATGCAGGTACCCCAGTGTGTCAAGGAGTCCTCTGTACCCCCGTGCATGAAGGCAAGCACTCTTCTTCTCTAGTGGCAAAGACTTGGAGCTCTAGCTGAACCCCCTACGTTTTAAGCCCTCCCTTGTCTCTAAAGTGGGAAGCTAAAATGACAATGACATTATTCTTCAGTATCCTGGAGAGTAAATAAAGTGACCTCTGCCAGGAGTTGAGCGTGCTTACTGTGTGTTTGGCTGTAATTGTGTAGTGCATGCAGATGCAGACCTAGCTCCATTCCCATGTGTACGTGTGTCTTCCCACACACAGATGGGTACACATGCATAACCCTCCTTCCCCCATCCCCCCATCCATTCACCTGTGCACACACGGCCATTGCAGAAAGGTACACCCATTGCGGTTTGCACCTGGAAACCCCACAGGTGCCCTGGGTCATCCCATTGGCCATCCTCAGAGGTTTGGGTCTTGTTCGCTCCTCATAGGGCAGTGGTTGACTTTAGTCAGGAGCCCACTGATGTCTGAGTCAGTGGCATCTAGGAGAGGCCTGACAGTAGCCATGGGTGGGGAGGAGCAGGTGGACACGTCTGCCCATGTTCACCCATGCCCACCTAGCAATGTGTCAGCCTGCCATCGTGGCTTGTTGGAGGTGCCCATGGCTGAGCCAGTGTTAGGCTTCTCTCTAGAACCGTCATTATTTACCTCACACCAGTGAGGCCTGGAGCTACCCAGCCCAGTCCCTACACGTGTTAGGACTGCATAGAAGCCTGGGCTAGTGTTCCTGGGCAGTGCTGGCCACTAGGCCTATGCTCTAAGGATGATGACAGTCTCAGCCCCAGGTCCTGGGGCCGCCACAAGAGAATGAAGTCCTAAGTTGGTATCTAGGGAAGTAGATATGCGTGGGTGTGGTCAGACGCCTCAGAAGTTTCTGTCGTATTGCATTTTAAAGAGGACCGCTAGAGACACAGTGTGAGGAACACAGGAACCACGTGATGCTCTGCCCACAGGGTCCCACTGCCATCCATTCAGCCCTCAGCACGTCTTTGTCCAGCCTCCTACCTAGTACCGAGCCTGTGCAGCAGAAGGTAGGCCAGAGAAGCCAGGTTTGCCCTGTCCCTAGGAGCTTCCTCAGGAAGGGGGGCAGCAACATGTACAAGGAAAAGTGCCATAATGGCAAAGTTAGAGAGGACAGACAGCCTCCGGAAGAAGAGCCTGACTCCTGGTCTCACAGCCCCTGAGATGAGGAAGAAGGTTCACACAGGAAGGAGAATGTAGGGACGAGAATCTGGAAGACTTTAGGAGTTTGCCTCCTGGGAGCTCAGATACAGACTGATTGGATGGACTGATAAGAAAATCCCCCCTGGGAAAGTCGGGGTTCTAGGCCTCGCCTTGAAACGAAACCACCACCCTCAGCATCCCCCCCACAAGCCCTCGGCCTAGAAGAAGGGATGCATCCTTAGCGCCTGCCCAGGATGACTTAGAAGAGGAAGATAGTCACCCAGCCTCCATGAGACCACCAAGTCACCTGCCTCCCTGGGGCCTTGAGAAGTTGCTTTAGAGGATGCATTGGCAATAGGGACACTTTGGCATAGAAAAAGTTGGTCCTGAAAGGACTTGGCAAAGCCTCGCCTAGACACTGTCATAAGGAACAGTAAGAGCTGACTTAGGACCTGCGAAATGAGCTGTGTTCCCAGGCCTGCCCTGCTGTGCTCAGTTTCCCTCTTCTATCTTCTTATCCCCAGTCAGTCTCCTCCACCTTCCAAGGCCAAAGCCAGCTTAGGGGTGCCTAGGAGGACGCCCGCTGTGTCTTCTCAGGCTGCCCCTTGCTGCTGCCCAGACCCCTAGGAGGACACCCGCTGTGTCTCCTCAGGCTGCCCCTTGCTGCTGCCCAGACCCCTAGGAGGACGCCCCGCTGTGGTCTCTCGAGCTGCCCCTTGCTGCTGCTCAAGCTCCGAGGCTCTGTACAGGACCAGAGAGTCTGCCTTGAACAGAAAGGAGCCTTGGCACCAGATTACTGGAGGACAATGAGAGAAGGGAAGGGCAGTGGGGATAAGGACCCCTGGAGAGGGTCTGAAGACAGCCAGGAGACCCTCGACCAGGGGGGTTCAGATACTTATTCCACAGCTGGTTTTTTGAATGAATGAAACAAGGGAGTGTACAAACCCATGAATGAACAGGAGATATGAAATGAGCCTTTGTCACGTGGCCCTGCTTTGTCAGAGGTCACGTGAGGAGGATGCAGTGCCCACTACTGTGACTGCATTGTCAACACGCTCCAGGGCAGCAGTGGGCAGCTGAAGTGGAAGCGCCGCCACTGACATGCTGGGGGGTTGGTGGGGGGTCGGACAGACGGACGAACGGACAGCTGACTGTCAGTCTCTGTGAAAGTCAGGCTTTTCAGAACCAGAAGCTGCCTGGCTCCCGTGTACCAGTGGGGCAAATGGGAAGAAAGATCAGAAAGATCCCAGGGGGCCAGTGCCTAGACAGAACCCACTCAGGTTTCCTCAGCAGTGCATCACATGTGGGAGGCAAGCCATTTGTTTCGCTTCACTTTTTAATGCTTCCCTCAAATGCGCGTGACACTGGGTGTGGGTCTCAGACCCTCTCCTCAGGGGGAGGATTTGTCCTTCCTGCTGTAGTCGGTCCAGGCATTCCCAGGTGCCCAGGTTGTCTGGCTCAGTGCCTTGCTGGCACACCTTGCACTCTGGCCACGCCTGCCCTCCATGTCACTGCCCCAGCCTGTCAACCCCATCTTGCAGGCATTCATAACCTGTCCTCTCTTGTCCCCTTTGCAGGCTGGTGGTTTGTGAGCACGTCTGAAGAGCAGGGTGGGTCCCCTGGCCACCTACTTGGAGGCCCAGAATGGCCACACGAGATTGAACTCAGACATCAACCCCTCCAAGACTGTGAGAAGGTGAGGGCCTCTGGGTTCTTAGGTGGGTTGATAAAGCTGGGTGGGAAGCGGGGCCATCCCCTCCGGGGAGAACTCCCAGCTCTTCTCCCTAAGCAACCTGAACTCCTACAATAGGTTGGATTTACCCAAGGCCCTTCTGTTGGGATTCATTCATTGACACCAACCCACATGGTCACCCTCACACACTGGCCCGTCTTTTGTTATCCCCCATTAGGGCTCTGACAGGGAAATTTCTCCTGGGTTGTGGACTTCAGACTTTGTCAGCTTTGGGTAGAGAACAGGCTTAGGGGTAGGAACTACCAGAAAGTTTCTTCCCACAAAGCTCTCTAGTTTCTCTCAAGAACTCCACAGAGACCTGTCTCTACTCCCAGCTCCACCCTAGGCCCCTGAGGCAAAGACCTGGAGCAGTCATGGACATGATTCCTGCTGTGCCTTGTCTTGCCCACTCTGGACACTGACAGCTGCCCAGACTGGCCTGTGAGCCACCTCTCAACTTCCCAGATTCTGGGGTGTTTCTCCATGCATTTCACGGAAACTGCCTCTGCCCTCTAAGCCAGCAACAGCCCAATGAGTCCAAGCCTTCCATGTCCCAACTCCCTGCTCCTAATGCCTTCCAAATCTCCCGTGGCCTGGAAGCAGGAATCCTTTCCCTAACGGTCAGTAGGAATGGTCCAGCTGGCCGTGGGTCTGAAGGCCAGAGAGATGTAGACCTGCCACCCACAGCTCAGGCCGGTCCCTCCGTCCCCCTCCTCTCTGCAGCCCAAGCCAAAATAAGCAGCTCCATAAAGGGCCCGAATCCTTATTCATCCTTCCCTAAGATGTTAGTTGCTCTGTTGGTGGTTGGGGCCCCACCCTTCTTGAGTCGGTGCCTCATTTTCAGCCCTGTGATTAGAGGAAGGATTCGGAACACATCCCTGTAACAGGATCCAGAGCCCCAGGCCCCTTGGGAAAAGCTGGGATGTTCAGACTCAGCTGTTTCCCACCCTGAGTCCTTGAGGCCTATATCTGACTCTGGTTCTTTTGGACCTCTGAGCTGGGTTCCATCCAGTCTAGCTGTAATCCCCAGACCTTGCCTCTATCTAGTGCCCTGCTCTTCAAGGCCTGTCAGGCCTCTCAGGAACAGCAGATCTCTGGGCATGGCAATCTATGCCTGTAATCCCAATGCTCGAGAGGTGGAGGCAGAGGCTCAAGAGTTCAAGACTAGCCTGGGCTACAGTGAGACCCTTTTTAAAAGACCTCTCAAAAGGCCCCAGTGCCAAGGCTAGGAGCAAACCGTTATTACCTCCCCCTGAGTGATGATGTATCATAGATGTCATATTTCTAATTACAAAGCCTTTCAGTCACATGACTATCTTCATCAGGTTTGGGTGCGGGCACTCTCGCTACTGTGTTATGGTATCTGCTTGGGAAGAGGGAAGGCCACTCTGGGCCTGTCAAGGAGAGCGTTATGACAGAAAAGCTACAACGGGAAGAGCAGGGCAGAGGTATGTGTAGCAGTGGAGGCCTCAGACAGAACCAGACAGGGTAGAAAAGCGCTCAGCAGGCCTGGGCACTTAGCGGGGACCAGGTGGTAACAGATCGTTCTGTGGCTGTGATAAACGCCATGGCCAATAGCACGTTGGGGGGCAAAGGGTTTGTCTCACTTCCAGGTTATAGTACCTCCTCAAGGGTAAGTCAAGGCAGGAGCTTGAAGCTGAAACTCGGAGGAACACAGCTTACTGGTGCAATCTCTAGCTTCTGCTCTGTTTAAGAACGGTAGCTTTCTTAAGCTTTGTTGGTGTTGGGGGCAGGTTCTAGACAAGAGTTTCTCTGTATCTTTTGGAGCCTGTCCTAGAACTAGCTCTTGTAGACCCCTGCTGGCCTCAAACTCACGGAGATCCGCCCCGCCTCTGCCTCCCCGAGTGCTGGGATTTAAAGACGTACGCCACCACTACCAGACCTTCTTAAACTTTTTAAGAAGCTAGCTCACCAAGTCTAGGGATGATACTGCCCACGGTGGGCTGAGCTCTCCTGCATCAGTCAACACTCAGGAAAATGCCCACGATGACTGCAGTCCAGTCTGGTAGAAGTGATCCCCTAATTGAGATTGGCTCCATGACTCTGAGTGGTATAGAGTTGACAGAGTGTGGAAGACGTTGACCCTGATGGATTAGGGAGTTAGAGGGCAGCCAAAGGTAGCTTCCAGGCTCACCAGTGTGTGTATTTGCATGTGTGCACCAAGAACACACGCGTGCTCTGCACGCTTCTGGAGGACCTGTGTGCCACCAGCCTGTGGCCACATCTTAATAGTTTCCTGCCCAGGTCTACAGAGCCTTCGCAGGAGCCTGGAAGAACCTGGAGTGTGTCTGGGCTGGAGATCACACTCCTAGCCCTGTTGCCTAGGCCTCTGTAAGAAGTAGGTTGCAGAGTTGGAGAAATGCCTCAATGGTTAAGAACACTAAACTGCTCTTCTAGAGGACCTGGGTTCAATTCCCAGGACCCACAGGGTAGCTCACAACCATCTCAAACTCCAGTTTCAGGGAATTCCAGTGCCCTCTTCTGCCATTGGTGGACATACATGCATACACATAAAATAAAAATAAAATAAAACTCTTAAAAAGGAAAAGGAAGAGGGAGGAGTTTGCACGGGCCCACTCGTCTCACAGGGCACGCAGGTATTCTCAGAAGCTTTTACTGAATTTTGGCCCAGGTGTGTGTGGCAATTGTCACTTTTATTCTACCAGCTCGTCCACCCTACCCAGAACTAGGCAGTCTGGCAGCTTCCTGTGGTGCCGGCAAGCTGGCGCCTGGGACCCTGGCCCAGGATTCGTTCCCTTAGGAGTCACATAGGAAAGCAAAGCCTGGGGAGCCAGACCCAGGGCAGAGGGTGCGTGAGAGCTCAATGCCCACCTGTGAGGGAATGGTAGGGGGAGAGGTGTATCCAGGCGAAGGGGTCTGGTTGCGAGCAGTCGACCCGGGAGCTGTGGTCATTGTCATCAGAAACAGAAAAGGAGAGCATAAGGGACAGAGCCTGTAGCATTCCGCCCATGTGCGGGGCTCATGCAGCAAACCTTTCCCGGCCAGGACCTGGCATTGTGTAAGGCCCCAGGGACAGATACAAGGCCAAGTCACAGCCCTCAACAGACCCCCACCGAGTGGGAACAAATAGGAAAGCAAAGATATAAGTCAACACAGAGTGGAGAGAGCTCTGACCAGCAAGAAGAGCTCCCCTCACCCCCATTTCCCTGGCCACCCTTCTTCCCTCACATGCTGCTGGCCATGGTGACAAGTTGACAGTCTGCTTGGTGACTGGATAGCAAACACTGCCCAGAACTGGGGGAGCAATGATCCTCCATCTCCGGGGGGCTGTTGTGAGGGTCTTCCCATCTCACCCCTAGATTTGGGGGTTAGCGGCTGAGGGACTTGGTGGAAAGTGTCTGGAATGCTGACAGGGACCACCCAGCAGTGAGGACACATCTCCCTCTCTCCTCCCCTCCGCCATCCTTGCTCATCCGCATCTCCATTCTCTCCACCGGTTTGGTTCGTGTGGCCGTGGGCACCATCACCATCTCTCACACCAGTGTCCAAGAGACGTAAAGCCCACCTGCGGCGCCGGATCGCCGGTGGACCCTGGGCGAGGATGGTCAACAGGCAGCACAGCCGAGGTGACCACAGGCGCCTGCCTCTCCTCCCTGCAGCTGCTCCTCTCACTAACACCCCCCTCCTTTGCCTGCTCTGCTCTCTGCCTGTGGTCTCCTGACTCACCCGGAACTGGCCAGGCCTTTTTCTCATTCACTTGCAGCTCAGACTGGGGACAGGGCCTTACTTGGGAATTGATCCGAGTGGCAGAAGGGGCGGCTCTGGCTTGCTAGTGCCCTGGGCATTGGGGTTTGGGGCCTGATGGTGAGTTTATATGTTCCTTGGAAGGGAAGAGAGGCATGAGGGAGGTCCCTGGGTCTCAGAGGAAGGCCATCCCTGTCCTGGGTACCGCGTATAGCTTCCTATTCTTGTCAGGACTTCCTCTCCTGTCCTTTATTCCTGCCTTCTGCTAAGAAATACTCCCTCAGCCTACAGCCCTTCTCCATTTGAACCTAGAAGGGCACAGAAGCCAAAGCCATCACAGCACCAGAGCAGTCCCCAACCAACAGTGATAAGAGGCCATCCCTCAGCAGGAGCACTGGCCTCCAGGATCTCAAGAGGAGGGAGCTCAGTCAAGGCGACAGGAAGGCCCTGAGCTGAGTCCCTAGCTGACATCTGCTGATTCAGGGCTGTGTGGCCACGACCCTTCCAACATCCAGGGATTTGTGGGGAAGGGTGAGGAACAGGAGGGATGGCCTCTGGATTGCACCCCTAAACATCTGCAGCCCTTCATGCTGGGTGGGTGGTCAGCCTCTCCTGTCCCCCAGAGACTAGAGCGGAGCAGCTGGGAGCTGAGATGGAATATAGTGAACACAAGCCTCTCTGGAAAATGGGGTACCCCATGACTCAACCTCAAAGCCTGTCCCAATTGACAGTGTATTGCAGTGTCTTTCCCAAGACTCAGGCTACAGAACGTTATGGAACTTCAGGGTGGCCACCGCCAATGGCTGACTCAGAGCGTTGGCCATGAAGAACCCAGCTTGTCCTGAGGCAGGACTTACGTGGACCCTGGGGCTGATGCAGGCGGCCTGTGTTGGAGAAGCAGCAACAGGCCGCATTTAAAGCAAGAAGCCACCCTAAGCCAGGAGGGAGGGGACCAGCTCTGCTAAGATGCTAGGGTGGAACATGGCCTCCAGCTCTAGCGGCAAGACAAATAGGATGTGGGCCAGAATCCCACGAGAGAGACAAAGGTTTGGCCTGTTTGTACCCAGCGCTTGCTGAGTCCCAAACATGCCTTTGCCTGCATGATCACAACAGATGCACCGAGACCAGAGACAGCCCACACAAGGGCCCAAAGCCACAGGTGTGGCTAGTACTGTCATATCCGAGCACCACCCCAGCTGTGCATCCATAAGCTTGTATACACAGCCTCTCGTAGACCGTGATTCAGGAGTGCCACCACACCTAGGCCCGGCTACATGTCGCTGGTTTACGTAGTCACAGGTGGATTTGCATACACCTGATGGCTCCCTGTCACCTCAGCATGTAACTGGCAGCAATACCCACAACTAAAGCGTATACATAGGAACCACACTTCTGCAGTCACCTATACACAAGCAAAGACAAGCCCTAACTTCATGGTTCATTTATCACTCCAGCCCTAGTCCTGTGAATCAGGCGGCCAAGGAGGCCTTGCAAGGAGCTGGCTGGTGGGCCCACACTGCAAGTAGTGGAGCTGGAGGAGAAAGCCAGCAGTGGGTCATCGAGTAACTAGATCAAAAAAGTCACACGTGTTTCCCGGAGCTCTATCCCCCATCCCTCAGCTGGCCAGGCCTTTGGAATCAGGCCTCTCTAGTGGAGGAGCTGAAGGGGGCCAGGAGGGGAGCAGAGAGACTGCTGACAGAGGGAAAGTGCTTGGAAAGAGGAGGCTTCTGCGGTTTGGAAAACTACAGGGATTCCAGCCCCTGCCTCCCAAACTGGGGCAGGCTTGTCCACCTCCCCCACCCCCCGCCCTCCTGGCCAGCCGTCATTCACCAGGGCAGGAGTGCCGTCATCTATGCACGCTCCGATCATATAACCCAGGAGCTCTGACCAGCCCCCCAGCCACCTCAGTCTTCCCTCAACCCTATCTCTTAAAGGGGACTATCTTCCAGAGACCACCTGCAGACTCACTACCTATAGAGACCATTTTCCATCTGTCTGAGCGTTGTTCTGTCTAGACATTGACCATGGGGTCTATGGCCAGGTCCAAAAGGGGGGACTGGTCTCTGCTTATCCGCAGCTCACCTGTAAGATAGATGGCCCAAGACCCCAGTCGCCTACATCAGCCAAAGGTGGCTTTATGTCTCTGTTCTCCCTGGCTGAACAGAGCTGAAATCCACCTGTCTAAAGAGGCAGGCAGGGAGAGGGGTGGTCAGGAACCAGGGTTTGAACTCCCCTTGGAGTCCTGCACTGAACAGACAGAACAAGCCTCTGCTGTTTAGAATTTTAACTGAGAGAGCATGACATCCCCCCAGTGTCCCCAAGCACAGGGTCTTTTGCAGATTCAACTAGCTTCACTGGCCAGAAACAATTATCCGTGGCTGTGCCCCCTGCCCCAAGTGGCTGCCCTCGGACTCCGCCCACCACACATACTTAAAAGGCTGCTGTGGCCAGCCTTGGCATCTGAGAGGCTGGACACATGGTCAAGGCCCTGTTCTCAGCCATGGGGCAGGGCAGGCTCCTCTGATCTTCCCCTAAGAAGACTGTCATTTTTCTCTTCAAAAGCAAACCTTGCCTAGGAAAACTTTCCCAATAGCTTCCTGCTTGAACCACAGGGCTTTTAAAAATAGCCCGGCCGAACAAAGGCAAAATGTAGTGGAGTCCAGGCCCACACCTCCCTGGACCTCAGGCCCTGCGTTTCCAGACCTGGCGCTGTCCCTTAGCCACTGCCTAGGCCAGGGTTTACTGTGCCCCACTGGAAAATGGAGCAGGGTTGGCCTGAGCCTGTGGAACTTCTCCAGAGCCCTAGTCAGAATCTGGCTGGGCAGGTTTCTCAGGCAGTGTGGCAGCACTCCTGGGCAGGGCTGGGATGGAATCTGCAGGCCCTGAGCAGAGCCCTCCTCAGCTGGTGCCGAGAAAGGCCTGCGGTAAAAGGGACCCCAGCGAAGAGTTGTGCAGCTGTCTATGGCCATCGCCTACCTTTTGCGTTTGGGCAGCCTTTCAAGTATGGCCTTTGATCTGTCAGCTCCAGCCTGCAAACCTGGCAAGACAGTTGCCTCTCCCAGAGGGAGGAAAACGCTGTCAGCCCCCCCCCTCTGCACAGGGCTACAGACAGCACCCTAATAATCCAGGGGAGAACGGGCAGATGGCCCTCCCACAGCAGGACGTTGGTGTAGCAGCTCTCTCCTAATCCCCAGAGCCACCCAGAGGCTGAGGCAGGCTGCCCAACAAGGTCCAGCGAAGGAGTCCAAGGAGTGGGTATATCGCAGCCCGGAGCCAGGAGCAGCAGGCGGCTTCCAGGCCAGGCTCCTGCTATTTTGAAGCTCCCAAGCAAGCCTCCCACTCAGTCCCCGCCTCATCCTCTCTTTCCTCCCTCACTGTAGAGTCCCAGCCTCTACTTGTAATAGCCTCTCGTGTTGTGTGCTGGGTACCCATGGCGACCTCCATAGCACATAGCAGGATTCAGGGCGATCCTCCTGAGGGTCTTCTTCCATGGGGAGGGTGCAGCATGTTCCTCCTGGGCCCCAAGCCATCCTATAGTTGGTCTTGTAAAAGGCAGGTGGCCTCAGCAGTCAGTTGCAGGTTCATCAGGGGGCTTCCTGAAGATAGGTGTGGACCTCAGCAGACATGGACGTCTGAGCAGAGGTGCGTAGGGATGTCCAGGGAGGTGCCTGCTGCTCAGCCTTCCCACCAAGCTCTTGCAGGATTCCAGTGCTGTGGGGAAAAACCTGGAGGTGACCCCAAAGGGGAAGACACACAAGGAAAATAGAGTATGCAGTTCTCCTGGAGGGACCGGTGGGGGCCGGGGGCACAGTTACAGGACTTAACAAAACCCATAGCCTCTCCTGTCGGGCTTCCTCCCTGGACCATTCTAGGGCAGATGCTGTGGTCTGCTGTGTCTAGGGTAGGGTGCTCACAGGGGGCATCCTTGTGAAACATCTGTAAGTCAGACTGCGGGGTAAATTAAGAGGTTTACAGGGCTGGAATCTTGAGTGAGCAGAGGTGGGACATGGATGTTTTGAGGCAAGAGGTGCTGGGGTTCCCAAGGTATTTGGGAGACACCGAGCAGGTGGCCCCGGGCTATTGTCTTAGACCCTAGGAGAAGCAGATTCTTATCCAAACTCTGGGCCTAACACCCTAGCTAGGAGACCCTGCTTTCATGCTGGCCTACGGCTTTGCTAGGCACCCCGGAATCCTGCCTGGCTTTAGCTTCTCCTAGGACCAGCAGTGACCCCCCTTAACCCAGTGACCTTCTCTTTGCTCTCTGAGTCCTGCTCCTTCTTGCTTCTCTGGAAAAGCCAGTGCTGACCCATGTTAGTAAGTGGCCTGAACAAGACTAGGCCGGTGGGCGGAGGGAGAATGGGAGGCAGGATCCTGCCACCCAACAGCCTCAAATAACTGTTGTGCTTTCTTCTTGTCCCCACCCACTCACAGAAGAGAAGTATGTCACCGGTGCAAGCCCTACACTAGGCCAAAGCAAGGACGAGATTGGCCTCTCGAGAAGGGCGTCACCGTGGGAGGTGATTCGGAGAGAACTTGGAAGGCTGGTGGTACATCAGGTAGGAGCCTGCTCCCGGGCAACAGAGCTCAGTTTCAAAGTGGCCAATGGCAGGTGGATCCTAAAGACAGCTGTGTGCTGGCTCTGCTCGGCCCTCTGATTGTCTCATGGGATCCTGAAAGCACAACCTGAGCCCCCCGCCAGGAGGACAGGAGGCACAGGGCCAGCTCAACCATAGTCAGTGGTGCGGTCTCTCACCATGCACTTGCCAAGAGTTCAGCCATCTGAATGTTGTTTTCTGCATCTCTCTTGGCTGCCTGACCGGCCTCAGCTGAGATACTCTGAAGCCCCCACCTCCACAGGCCCTGCAGAGCCCCAGCCTCCACAATCCCTGCTGAGCCCCAGCCTCCACAGGCCCTGCTGAGCCCAGCCTCCACAATCCCTGCTGAGTCCCTGCCTCCACAGGCCCTGCAGAGCCCCAGCCTCCACAATCCCTGCTGAGCCCCAGCCTCCACAGGCCCTGCAGAGCCCAGCCTCCACAGGCCCTGCAGAGCCCCAGCAGGCTGCCTCTGCTACTCACAGTTCAACACTGAAGGCCCCAGACATCGCACTCTGCCTTCTCCCCCTCCCTTGCCTCAGAGCCTAATGAGGTTCATTTGGGTGTATGTCTGGAGAATAAGCTAAACTCCGTGGAGCTCATTCTGCTGTCACCAGCCCTAGACCTGCCTTTAAGAGTGTTTGTGTTTGCAAAATTTTTTTGGAGCGGTTCAGCTGTGGGGGATTTGCTCAGCTTCTCTCTTTTCTTCTGCTTGCAACCCAGCTAACAACAATCCCCCATGTAAGCAACAGGGAAGCTGCTTCAGTTCCCCACCCCCCAGACTTTCTGTGGTTTGTCTGTGCGTGTACTCGTGCACCAGTGGCTCAGAACACAGCAGAGCTTGGGATCTTAAAGCTACATCCCTGCTGCAGGGGGGACGCAGGTAACTGAGTCTTAGTGTGAGCTGAGGGGACAGTGCTGCCCCTCACCCTTGCCCTAGTACCTGTCAGTCTGAGGACTGAGATACAACCTTTCCATCCTGTTAGGGTGGCGTGGGGCCTGTGCGTTTCCAACATGGCTTATCCAAAGCAGCCACCCGTGGTCTTTCATGTTCTCTAAGCGATGGAAGCTGGAGCCACAGTGCAAATTCCATCAGCCACAAGCTGGACGTGGAAAGGCTAACCTAACGTAGCCCATCTGGGCTGCTGGCTGACGTGGTGTTTGCCTATAAGTGATCCTCACAGCTGCTTTTACATTTGGGCTTTCTGTGTTTGTTGTTTGTGTTTTTAAGATAACAAATAGCATCACTCTGGGCTGCTTCTAGTCAGCTACTGTCCCTGTAGCTTGATTCTTCCTAGCCAGTGAGGACTTGAATTGAGAAGGGACCCTAATGATCCCATTCTACCTTAAGAAAGTTGCCAGATGCCCCCCCTTAAACATGCTATTTCCCAACATTCAAGCTTGAGTGTTGATTCCTTATTTCCTGTCTTTCTTTTCCTCCCCCAGCCTTAGAGAACACACACACACACACACACCACACCACACACACACACACACACACTCCTACACATTCCCATTCCCTCTGCAGCCTGCATCTCGGAGTCAGTCCTGCTACAGAGCTGGAAAACAGCTGTGCGGAAGTTGGGCCCAGACACACAGCCACCCCCTGATGCCGCTCATCGCTCTGCCTGCTGTATCTGTAACTCAAGCCTGAGGTAGCTTCATCCGTACAGCGTATGGAACACAAAGGGCTGTGAAATGGGACACTGCAGGCATGACTGTCTCCCCGCAGCCCCTGTCCTTATGCCTCTGCTGCTGTCACATAACAAGATACCAGCAAGGTGTCTTCAGCTTTTTCCAAGCTTTCAGAACCCCAGGCTCTGGAAAGTGTTACATACTTCCCCTCAGGCCCCGCTGCTACATCTGCCTTGCCCTTCTTAGCCTTGGCTACAGCCATAGAAAGGTCAGGCAACATGCACTCACTTGTTCCCCTCCATCCTGGACATTCTCTGCTTCTGTTTGTAACCCTCCACCCATCAGCCATCCTCAGTCAGTAATATCTGCTCTCGCAGCAACAAATAATTTGGGTTGCAACCTGCATGTACCTCCCAGTGATATGGATGTGAGGAGCCACCTCCTGTATGAACTTCTGTGTTCCTTTTTCTCCTACCTAACACGCTACCAAGATCAGGGTCACATCAGGAAGGGCAGTAGGGAGTTGTCGGCACATCTGGCCTGTCAGCGCTACTCTTAAGAGCCCGCTTGTGTCCCAGGGAGCAAGATGGGCGACATTTGCAACCCAGAGTTGGACGCACTGACCAGTTTTGTGCTGGGCCCGGAGAAGCAGGGCTCCCTGTGGATTTGGCGTGTAATTAAAGGCTCAACACCATATGGGGAAGAGGAGAAGTTGTTTTAAAAAAGTCAACGAATCACCAAAATTAAGTCAGCCCTTGTCATTTGCCTTTAGCCTTTGTTTATGAGCTTTTGGTTTGCTTGGATTAGGTTTGGTTTTCACCATAACAATGGTTTGAATTTTATCCAGCTTATTGCTTTCCATCTGACATTTATTTTTCTATATTGCAGCTTTAGTTAGAAGGTTTTCCAACCCCCCAAGATTACATAAATTTGTTTTTTTTAAACACACACCACACACACACACACACACACACACACCACAAAGTCTTGTGTATAGTCAGGTTGGCCTGGTACTCCCTATCTAACCTAAACTGGTCTGATTTAAGGCAGTCCTCCTGCCTCAGCCTCCTAAGTGGTAAGACTGTAGATGTGAGCCGCAGTGTCTGGCTCTTCCTTCCCTCCCTCTCCTTACCGTATATAAGAAGCTAGATCTCACTCCTTTGTTTCTCTTATTGCCCTTAACTCACCCATTGCGTAGTTTGTGTTTGCCCACCACAGCGTTTGAAAGGTTACATTTGTGGACTTACTCTGTGAACTTGATCTGTCCACTGTCTCTCCAGTAGGACTCGAACCCTCCCCCACCCGGTGGTGCTCCACCACATCCCCACCCCACTCCTTGGTTTCGTTTTGTTTGTCACAAGGTCTCTTGTACCCAAGCTGGCCAGTGTAACTGAGGATGGCCTTGAACTTCTGCCCAGCCCCCCTCTGCCTCTGCCTCTGCCTCCAGAGTGCGAGGCTTATAGGTGTGTGCCTCCAAGCTTGTCCACGGAGCGCTAAGGCTTAAAGTCTGCCTCTTTCCTTTTGTCTGTCTTACTCTCGAGCCCAGCCTGACTTAGAGCTTAAAATAAAAATGGAATTCTCGTTCTCTTTTTAATCTTTGAGACTTTTGTTTTTTTGAAAGATTATTATTATGTATACAACATTCTGTCTGTATGTATGCCCGCACGCCAGAGGAGGGCATCAGATCTCAGTACAGATGGTTGTGAGCCACCATGTGGTTGCTGGGAATTGAACTCAGGACCTCTGGAAAGAACAAGCCAGTGCTCTTAACCTCTGAGCCATCTCTCCAGCCCTCTTTGAGACTTTTGTACATGGGAACATGTATGTGATATATTTTGACCAGCTCCCCCTTTCTGCTCCCCGCAGGCACCCCCAGCATCCCCATTCTTCCCTACATGTCCTCTCTCCTTCTTGTGTGTGTGTGCGTGTAATCTCACTGGGTCCCATCAGTGCTGTCGTGTTGATCTGCCTTGGACAGGTAACTGTTGCTACTGTGACTTCATAGGTGCAGTAGTGTTGTCGAGTCCAGAAAACAGCATTTCCCAGGGCATTCCTCCTCACCCTCCAGCTCAGTATTCTTTCCACCCCCTCTTCCCTGATGTCCCCTGAGAAGGAGGGTGGGATGGGGCAATGACACGGATATCCCATTGAGGGCAGATATTCAGTAGTCAGTTATTATTTGCATAAAAATGGTTAAAAACCGGTTGTGAGTCTGCACTAACTACTGACTGTTGCAGAGAGAAATGCTTCTCCGGCCAAGGCTGAGGTGTGGTGCAGGCCTTAAATCCAATCCCAAAATGGTTGCTTTCCCTGATCGTCTAGAACCTCCGATCACTCCTGCCTCGTCCTTCTGACTGCTGGGCATGCATCAGCACCCTCAAAAGTCGTCTTTATAGATATCCTCCTTTGTCTCAAGGTATCCATCTTCTAGATCTGCTGGACAAGCTGCTGCATCCCTTTGTCTTACAGAAAAGTTGAACTCTTAGGGAAAAACAAGTTAACTGGGACGAGAAGCGTCCTTGCATGTGTCATGTTCCTCTATAGTCCGCTCCCTTCCTGTGGGGAATGGGATTGTCCCTGCTGCGTCCACATTCCACTTCTTCTCTCCGGAATTATCCTCAGCTTCTTGGGTCATATAGTAGCAGGCCACTGTGAAGTCTACCTTTTGGGCAGAATGATGCTGAAGAACCCTAATTTAAGGTCCTATATTTGCCTGAGGGCAGTAGCTCAGTGTCCAGTATCTTTCCCATGGACCCCAGCTCTGGTTCCACTCTGGAATTAGCGGAACTGCCAAGCTTTTCTCTTTTCTAGAGGAAAGGCCCTGCCTAGGAGGTCAAAACCGAGACTGAGGCCTTGGGAGCAGAAAGGGAAGAGAGAATACATGGGCTTTAATGATGGCGTGGTCCTTCCCTCTCACAGATATCTAGGCAAAGAGGGCTGGGCGCCAGCGTCCTATCTGAGAAGGCCAAGGATGAGCTGCCAAGCCGGAAGAAGAACCTGGCAGGTCCCGTGGAGATCATCGGAAACATCATGGAGATCAGCAACCTGCTCATCAACAAGAAGGCATCTGGGGACAAGGAAGTTCCGGCTGACGGCGAGGGACCGGAAGCCCCCATCACCAAGAAGGAGATCAGCCTGCCCATCCTTTGCAATGCCTCTAACGGCAGCGCCTTGGGCGTCCTGAGAGGACCACATCGAAGTTGGCCCAGGGCTCCCCAGCCGTGGCCAGGATCGCCCCTCAGAGGGCTCAGCTCAGTAAGCAGCTGAAGGCCCCAGGTCCTCCCAAAGAGCTCCTACAGGTGGGGGGGGGGGCAGGGGTGCAGCAAGAATCCAGGCGCTACCCCGGGACCTCCATGTCATTTTCACCCCGGGGAGCTACAGTCTGGCCTCTGATTGTCAGTGGGCCCCGTGCTGTCACAGGAGTGGAAAGGACCAGGGGTGTGACTGGCTGTGTCCTGCAAGCTGCTGCAGGGTGCATGGCAGGAGAAAGCAGGCTACTGCCTCCCTCTCCCTAGAGATGAATCAGGGTGGCTCTTTAGTAGTGGAGCTAGATGATCAGTATAGCGATTTAACAAGCCCACGGGCCCTGAGTTTGTGGTCCTCTGTGCAGGCCTGCTTTGTGGGGCAAAAGATATGGAAAGGGCTGGCAAGATGGCTCGGCATGTACGGGTGCTTGCTACTCAAAACCTAATCTGAGTTTGATCCCTGGGACAAGCATGGAGGGGGAAGGAGAGAGCTGACTCCCTAAGGCACAATGCAAATCCCCCACCTGCATTCACAATAAATTACTAAAGCCGGCTCTGTCCTCAGCTACCACTCACCTTCACCTCTGGTCCAGAAACGCCTTTGATATTATGGTGGGCAGGGGTGACACAATTTCTGTTTGTGTCCAGCCCAGTAATTTGGAGGAAAGCTGGTTTTGGGTTTGGTTATGTTGTTTTGTTTTGTTTTGGTTTGTTTGTTTAATACATAATGTAGCTTTTGATTGTCAGCGCTCTGGTGTGTGGAGAGGCCATCACTAGGCATGGACTTTGGTCTGGCTTGTGCTGGCCTTCAGGGACTTAGGACTAGTGAACAAAACATAGATATAGTTCCCCGCTTCTGCTGAAAAAAATCTCATAAATCCGTGCAGCCTTTTACCTTGAAAACTGCCTGCCTGCGGCATCTGTAGATTGGTTTTACCTATCGTTTGGAGGCGGTGGATTGTGGGTCCCTCTGAAGAATAGGCGAAAAGCCTAAAGGTCCATCATTTCTGCAGTGACTTAGATTATAACTGACGATCCAAGGATCCGGAGTGGATCCCATCAGGGAAGGCAGCAGGTGTAGGCACTGCTACCACTGGGTTCTTAACGCTATGGCTTTCTTCCAGGCTCCCCAAACCTGAGGACAAGGCCGCCCCCACGCAGAGAATCTAGCCCTGGTATGTGGCCAGTCTCTTAATGCCTTCCTCTCTGGGGTGACATGCACCCTGATTTTGTTGATATACCTTTTTGAAGCAAGCCTGTCGCCCAGGGGTCTAGGGACCCTGTTGGGTTTCTGTCTTTGCAGGCTGGGGACAGGGGCAGAAGCCTGCAGATCCCAGCCTCCCTGGAGCATAGCCAGACAGTTTATAATCGGAAAATGCACTGCACTTCCGAAGCTAAATAAATCCATCCAGCGACTGCACTGGCAGACATAAACATTTAGACTGGCCAGCAGGAGTGTCCAGTAGGGCATTGCCAGGGGCTAGAAATGGGGCTGCTGCCACGATGGCCCAGAAGCCTACAGCTCTCAGGACTTGCCCAGTGATGGTGGGGGGCTTGACAGCCTAGAGGGCAAGGGGTAGACCAGTGCTATCCTCCAGAAAGGAGCATGACCGCAAAGACCGGGCTCATGGAAGGTTGACACTGAGGTCCCTGTCCCTCGAGTGGGGTGAGTTTTCCAACGACTGCCGTCTCAAGCACAAGATTGGTAAGCGGGAGCTTGGGAGCAGTAACGTTGGTGACAGGCTGAGAGGTCCTAACAAAGGCCTGTTAGGAAGTGAGGGAGTGGGGCGGGGGCAGTTGAATGCAATTGGAAGGTAAGCTGCAGGTCTAGGGGTGTAGCTTGGGTAGCAGAGTGCTTGCTTAGCATGCACGAGACTTTCGGGGACCATCCCTAGCGTACCTTGAAGAGGAAATTGGAGCCTGGCATAGATTCCATTTCTGACACAGGAACAAAGACCCTTTGACAGATCACCTACCCTCTGAAGTCCTCAGTTTGCTTTTCCGAGAACAGTACTGGCCACCTCCTAGGTCCGTCACGAAATTGGATACAATGGTGGATATTAGGACTAGCAGCCAGGTTTCCCTTTCCTTTGTGGCTGTTGGGTGGCACTATCTGGTTACTCTACACTGTACCGATCCCTAAATCACAACTGGCTGCGATGTTACTTCAGTGGCATCTGCCCATCCGTGGGCATTGGAGGCCCTTCCTACATTTGAGGATGTGCCCTCTGGCCATGAGTATTTTGTGACTAGCCAGGAGTCCCTCTGAAATTTCTCTTTTTTATCCTGGGTTTTTTTTTTTTTTTTTTTTTTTTTTTTTTTTTTTTTTTTGACAAACTGCACAATAGATTCGTCCATTTCTCCTTTTTAGCCCCAAGCTAATTATTTTCAGGCAGCCTTGACTTTGGCAAGGACGGGCTCATTCCTTCACACACGTACAGATGCAAGCTTGATGAGGGAGGGATGCTGGTGTCAGTTAGCTGAGCTGAAGCCCACCCTGTCCGGGTACGGGAGGACTGAGGCATGGCTGACCGAGCGGCTTCCACGTGTGGCTGTACATCCAGGCACGGGCAGAGAAAGTTGGCAGATTCTCTGTCCCCATCACTCCCTCAGAGTGACAGCTCAGCTTAGACCAGGAGACAGAGGTAGCTGAGCCTTAAAGGGTAAAGAAAGAAACACGGTGCCAGGGGTGCTGCCCTCCAGCTTTGTTTAGCTATTCCTGCACCCCACCTCCCTGGACCGGAAGTTACTGCATTATCTCAGTAATCCTCAGATCCCATTCTTAGTTCTATTTTCCAGAAAGGAGGAAACTGAGGCTCGGAGTAGCTGCTCTTCTAGGTCTGCCTTCTGCACCACAGCTGCAACCCCCCCCCCCAGCCTTTTCAGCTGCTTTCTGTTTCCCTTTAGTATAAGAAAGAACAAAATAAGAAGACAAAGCCGGGCAGAGATACATCCTTTTGTGGCTAGCGTCTGCCAAGCCGGCTTTCCACAAGGCTTACGCTGGCTGCCTAAGAGCAGCACCCATTAGTGTGCACAGAAAATGACGGTTAAGAGGAAAAAAAAAAATGTGGCCAAGTGTTCTAAGTGTCCTTAATGCCACTATGAGAAAAGTTGTGTGCCGGCATCCAAAAGGCATATAGGAGTTCTGAAAATAATCTGCCTGCCTGCTGAAACAGGCTACACCCCCCCCAAAGACCTCCTCCCCCAACCAGCTGCCCCCTGTACTCCTGCTTCACTATCCTGGGACGGTTGGCTCCCTCACCCTCTTCTCCATCAGCGGCCCGCCTTGGCTTAGGAGCCACCCTTAGACTTATAAAACAGAGGTTTCCAGCTTTTCTAGAGCCTGTTCTTCTTCTCTTCCTTTCTAACCTTGGGGCCCAACTATTGAGGCCTTTCTAGTGAGCATCCCAAGAGATCAGACACCTTTCTTGGGGAGGGGGAGCTAAGCCTAAGTGACAGCTGCCTTCAAAGCCAGCTACTATCCAGCTGACAGTGATGGCCACAGCACCTGGAGCCAATGGGCACCAGTCTCTGGCCTTGGTACTCACGCTCTCTGATTAACTGTGTTGCTCACGATTGTTTCTACTTTAGGGTTCCAGCTGCCAAAGCCACCAGAGCCCCCTTCTGTTGAGGTAGAATACTACACCATTGCTGAATTCCAGTCTTGCATTTCTGACGGGATCAGCTTTCGCGGTGGACAGAAAGCTGAGGTGAGCCTCCTTTGGACTAAGGACCTGTTTTCACATTTTATAGTATGTCTTATTGGCAAGGTATTCTGAGGGTCAGGCAGGACAGATACAGAATGAGCCTCCCGGCGATGGGTACACAAGCAAGGCTAGAGCCCAAGACTTGGGTTTCTGCCCCTCACTTGCTCATAGAGCTTGCCCCACAGTGGCACATCCTTAAACATGCTCAGGGCTGAGCACGAAGAGCCGATTGGAAGTGAGCTTCAGGGACAGAACAGTTTGCTTCGTCGGGAATGTTTTATTTGGGGGGATGGACACGCACACATACACACACACATACACACACACGCACCGCCCACACGCACTGGAGAGCAGAGGACAATATGTATGCCAACCCAAGAACTCCTAATGAGATTTTGTTGGGTTTTGTGGACACTGAGAGGGTTGCTCTACCGGGAGGATCTGGTCTTGGGCCTATACCTTCCAGTTTGATTTATGCCTGTCCCCGAGAGGCCTTTTCAAGGGGTATGGGTGTGGGTGGAGGATGGGAACAATGGAACACTGATTCTTTATACATACAGGTTGTTCTCAGGTTGGTTTTTATAGGTCTAGGAACAATGTAGTATATTTGGGGGTGTCATGGAGGTCTATAGCTCCAGAAGTTACTGGCACAGACTTAGGGAGCCTCACAACCAGGACCAGGGTTCGAATCTAGCCTGCCATTGACTGCCATAGGTCGTGAGCCACATATTCAAGGGCTGTGGTCTATAAAATAGGCTGAGAGGGACATTGTAGGGACTCAGAGACCCCTGCAACTCACTGGCCTGTCTCTCTTCCCTCAGGTCATTGATAAAAAACTCAGGTGGCTGGTGGTACGTGCAAATTGGGAGAAAGAGGGCTGGGCCCCTGCCTCATACATCGATAAACGCAAGAAGCCTAACCTGAGCCGCCGAACCAGTACTCTGACCCGGCCCAAGGTGCCCCCACCTGCACCCCCAAGCAAACCTAAGGAGGACCGAGGAGAATCCTGTGGGTGCCTGTGAGAGCCAGGACTCCCCACTGAAGCTTAAGTATGAGGAACCTGAGTATGACATCCCGGCCTTTGGTTCTGACTCAGAGCCTGAGCTGAGTGAAGAGCCCACAGAGGACAGAGGCTCAGGGGACAGGCCGTCCTACCCCAGTCCCCGAAGGTCCCTCGCTGCCTCCTCCCTGCAGCGGGCCCACTTCAAGGTGGGCGAGTCTTCTTGAGGATGTGGCCCTAGAAGAAGAGACGATCTATGAGAATGAGGGCTTCATGCCCTACACAGACGACACCCTGTCTGCCAGAGGCTCCTCTGGGGACAGTGACTCCCTGGAAGCTCCTCACTGTCTCTTGCCATGAAAAATTCCCCCAAATCAGGTTCTCCCAAATCATCATCCCTCCTAAAACTCAAGGCAGAGAAGAATGCCCAGCAGAACTGGGGAAAAAACCAGTCCAATGTCTCCTTCTCCTCCTCCATCACCATCAACACCACCTGCTCCTCCTCCTCTTCCTCCTCTTCCTCCTTGTCCAAGAACAGCGGTGGACACAAAGCCACGCTCTGCCTCAGATGCAGGCATTCCGTGGCACCCCCAAGGCCGGGGACCAAGAAAGATGCCGAATGTGAAGGTCGGGCTGGCCTCCTGTGCCCGAGCCAAGCCATCGGTCCGACCAAAGCCAGTCCTGAACCGAGCTGAGTCTCAAAGCCAGGAAAAGATGGACATTCGCTCCTTACGGCGCCAGCTGAGGCCCACAGGCCAGCTCCGAGGGGGCCTCAAGGGCTCTAGGAGTGAGGACTCAGAGCTGCCCCCCCCAGTCAGCCTCCGAATCCAGGAGAGGCTCTGCTGATGTGATTCCACTCCCAGCCACCACTCCCCCATGTGTTTCCCAAGAAGGAATGGGAAGGGCAAGGCACCGCCTACGTGACCTGCCAGTGCCTATCAGAAGGTCCAGGACTCCGAGATCAGCTTCCCGGCGGGCGCTGAGGTGCACGTGTTAGAAAAGGCAGAAAGTGGATGGTGGTATGTAAGGTTTGGGGAGCTAGAGGGCTGGGCTCCTTCCCACTATTTGGTGCCGGAGGAGAAACCAGCAATCTGACGTCGCTGGCAAAGAGCCTGACACAGTCAAGAGCACTCAGAGCGAGGGCAAGTCGGACAGTCTGGAGAAGATCGAGAAGCGGGTGCAAGCGCTGACACTGTGAACCAGAGCAAGAGGGTCACCCCACCCATCCCCTCCAAGCCTCCTGGGGGGTTCGGCAAGACCTCGGGCACTGTAGCAGTGAAGATGCGGAACGGTGTGCGGCAGGTGGCAGTCAGGCCCCAATCTGTGTTTGTGTCTCCACCACCCAAGGAACAACAACCTGTCCCTGTGCCCTGCGGAGGAAGGAATGAGTCGCTAACGGCCACTGACAGCCTCAGAGGTGTCCGCAGGAACTCCTCCTTTAGTACTGCACGGGTCAGCAGCCAACTGAGGCCAAGGGCCGCTTGGCAGAGCGGGCTGCCAGCCAGGGCTCAGAATCACCCCTCCTGCCTACCCAACGTAACAGCATCCCCGTCTCCCCCCGTGCATCCTAAGCCTATCGAGAAGTCTCAGTTCATCCACAATAACCTCAAGATGTGTACATCTCTATTGCAGACTATGAGGGGGATGAGGAGACAGGCTGGCTTCCAAGAGGGGGTATCCATGGAGGTGCTGGAGAGGAACCCCAATGGTTGGTGGTACTGCCAATCCTGGATGAGGTGAAGCCCTTCAAGGGCTGGGTACCCTCCAACTACCTTGAAGAAGAAGAACTAGCAGCACTGGGTCCTTCCAGACTCAGTGCTGCTCTGGCTGCCACTGGAAAAGTGGTGGCCTGCAGACAAGGGAAAGGACAATGGGAGGGGGGAGGGGGATGACAACGTTGAACCCTGCAGAATATGTGACCCCCCCAAGACACCCTCCAGCTGGAAGGGAGGGTGTGACGGGTGCACACACTTAGTAGGAGAAAGGGAATAGCAGGGTTGTCCTGGGCCTGGAACCCCTGCACACACACTGGTGACTTTGCTGATGAACCGTATGCCGTTTAGTACAGGCCGAATGGGAAAACCCAGTCGTGCCTTTTGCTGCAGATCTGGAACAGATGTCATGAGGTGTTGTCGAGGGTCCTGCCCCTGCTCAGCCGCCTCAGGGGCTTGCTTCTCGCCTCTGGAAGCCACCCTTGTGTTATCATAGATGTGTTTAGCATTGTGTTGGTTTCTAGTCCACTAGCCGCTGGTGGGTGTCTGGAAGACCACCAGCTCTGGGGCTTAGCGGTGTCTCCTCAGAGCTCAGTCCTTCTGGGGCCAGGCCACAGCCTGTTGGTAGTTACATGTTCCCAGATGCTAACAAGGACTGCCTGCCTTTGCTGGCTGACCTGGCCTTGCAAAGAAGAGCCTGCCCTCCTCAGGGCACATGGAGGACACTGTGGGAGTTGACCTAGAGAATGGCAGTGCCAGTCTCCTCATAATCTAGAATTGCTCGAGGATTTCCGGGTAGGCGATTCCTTGTGCATGTTTGGGAAGGGGTTATTGGTTTGGAGGTTATAAATCAGCGTTTGGTTTTGGGGTTTATTTTAGAAGTTGTTTGGGGGCCCAAAGGGCTCAGCCTCACATAGGAGAGGGAGTAGGGGGGTGGGCGGAGTTTTCTGTTGAATTCCATGGAGGGATGTTTAATTTAGATTTTGGTTTTAACGTTTTTGCCTTTCATATGCCAAGTTGTTTGTTTAGGTTTTCCACTGTGTGCACAGTGTCCTAGCATGGCACCTCACCAGGGAATTCTGAGACTGGGTAAAGCCAGGTCCTGGGCTCGGTGAAACAGTGTTCAGGTCGCTGCCCAAGAGGGAATGGGGCATCATTAGAAGCCAGGCTGCTGGGTGACTACTCTGCCTGCCTCTGCACACTTCCCCAACCTGGGCAGGGCCCACAAAAAGCTCTTACTGTGGAGAAGTCACCATCAACCCTGGGCAGAAAGGACCCTGGCTGGGTCAGCCTGGAGCAGACACCCCCTACCCCGCCACTGTGCCCCCTTAGCCTGCTGGCAATGCTACAGGTGCCCAAGAAGATGGAAGACTTCGAAGCCAGGAACCAACCCTGTCTTCCCAAGGGGCAGTGCCCCCAGGGAACAGAGAAGCAAAAGAATGGTGTTCGCTGCGGTCCTCTGTCGGCTTTGGGTTGTGATTTGATGATTGACATTTCAGGAGGGACCCTCCAGAGAGAAGCCCAGTGGGCTTCTTCCAAGAACTCCCCTCATGTTGGGAGCGGATTCCACATGTGCCTTTGATTTGGGACAGATCCTGCCTCACAGTTCTGGCTGAGCTGCCAGCATCTTCCTGACCAAGGGCTGCCGGTTCCGACAGACATGGGAGGAAGAATGCCCCTCACCCCCTCCTCCCAGGCAGGTCTGCCTTCAGCTCCCAACCCTAACCTCCTGGATTCCCAAGTCCATGTCCCTTCCATATGCGGATGCAAACCGCTAGCCCTCCTTTGTCAAAAGCCCATGGTGACATTGTTCTATTCCTTTTCTGTGTTTATGAGTTTGTTTAAAATTGAAATTAGTTATTTTCTTCTGCTGGACAGTATTAAATAGAGCGGGATGTTGAGTTAATCTGCTAGGTTGCAGTACTAATGGTAGTGGTTAGTGTCTTCATGATATATTGTTTGTACTTTTTGAACAATAATGATAAAGAAGTGGTTCATTATTTCTTAATTAATGCACTTTAAATGAGGTAAATGGAAAGAAAACCTGGAGAGCAAAGTGCATTACTTAAAGATGCAGTATATACTCTTCTCATTTTAAAACAGCACATATTTATTAAAAGAAGAAAAAGTAATTTATGACTATTTAAAATAAATTTTAAAGTAGAGTGACTGTCAGTTGAAAGGACCTTCCACACAGCTGTCTGCCAGGGGATGGCCCACAGCCTCGCTCCTCGGATGTCTGCATTGAGCCAGCTCCATGGTTAGTGCACCAGCAGTCACAGAGCATCTCAGCTGGACTGGGCCACCGAGATCCCCAGAGCTGCCTTTCCCACCCTCCCTGCCAGATTCTGCACCCCAAAGACCCTCTCCCAAATCCCAGTGTCCCTGAAATCGTAGACGCTTTCAAAGCAGACTG
The DNA here is from genome assembly GCF_903992535.2 of Arvicola amphibius. Taxonomy (NCBI): domain Eukaryota; kingdom Metazoa; phylum Chordata; class Mammalia; order Rodentia; family Cricetidae; genus Arvicola; species Arvicola amphibius. The sequence goes on along the minus strand of NC_052047.1, from coordinate 187,031,080 downwards.
GAAGGGACCTTAGAGGTCAGTCCATCCCATCCCTTCTTGTTTTCTCCAGCTCAAGGACAGGAAATGACTTCCCCAAATCATCCAATTAATGTCAGGTTTTCCCACTGCATTTAATCCCCAGTTCCTCTCCTCTCCTTTTAGTTCATAGTGTGGTCATTGTGTTTACATTGTAACATCCAGCCCCAGGGATGGCTGGGAGTTGCTCAGGCGTCTGGGAAAAGTAGGGAATGTTGCCACCTAGTGTCAGTACGTAGACTTGGTCAACAAATAGTGATAGCCAAGGTCCCTCACCACCAACCCATTAGGGCACAGCACAAACCCTGCAAGCCCAAAGAATACTTGAAACAAGAAGGGTGCATGCCAGGCCTTCTCAGACATGGCCAGGGGATGCCAGGCCTTGTGTCCCTGGATCCTAGCCCTGCCCAGACAAGAAGGCCTTTCCCTAGCGCTAACGAGCTGCTTTGTGACATCGGACAGACTGTGGCTGCAGTGGAGGAGGGAAGGGCCTGGGGCTCTGTCCCATTAGGAGCAAAACCAGATGGGACAAAAGGCAAAAAAAAAAAAAAAGAAAAAAGAAAAAAAAGATTTAAAAAAAAGTGGAATCTCAGCAATGCCCAAAGCTAGTTTTCCATTAGTTAGAACTGAAAATGTGAGATGACATCGGATTGCTGTATACTGCAACTTTAATCTTAATGAGCCCTTCTGAGGTCATTATTGAGGTTTATATAATGCCCGAAGATGCGTCGTCTGGTGCTTTGTTTTCCTTTCAGTCTAAAGACCCTTCTCTTCTATGACAAGGGTGGAGGAAAAGCCTTCCAGCCTTACCCTTCTTTGTCACTAGTAGGCCTGGCTACACTGCCTGGCTCCTCTGTGTTCTCACAGGGGGGCAACAAGAGGGAGCAGGGGGAGGGGGTTCCATCAGCAGTCGGTTCCTGTCTTCCCTGGGGCCCCTTCACAGCCCGGGTTCTCTTTGCAAGGCCTCAACCCTTCCACCCCCAGCCTGGTCCCAAGGGTCCCTCTTTCTCACTCCTAAATGGACGAAGGCATTATATAGAATCATTGTAGTCACTTTGAGATGTTAGAGCCGTGTAGCTTACTGGCATTTATACCCATTGCTTTCTTCAACGAGGCGTGTTACTACTTATATCCTCTAAGAGAAAAAGACAAGGGAATCTCAGCCAAACATTATTTTCATATGACTAGTACTTGCAGAGTAGGCATAGCGCTATTGAAGTTGCAGTGTCTGTTTTTAGGAGGGGGAGCAGGTGAAGTCACCCCCTGCTTTTCCTGCGTTTGACTAATATATAATTTCTTTAAGGTTACTCACTTCCCCTATTCCCTCCAATACTTTGCATTCTCAATGGAAAATGAAAACATCTAAGACAGAAAAAGTGCAATATTACCAAGAGGGATGTGGGACAGAGTGGGGAGGAGACCCTGTTGCATCTGCGGAAAATGGGAGGATCTACTGGGAAGAGTCGTACTGTGGAGCACATGGGCGGACGGTGGATTGGATTGGCAGGCCAACTGTCTATCTCCTCCCCACGTCCCTGGCATGAAGAGAGGGGTAGCCACCAGAGGACATTAGAAGAAAGGGTCTGGGGAAGTGGCATGGTGCTCTTGACCTCTTGAGCCCAGTCCCCAGAGCAGAATGAGGGTAGCCAAGACCCACTCCTGTTTTCATTCCCCATTTGCAGCCAGCTGCTCAGAGAGACCCGTCCAAGAAGCGATTCCCAGCAGCCCTCTCTCCCCAGCCTCCTGATATGTGGGCTACGATGCTTTGGATGTGTGTTTGAATCTTTCTAAAACTATGGAACCTCAGTTCAGCTAATGGACAGGAGTCCTGGCTGTAAGCAAACTCATTTGGAGATGGGTGCTTTAAGTCCTTCGTACCCAGTAAGACCCAATTCCTCCAGGCCTGCAGTAGGCCTGGTCCCAGCCACCCATTCATCTCAGTGACTTGGGCAAAAGGCATGAGCCCTGCCTCTGACAACAGAACCCCCCCCCCCATGACAGGTACACACCAGCTCCCCCTTTCATATGCAGCAAGGAAAGTGGCAGGATAAGATCTTTCCTAGGGGGTGATGAACAAGTCGTAGGGCTCAGCCGCTTCCCCAGGATAGCAAGCACAGCTTGGCTGGTGTGTCCCTTCTGTGTAGTACTGTAGGCCTGCTGCTCCAACCCACCTTTGTGTGAATTTCTCTACAGATAGGGAGAGGGACCAGGCCCCTTCTGAGTCTCTCCCTTGGAATAGATTACGGTTGCATAGCTGATCATTAGACTCTCTGTGCAGCTCTCTGAAAAGACAGCAGTCCACATCACTAACCAATTAAAATTCCCTCGCTTTTTTGAGGGCCGAGAGAGCAATGTTTGTGTGCATGTGTGTGTATGTGTGTGTGACGGTGGTGGTAATTTCCACATGCATGGGTGTTACATGAGTGCATTGTGTGTGAGAGAGAGACTGGTGGTAATTTCCCACTTGAACTAAATAGCATGGGGTTAGAGAAAATAAATGCAGGGCAGGTGGTCTCCATTGAACTAGTCCTTGGCATTGGGCAGGTCCCAAGGGACTCACAGCTTCTGGCAGCAAGTATGTGTGTCATTCACACGATTCTGGCTGGAGAGTGCAATGTGTCTTTTAAATTTGTTTTTGTAATTATTTTATTATTTAGTTGGAAACTTCACACTGGCATTAGCAGATCTAACAGGAGCAGCCCAGGTCAGCATCCGGGCACCAAGATGAGCACGTGGAATAGATACTGTTTTGAGTGTGGAGTGCTGAGGTGGTTACATTAGTGCACCCACGTACTTGGGATGAGACTGCCCAGGGGATCCAAGAGCTGCTGGCCGTGGCTTGGTTCTGAAGGAGAGGCAGGCTGGGCAGGGTGAGAACTACTCATGGTTTGACTGCAGGACCCGTGGGTGTCCACACAGCAGTGCCTGCTGTTCCCACTGCAGGCCCAGGGTGCTTCCTGGGGGTGTGGAGCGCTCCTGAGGACCTTCGGAGTTGGTCTAAATCCCATTTGGGACAGTCTCATGGCCTTGTGTTTCACAAACTCTATGATCGGAGCCAGTCATAGGACACGGTTGGTGACCTTTGGCCTTAGCACTGCCTTTAACTACTGCTTTGTTCTGTGTATCTGGGCCCCCAGGCCACAAAGCGGGCACACTGGTGCTTGTAGATTGAATGCCTTTTCCAGAACCTTGACCCCTACCTGGCTGTAAGGGACTGGCATGTGACACTCCCTCTTTCTCTAGCCCGTCTAAATATCAAGTGACCTTGATAGTACCCCTCCGCCATCGCAGTCTAGGACTTAGTGGCCTTAGAGTAGGGTAGGGTCCCTAATGCCGAAGGTCCCTACCTCACTCCAGGTCTCATGCTGGACAATGGGCTTTGTCTTTGGAAGCCTGAGAGGATCGTGTTAGTGTTAAAGGATGGACCTTAGCATGTTGACAAGCTAGTGGGAGGCATGTTGGCAAATGAGTAGCCATGTTTGAGGTGACTGGAGCTTACCGTCCCTGCGCTGGGAGGAGGCTCCAGAAGATGTCTTTTAGGCAGAGAAGGTGTGGGAAGGACTGAACAAGGGTTTGGAGTTGTGCTGTCTTTATTTATGGAAGAAGGAAGGAATCAGTTCTTCGTGTTTGGAAACGAAGAGATCAGGTTACAGGGATTTTTGTCACTCACCAGCCAAAAGTCCAGCCAGAGAAAAACTCAACTCACCGGGCCACAGCCAGGCTTCCATCTTCATTGTCTTAGGGGAGAGGCACAAGCTTATGTGAGCCATAAGCCAGTGTTTGGGTTTGGAGGCCCTTTTCCAGAAGACAAATCCATCTCCCAGATTCCCAGTAGTTTTTGCCCAATGTATTTTGTCCAATTCAGAGTTGGCCAGCCTGTCAGACTCTACAGATCAGAGGCCATTGATCATAACAGGCCAACATCCCCATACTAGAACTTAAGAGCCCAGGCCTATCCAAGAAGCAGGTGACCTCATTTCTTGGTGACACAGGACATTATCCCAAGGCTCTAATAGAACCTATGGTTCTAACTACTGAGTTGGCCTCCTGTTGCTAATCGGACCAGAGGAGCACACCACATCCCTGCATGTGCTTGTTTTCTGGTGGCTTCTACTGAGGTGCACTAAGTTTATTTCAAAGGGTATACAGTTATCATTCTTAAATTCACAACTTGTCCCCTCCAACAGAGGACATGGGTGTCCCTCCCAGTTACTGAGAGGTCTGGAAGGCAGATGTTAGTGGCCCCTCTTGCAACATAGATATGTGAACTATACAGTGGGAGCAAGCAGATAGATGTCACTGGGACACCTGAATTATGGGGACTTCTCGTAGTGTCCACTCATCCCCAGCCAGCTTAGTGGGGTCAGCAGGAGCCCTTCCTCTCCACCTCAGCAGAGAAACTGAGACAGGGGCATTGGATGCAGTCGGCGTCCGTGTGTGTGCTGACACATCTCCAGGACCCTTGGTGGTGCTAATCTATCGCCATGTTTCTCACAATTCTAACAGTGGGTTGTTTTTATAAGCCTCATCGCAAACACGCAGTGTCTTTGGGGGAGGGGCGCGGCCCCCTTGACCTGCCACTTTCCGGGTGTCCTTTATCGCTTCGAAGGGAATCTTTGGTCTGTAGGAATGACCTGTCTTGGGATGCTTCTAGACTTTAAAATTTGGGTTGTTTTGTGTAATATTTTGTTTATGTTTACATGCATCTTGTATTTCCCTAAAAACTAAATAAAGTTTTTGGCCTTTTTAACTGAACAGAATCATGATTCTCTCTGGCTTCAGAGGGCCCATTCAGTTGACTAGTAAAAGGTCCACGAGCCCAAACAGCAGCTGACTCCAGAATCTACCAGCTCAAGGGGACGGGGTAAGAGAGGGGAGATCAGCTCCCACAAACTCCTCCAGCCCCTTCCCACCTGCAAGTGCTTTTCTGGGAGTAGCCAAAGGGGGTCCTTGGTCCTTACCTAGTTGTGTTGGTCTCTAGTAAGCAGGAAAGAAATGGACCTGAGGTCAGTTCAAAGGCGGGCTACTAGGTGGCGAGAGCATCCTCCAGGGAAAGGGTGTAGACAGGCATCCCACAAGTCTCTGGGGCCTGGCCCTGCTAATGTGTTCTAACACTGTCTAGACCCGGGCCCATACCACTTTCCCATCCCGGCCACAGGGTTGACCCATAGTAACCCTGTGAGACTCTAGGTGGCGATACTCACCTCACAGGATCTCTGGTTTGAGAGGAAACCGCATTGCGTGCCTATGACTTCCCTTGGTGTCCAACCTAACTCTGTTTCCCCTGCTCAGAGTCCCGAGGCCACCAGAAGAGCAGCAGCGTCTCTCAAAAGGCTTGCCTAGTATTATGGACCCCACTTCCTGAACCTCAGGCCATGCTCCAAAGCCTGGCTCTAAGGAGGCGTCTCTGGCATAGGCCCTTTGGACTACAGTTATGGAGGGGTGACTGGGCTGTCCCTGATAGCCCTTAACTACTCAGGTGTGCTCACACACTGGTCCCCATCCCACCCCCAGATGCACAGCACAGCCCCCAGGCTGGTACAAAATCACCTTTATTCACAGACACAGTGACCCAGTTCACAAAGGAGGCAGTGCTATCTCTGTACTAGCAGAATGGACGATGGCTTCTTTTCCCACCTCCAGCCGGACAGTGCTCAGATTTTCTCCATCTCTCAGATGACCCCTAACTGGATGGGGCAACTTACCAGCTCCAGCCTGCTTTCACAGAAAGGGTCTACCAGGCCGAGTGAACAAAGAGCGGAGACCCAGGGTGGCACAGATTCCCCAGGTCCCTACAAGGGCAGTGCAGGCAAATGTCCACCCTGGCACCCCACTCTCAATGCTTCCCCAGTACGTTCCCCCCCCCCAGGAGACACCCCAGAAGAGCTCCCAGGAACCACATGAAGAGTGTTCCACCCCCAAACCACTCTATACAGGGGAAGCTGTGGTTTGGAGGGTAACCTCTGGCCAGAGCCATAGAACTGGCCAGTGGCCAGCAGAGCCCCAGACCCTGCCTGTCAAAGGCAGAAGCCATCTCTGAGGGTATAAAACCAGCCATCTGAGGCCAAGGGCTGGAAGAGCCTAGGCTAAGGCTCCACAGTAACCCTGAGCAGGCAGAGCAGCAGTGATGGACACTTGCTTAGCAGGACTAAGAGCCCAGCCTTCGGGATCCACCCTTCTAACAAAGATCTCCGTTCTGGCCCCTGGCCCATATGTCAATAGCCTTCTCCAACCTTACAGAACCTTTGATATCTTTATAGAGATCAATTCCTGGAGAGCAGATGCCCTTGAACCAACTACACTAACATAGCTCCTACCCAGGGAGGAAGGGCACGGGTGGATGCCAGTGTCCGACATCCAAGAGAGGCTTAGCCACCTCTTGGGAGGCCTCAGCTTGGAGTTCCACCCAAGAATTAGCAGGATTGCCCATGAGCCTTCTGTGAGGGCCTGGGGGATTCTGGGTGACTGCTCTCTGCTGCCCCCTTTACCCGGGAACCCCCAACAGTAGCATTTTAAGAGCCCCCAGGTTAGACTTAACCCACAAACAAAACTCACAAACCAAATAAATAAATAAATTAAAATAAGGAAAAGGGCTGTCCATAGCCCAGGAAACCCCCACCCCACTGAGGGCTCCTGTCCCTCCTGGGCACACGGTGACAGAATCAGCCCAGGCCAAGGCGGGCACTGAGATGAGGGAGGACAGGCCTTAGGGATGGCTGTGGACCTGTTCTTTGAGACCCTGACAACAGTAAGGCCCACCTCAGCCTATACTGAAGGGCACCCTAGGCATCGGCACCAGTGAGATGATTGGTGCAAATTACTACGGCAAGGAGAGGTCCTGAATGCGGCAGGTTGGCACAAGGTCAAGGACCTAGGACCTGGAATCTTCTGCAGCCTGTCTTTTACCCACTCCGGGTAAGGAAAAGAGATAGGACATGCAGTTTGCATCTGCCCAGGATGAGAGGAGTCCACTGGCCTCTTCCCGAACTGCCCAGGGGAAGCTACATGTTCACTCTCTCCAAGGTGCCACCAGGCAGCACAGCTTAGAAATCTGCCTAGATCGTGAGGGATGGCAACAAGCTGAGACTCGGCTTCAGCCCCTCACCCTGCAGACATCTGGGTAAAGAGGGAGATTGTGGGGTAGCCTTCTCTCCTCCCCTCCACTCATTATGTACTGCTTGTGCCCCCCCCCCCCCTGCACCTCGCTCCTTGCCTCAGATCCTCTCAGCCCAAACCTCCAGGGACCTTGGTTTCCCATATTTAATGGAAAAGGAGGAAGAGTTTTGAAAACGTAGACGGGACCCTGTTGGCTTCGCCCTTCGCTGTTGCTGGGCTGCTGTCTGCGGAAGTGGGCGTGCGGGTGGGCTCTGCAGTGGGCTGTGGGCTAGGAGCTGCGGTAGGTCTTGATGATGTCCTTGATGGGGCGCCGGCAGATGGGGCAGCAGGCGTGCAGGGCCTTCTTGAGGCGCAGGCCACAGGAGTAGCAGAGGCACATGTGGCCACACGTGTAGATGACCGTGTCCACTGTGTGTTCACAGCAAATGGTGCACTCGTCACTCCACTGGCCCAAACCTGGGGTCACTGGTGACTCGGGCAGGCTCACGGGTGAGTTGGGGGCCGTCCCTGAGAGTAAAAGCACCAATTAGAATGGGATGTGACCCAGCCCAGCCCAGGGCCTATGAGAAAGGGGATCCTGGGCTCATGTCTTCCTCCAGGATGGAAAGCCAGCTGTTCACACTGGCATCCCACCTTCCTGCTCAAAGGAAGAAGCTGAGCTCCAGTAGCTCGGCTCTGGCCACACGGCCCCAGACTAGGGCCAGAGGAGCAGAGACAGCAAAGGAGGAAAGGAAAAAAGGACTTCCCAAGTCTTCTAAGGCATGAGCCTCCTGCACTAACCCTGGGTGCATTTCCAGAGGTCCTCTAGAAGATCAGATACTCGCTGGGCTCCATGGTGCCTACACACACATATCCACACACACAACACACACAAATTTAAAATAAATCTTAAAGATTATTTTTTAAAAAGCGACAGCTACACATCCATGGTGGTTTGAACAGATACGGCCCCCATATCCTCATGTATAAATGCTTGACCCATAGGGAGTGGCACTATTAGGAGGTGTGGCCTTGTTGGAGGAAGTGTGTCACTGAAGAGGGGGCTTTAAGGTCTTAAAAGCTCAAGTCTGGCCACTGTGAGGATTTTTCCTTCTGCTTCTTACAGATCAAGATGTATGTAGAACTCTCGACTCCTTTTCCAGCACCATGTCTGCCTGCACACTGCCATGTCCTGCCATGGCGCTAATGGGCTTTGAAACTGTAAGTCAGCCCCAATTGTTTTCCTTTATAAGAGTGGCTGTGGTCATGGTGTCTCTTCACCGCCACAGAAACTCTAACTGAGACATCTAAAGAGCTGTGTCAACAGATAGGAGGGCTGCCCTTCCAGAGGACCTGAGTTTGATTCCTGAACCACATCAGGTAGCTTGCAACCGCCTGCTGCCTGTAACTCCAGCTCCGGGCATCCAGCACATCTCTAACCTCATCAGGCACCTCACACATTCATGCATGCACATTATTAAATAATTAAAAAATTATTATTTTTTTTAGAATAAAAGTCCTGGGGCTGGAGAGATGGCTCAGAGGTTAAGAGCATTGCCTGCTCTTCCAAAGGTCCTGAGTTCAATTCCCAGCAACCACATGGTGGCTCACAACCATCTGTAATGGGGTCTGGTGCCCTCTTCTGGCCTGCAGGCATACACACAAACAATGTTGTATACATAATAAATAAATAAATAAATAAATATTTTTTTAAAAAAAAAGAATAAAAGTCCCCTGGTGAGAGCTGCCAGCCCCAGCCCTAACAAAGGCTGCACGGCCGGTCCCTCTCTGAAGAATATACGTATGAGAAGGGAAGCATCGACCCAACCCCAGGGCCTTGGTACTCACCACCAATAGAGCCACCCAGAGGCCCGGAACTGCAGGTGCTGAGCAGAGGATCCGAGAGGCGGCTGCCCAGAGCACTGGGAGAGGTTGGAGTGGAAGCAGGTGAGCAGGGGAGAGATGGGCCGCCCCTTTCAGCCATGATGGTGGAGCCTGGAAAAGGGGCGGATGGGCCACAGTGCCATTAGCCTAATAGAGAAAACTTCAGTTCCTACCCTCACCGAGGGCCCCCACGCCCGCCTGTAGGACAGCACGGGCAGTGAGGCTTCTTGCTCCCAGCAAGCTCATGGTTCTGCTTTCTCTACACGGGCACCGAGGTCCCTATATTCCGGTCCTACAACCTCTCCCTTCCTTCTTCCCTCCCTCCCTCCCTCTTTCCTGCCTAGTCCTTCCCAGAGGTACACTGTCCACAGGTGAGACTGGGGACAGAGCCTTTGCCCTCTTGAGACTGTCCTCAAACCTCAATCCTTGGGCAGCCTTGCCTCCCCCCTAAACACTACCTCATGGCCATTGACGAGCCAGACCCAGCCACACAGCCTGAAGAGAATCCAGCTCTGTGCCCTAGCAGAACCATGAGCTTGCTGGGAGCAAGAAGCCTCACTGCCCGGGCTTTCCCACAGGCCCTAATGCTCTGTTACAACTGCTAGCTGTAACTCATTTAATGGTGTCGCCATTTCTAAGATCAATGAATGTTCACAGGCTGGTGATGTAGGTGTGTCTTCTATCTATCTGATGGTTTTATTCGTTAATTAATAAAGAAACTGCTTGGCCTGATAGGTTAGAACATAGGTGGGTGGAGTAGACAGAACAGGATGCTGGGAATGAGGCAGATGCCTCAAGCAATCCGCATGCTTCTCCTCTCTGGGCCAGATGCTATGAAGCCAGCCACCAGGTCAGACTTGCTGAATCTTTCCCGGTAAGCGACCACCTTGTGATGCTAAACAGATACTAAATATGGGTTAAAGCAAGAGAGAGTTAGCCAGTAAGAGGCTGAAACTAATGGGCTAGGCAGTGTTTAAATGAATACAGTTTGTGTGTTGTTATTTTGGGGCATAAACTAGCCAGGCGGCCGAGAGCCGGGCACCAGAACACAGCCCGCAGCTCATCGCTACAGGCTGGGTCTCTTTTCTCCTCCTCCCTCTTCTCACCTCCACACTAGAGACTGAACCTAGGGCTTCACTCGTGTTAGCAAAACATCTGTCACCTACCCAGTACCCTTTTAGCTTTTTAGCTTAAGATAGGATCTCACTAAGTGGCCTAGGCTGGCCTCAAACTTGCTCTGCAGCCCAGGCAAACCTTAAACATCTGGTCCTCCTGCCGCAGCCTCCCAAATAGCTGGGGTTACAGGCCCAGTTCATACAGTTTCTCTTACTACATTAATATTTTAAATAAACTATCATCTCTTTTCAGAAATGCATACCTATTTGCTTTTCTTACCCTACCAGCATGGACTAGCATTTTCAAACCTGTCTAGCAAGCAACCCTGATAATAGTTGTCTGTAGTGAAAACAGTTTGATTTACCAGTGAACACAAAGGAAGCTGTAGGTGCTGTACACATGGATAAAGGAAATAGCCCTGAGTTATCAGCTTATGGGGGACTTTCACAAAGCCAAGCATTTACTGTATGGGGAACAGTAAATCTTCCTATGCTGCTCCTGGCTTTGGTTCCCCTTCGGAGGCAGGCAGGATTCCCCAGCACTTTGCTGGCTGACATGCCCAATTCTCCAAACAGCTAGGAGCTATTAATAGACAGTGAGTTCTGGGTGGTATTTCTTGACATCCACCTTGACCCACTTACCACCTGGGACAGAAAAAAAAATCCCGTGTTCTGTTTTCGGTCCCTTTCGCTCCCTCTCGTGAACCCCTTCGGATGACAGAGCCTTACTGGAGAGTTGCTCCGCTGTTATGAGGTGGGGCTGATGCAAGAGCACGCCTTGCCTCTGTGTGCTTCTGTTCCCCGAGAACAGTTAGCGGTTCTCTCTCACCTCAGCTCAGATGTGTGTATGCGTGCTTCCCAGCCCGATTTCATGTTCGCCTCCCTTCCTGTTTGATTTTGTTTCCTCTAATCTGATTTCGTCTCCTTCCTTCCTGTTTATCTTCCAGCTCTAACTCCTCGGTACTCTGGCTTCACTTCTGGATGTAGCTTTTCTTCTTACAGTTCACCCATTATCCCTTCATCTGGTCTGTCCGGAACCGGACGTCCGCGCTGATTTTCATCCCATTTCACAAGCTCTCCACACTCCTCAACAGTCTCAACAGCACCACATACACAGACACAAGCACCGGGCTGCATGGGTCCCTCACAGCAGGTGGAGCTCAGACAGCAGCTCAGGCGAGCTCATTTGCACACACTACCAACTCTACCAAGATGCCTGGGTTGAGCCATGGGTAGAGAGGCCCAGGTTTCCCTAACCTTGGGTAAAGGTTTAAATAAAAATATAAACCAGCTGGGCGTGGTGGTGTACTCCTTTAACCCCAGCACTCAGGAGGCAGAGTTGGGTCTCTGTGAGTATGGAGCTAGCCTGGTCTACATAATGAGTTCCAGGACAGGCAGGGCTGTTTAGAGACCCTGTCTCAAAAACAACAGCATCAAAGTCAAAAGTCCAGAATCTACTCGACAGCTGCAGCATTAGGATCTCTGCAGGCAGGATTCAGAGGTCTGCCGTTTACAGCGAGGCTAGGGAGAAACAGCCAGCAGGGTAAAGCCACCCATCCAGGGCTGGCTTCCCATGCTGAATAAAAAGAAAGGAGAAATGGAGCTGAGCGCAGGCACACACCTCTCTGACAGCAGGTGGGTGCCATGTGACCCCCTCCCATTACTGCTACCCATCCTCCACTAGGCTGGACTGTTCTCTCAAACCGTGAGCCAAATCAGACCCATCTTCCCTTCAATCACCTTGTCAGACATCTGGTCACAGTAAGGGACACTTATCCCATAGAACCAGCCAGGGAGTGTGGCTTAACACAGCCCACACCCCCCAGTCCTTTCAAAGGGCCTCCTCTGAGAATGGTTTGCAGCACTGCAATCTCATTCCTGAAGGCCACCTGCTCGGGCATTCCCCTACTCTGAGGCAGGTATCAACCCAAGAAGACAGCAACGTTTCTGTTACCGTTTTTCTGTTTTTGAGACAGCTTGCTAAGAAATTCTGGCTTAGCTGGAAAAATATGCAGACCAGGTTAGCGGCGAACTTGCAGAGATCCTCCTGCCTCTGCCTCTTAAATGCTGGGATTACAAGTATGGAACACCACAACCAGCCAACCTGATTTTCAGTAAGGCTCACAAGAACCCTGAAGAAACTTGAGTCTCAGTTCACTGCTAGTGCAAACTCCCTTTCCCCAATTTTTACACTGGAGCATACAGATCTGGCCAGGCTGTGTGTGTGTCTGTTGGGATGTGAGTTGATCTCTCCCAGCCATCAGTGAGCCATAAGTTTCTGCCTCACCCAGAACTCACCTAGGGTGACAGTCTAGCTGCTAGGCCCTTGCAGGATCACCCCGGCACTCACCGAGGATGCGGACCTGCGTGATGGCGCCATGCAGGCTGAAGAGCATCCAGAGGGGCTGCGAGGCGTCCACGCACAGTTGCATGCCGGCTGCCGCGCCGTTGTGACTCAGGTGCAGCTCACCGTCGGCGTTGACCACCAGGCCCAGGATGTCGCCGCTGTGCAGAGGCCCTGGCACTCGGCACACCGCCCAGAATTCCTTGCGGTCCACTAGGGCCTCGGGGCTGAAGGGCAAGTCGGACGGCCGCAGCGTGCCAGGGTCGCACGTGGTGACCCCGATGGACAGCGCGCCAGCTCGCGCACCGCAGGAGCGCGTGACCTTGATGAAAATGGTCTCGGCCACGCGCACAGGCCGGCTGGTGAAGACGAGCGCGCGCTCGTCGCGCCCGTGCTCCAGGCGCGCCACCGTCTGCTCGTCCAGGATGCGGACGTGCGAGCCGGCGCGCAGCGCGTGGAAGCGCAGGTCGCCGTCGAGCTGCGCCGGCAGCGCGCGGCTGTGCTGCGAGTTGAGCGAGTTCTGCGGGATCGGGCAGCCGGAGGGCGGTGCGCCATCGTCGCCGTCGGTTCCCGGCACGTTGAGGTCGCACAGGCTCACGGACAGGCGCGCCTCGTCCGCCTCGCACCGCAGGGACGGCCGCCGGAGCGCGGTGAAGGAGCGCGGCCGCAGGCAGTCGGGCAGCACCAGCTCGCTGTCTGCAGCGGGGAAGGCGAGAGACAGGGCGACCGTCACCGTCCCACAGCGGTCGCGCAGTCTGCCTGCGCCACCGACACTAAAGGTGCAAAGTTGGAAAGCGAAGGGGGCGCGGGAATGTTCTTTTTAAACAAAGCATGCCGCTGGAAGACACCAACTTCAAGGCCATCTAGTTGCTTCTAAATGCTTTCCAGCCAGCAATGCTTTCTCCTTAGTTTTCAGTAACCCTGCAGAACTTGCAGTATGCTGATTCTTAAACTGTATTAGAAGGACCTTTTCTTTTTCTGAGAGCCTCATGTCCCAGCCTAGCCTCGAACTCTGTGTGTGCCACAGTGCCGCTAAGACTTACAGTTTTAGTGGGTTGATGTCCTGTACCCTCAGCCCACCCTCAGCCCCTCCACGGGAGAAAAAGATTTCTTAAATTCTAATCCCTAGGACTTCCCTACTTTATGTTTAACATCTAGGATTTGGCCAGAAGTCAATCTTAGGTGTTGTCTCTCAGGCACGGTCCACGATTGATTGTTTAGAGAACAAACTCTCTCCCCCCAATCCCTCCCACCCCCTCTTCGTCTGGAAACAGCCAAGTAGACTGTGGGCTGGCTACCTAGCGAGTCCCAGGAATCTCCCAGTCCCCAGCAGTGGGATTATAAACATACCGATACATCCTGCCTTTAAAAGACAGCTAACACAGGTCCTCGTGTTTTTTGCCCATTGAGCTATCCTCCCCAGTCCTCAGAGTGGCTTTTACACAAACAATAACCATTAGTCACAGGTACTATTGAATCTGTAACACTCTAGGAGTCCAGAGGGGACCGCTCTCTCCCAGTTTCTTTGCATAAACAGCAACATCTAAAACCAATACTTAGGCTTGAGGTTACCATTGTCACGTAAAGACATTAATGTGGAAGGAAGTTAAATTCATCCAAGAAATAGACTTTTGAGAGCAGCTTCACCGAGCTTCCAACCTTGTCTCACTAATCCAGACAGCTGATACAAGCTTCATTCTGAAGATGATACATACACTCCAGCAAAAAGAAGCACACAAGGCCGCCTGTTAGCCAGCTACCCAGAGAAGGAGGAGGGGGACCTTTTCCATATTTGGATTGTGGCATGACAGATCCTTTTAGATGTATTTTAGGTTTTCGCTAATGCAAAAATTGAGTTCTACTCTATAAACACCAATAATGTTTAACCTTCCATGAGTAATAAGCCGTTCTGAAAATGTGATAACTTCGGCGCATCTCAGAACACTGTCACTAAATTATGTGCATAACTTCTGGGCATCCAGGAAGTGTGTCAAGCCCTTCCATGGGCATGGACGCCAGGCTCAAATCCCTGCTGCTCACTGCATGTGTTCCCTTTTCACACCGCTGGTGTCTCACTGTACCCCAAGCACCTCCCTTTCGTGCCAACAGCTGCTTCCAGCCATGTTTGTTTAATGGTATGCTACGTCCCTGCTCTGTGGATCTGTAACCTACAGTGACAGCAACATGTGCTAACTCCAAATGTTATCCTTAAAACAGCCCGTGGAGGCCACCCCACTGTAAATACAACTCAGGGGTGCTGGGTGATAGTCAATGAGTAAGTAGACTCAGTATTGGCAAGGTCTGTCCATCCCCCAATGCCACACCCTTTGGGACAGAGTTTCTCTGTGTAACAGCCCTGGCTGTCCTGGAACTTTCTCTGTAGACCAGACAGAGAAAGGCCTTGAACTCACAGAAATCAGCTTGCCTCTGCCTCTGGAGTGCTGGGATTGTAGGCGTGCTCCACCACCACCCAGAATCACACTCGTTTCTGATAGAACCCCTTCTGCAGAGTTGGCATTCCCAAATCTGACGGGCACCACTGTAAGCCACACCATGACCTATGCCTCCCTGTACCGAGGTGACTGGGGTGCCCAAGTCCTCTGGCAAAGCCTAGAAGACTAAGCCAGCAAGAAGAGCCATCATTGGCCTTCCACTGAAGGTGGAGGAGCCGCCAAAGCCCCTCCCTCTATCTCTCCCCGATGCTGCTATCTGGACTCAGGAAGGTTAAGCGCTGCCCTTCCTAAGTCTCAGGCTGCTCCGAAAGCCTCCTGGGGCCTGACGGGTTGGGGTTCCCAGTATTGCCTTGGCAAGGAGGAGGGAACCAACCAGAAAACTCGATTATTCCAGGGAATTGACTCTGACAACGACGGTAGTGGCTTGGAGGCTGGGGATGTTCAGGGGCAGAGGTGAGGGGAAACGGGGAGACAGGAAGGAAGGGAGGTCAAAGGAGGGAAATAGGTGGGAAAAGCCTGCTCCCTGACCCCTCAGAGATTCTAGTGCTGGGCCTTGGGGATGCTAGGGAGTTGAGAGAGGAGACGGAAGTATCAAGGAGAAGAGGAGTCGATGGTTCAGAGGCCCACCCGTGACCTATCAGAAAGATCTCACACGGGCTACCCCATACTCTGGGACAGGCTGTTCTGAGCTGAGCAGGCCATGGTGTATGTAGTTCACAGCAGTGCAGGCCAAAATTGTGGACACTAATTGAGGAAGTAATTCAATAGGCAAGAAAGGGCTTTGTCCTCTGAGGGGTCGGGTTCTCTTAAACTGAATTCTTCATCTTTGTATCTAAAGCACCACACAGCTTGAGCTCTGAGCCAGTAGGAAGACACATCTCCTCTCCTCTCCCTCCGTACTGAAGATTGCAAACACACCTTCCCACCACTTAGAGAGGGAATAGACCCAGAGAGTACTCCAGGTGTGCCCTGAGAAGCTCAAGGCTCAGAGTGGCTATCTACTCTAAATAACACAACTTAAGAGTACTTTGAGTATCAGTTAGTTGGTTTTTGTAACCAAAATCCACATACCGATAGGCAATATATTGATAGGAACATAGTTGAGTGTAGCGAATTTGAAGTTAACAGTCTGGGTTCAAATCCTGACTTGACCTTGGACAAGTGGTTTAACCTCATGGGACCTTTCTTCTTCGGCTGTGAGAGACGTATCTGACTTCTGTAAAGCCTGTATTCTTAGGTTCCCCTTGGAAGGATGCTTCAGGGATGTGATGGGGTAAGGCCCACTGGACACTTGGCAAAGCACCTGGCACATGTGATCACATGTCAGTATGAGCCACCCTTTCCATGTCACCATGGGCTCTAGGGCACTCCAGACCGGGCAGTAAATGTTCTACCTGGTACTTAGCTGGTGGCCTTTGTGTAAGTAACTTCCCCAAAGCATTAGAGAATGGAGCCAGATGCCTATCTTGACGCAGACGCCCTGTTGCCCAGACAATTTCAGATATTAACATTTTGGGGTGGGGGCATGGTCAGTGGTAAAGCGTATGCCTAACATGCACAAGGCTCTGGGTTCAAACCCCAGCACCAGACACCCACACAAATAGGCTGTTCATGCTCTCTGTAGACATGAAAGTCACGGTGGGCACCCAGGAAATGCTCTTTGGATGAAATCACTGACTAAAATCCCAGGAGAAGCAGCTCCATGTGGAGATTAAAGGAGAAGAAATGCGAGGGTGGATGGAGAGGGGCAGACAGACAGACAGGCTAGGAAACGCACTTATTGGAAATGTTGCTGAGCTAGGAGCTGAGGCTCAGGAACAGCTGGAACTGGCTAGACCCAGCCCAAGAATGTCTTCTCCCCTTCCTCTCCAGCACTCAGCAGGAGCAGCTGTGGGCAGCCAGCAGGCTCCAAATAGCTGTCCTAGCAGCAGGTCAGCTGCGCGAAGCCCCGAAATAGCTGCAACTTGAGACGTAGAGCATGCAGCACATGGCAGAGGCAAAGGGCCTCTGGGTGAGCTAACATGGAGCTGGGCACAGCCGTGTCCAGCCCCCAAATCAAGAGAACACATTGGGACTCTCCCAGGATGAGGTAACCTGGAGCCACAAGCCATGGACGGCTCCACATTTGGAAGCAACAAGTTATGTAATCAGCTGCCCGCTTGGGAGGGGTTAGTGATGGAGGCAGAGGTGGCACAAGATCTTCAAAAGAGCCGCTCAGCCAGGTGGTGGTGGCACCGACCTTTAATCCCAGCACTCGGGAAGCAGAGGCAGGCAGATCTCTGTGAGTTTGAGGCCAACCTGGTCTACAGAACAAGGTCCAGGACAGGTTCCAAAAGCTACACAGAGAAACCCTGTCTCAAGGGGAAAAAACGCTGTTCAGCCACTGCACTTCATGTCCCTTGGTGCCTGCCAATTCTGGGGCGTAGCATTGGCTCTGGACCAGAGCAGAAGGGCAGAGCTGTTACTACCATTGTGTACTGAGCCATAGGCAGAAGAAGGGGCCTGGACCTGGGTCCTGGCAATCAACAGGCAGCTAGTTTAGGCTTAGAGGCAGGAAGAATCCAAATTAGACTCACTTGCAAGAGTCTTAGCATCTCCAATTGGATAGGAGCTCAAAGAAAGTGAAGGGGTAGGCAACCCACGGACCCCTGCCATCTTCTCACTCAGCCTTGCCTAAAACGCCCCCAGGGAAAGCTCATTACCTCAAAACCCTCCCAGCCCCTGTGTCTGTAGAACTCCAGCTGTTGAAAAATAACTCTTCTTGGGTGGGGCACATAGCTCACTTGGTAGGGTGCTTGCCTAGAATACAGAAAGACCTGGGTTTGATATTCAACACCTAACCAGCCAGGCGCCTATGGTATACACATCTGTAATCCCAGAACTTTGGAGGCAGGGGCAGAAGCATCAGAAGTTCAAAGTCACCCATCCTCAACCACATGGTAAATCTGAAGCCAGCCTGGGCTCCGTGAAACCTGTCTTGAAAACAAAAGCTTTCCTGGTTTGGATTCTTTTTTTTTTTTTTTTTTTTTTTTTTTTTTTTTTTTTTTTTTTTTGGTTTTTCGAGACAGGGTTTCTCTGTAGCTTTGAAGCCTATCCTGGAACTAGCTCTTGTAGACCAGGCTGGTCTCGAACTCACAGAGATCTGCCTGCCTCTGCCTCCTGAGTGCTGGGATTAAAGGCGTGCGCCACCACCGCCCGGCTCCTGGTTTGGATTCTTATGTGGTAGACTGTTCCCCCGGGCCCCCTGAATCTCTTTGTGATAAATGTCACCTTGAGGGTAAAGCTCTCCCACCCAAGCTGACAAGGACTTGCCCAGGCAGCAAGATGGGCAGCCGGTGAAAGGCACATCCAATGTCATATTGCTGGCAAGTTCGTGGAAATCCACCTGAGCTAGGCCATGGGTTACGGTGGCTGGTGGTGAGCGCTAAGGGCCAGCTTAGCCTAGCTAGCAGCACAGGGTCTTGGCACTGGCTTAGGGGCCTCTTTTGAAGCTGGGCCACCACCAGCCCAGACTCTTGTTTGTTTGGATTCTCACATCCGCAGCGCTGGGTGATCTTTTAGCGTGGGGTTGCAGCAGCCAGCCCCCGTTTGGAAGGTGCTGCCAGCACATTTACTGTCTCCATAAACATCCTCCTGCGGGTCTACTTCTGACCCAGATGGGAGAAGGAGCCATTGAGGGAGGCAGTACACAGCTCAGATGAGCCAACCCTCTGGGCAGTACCCTGAAAACCACACTGGCCTCCACCCTTTCCCTTTGAACTCAGCTATGAGCAGCCCAGAAGAAACAAACATGTTCCTGAGGCCTCTGAGGGAAGTGTAGACTGGCCCAGCATCACTTGAAGTCCTTGGTTGAATCATGGAGTCAGAGGTTCCGAGAATCATTTTATGTAGTGGCTGTCAAACTTTTGTTTTGTTTGCTTGGTTTTGGTTGGTTATTAACTTTGGTCATATGTTTTCAGTTTTTGAGACAGAATTTTGTATCTCAGGCTGGCCTGGAACTCACAGTGATACTCCTACCTCAGCCTTCTAATGGCTAGAATGACAGGTGTGAGCCACCACACCCACCCCAAGTGTTCATCTTTAAAGTAGGAGTACCTCTGTTTCAGTACCACCAGAAATTGTAGCTGAAGTCTGGCAGGGGCACCACGTCCATCTCCCTATGTCTCTGTACTTTGCTGTCTCAGAGATGTCCTATGGAGCCCGAGGGTTCCAAAGAACCCCACTGGAGAATCACAGGTCTCATTCCAGATCTTAGACTGCATGGTTGTCCTTCATGACAGAAGACATGCATGGAGTTTTCTATTTGGTGATGGTGACCAGGCAAATATGGCAAATTGGGTATTCTTTTTTAACCTAAAGACAAGACCAGTTCTCACATCGTAGACACTTTCCTATATCCGGGAGCCTCTGCAGATACTGGTGAGCTAAGTGGGGCATGGATAATTATGCCCAAGTAATCCAGAGGCCAAGGCAAGAGACACTGGGAACTGCCCACAACTTGCAAGCCGCTGGGTCAGGTCTTAATTTGGTGGCTCTCTCCTGCTTCTGAAATGAGGGCCTGGTCCCCAGTTCTTCAGGACCCAGCTCCTCCCTCCCCTCAGATCCCACTATGACCTTCTCACCCCTTCAGGTCTTACCAAGGCCCCTAGAACCACATCTGCAGCCAATGAGACACTAGGTGGCAATGTAGCGTTGCCTTTTCTGTAGGTGACAGACAATCCAGGTTTGATAATCCATGGACATGATCTCATGCTGCCCAAGCTAGTCTGCTCTAGGACAGGAGAGCCAGATGAAGCTCTTGAGAATCTGAGGACGTTGGGCAGTCAGACCTGCCCTCTATACTGAATCACATACCCTGAGACCCCATTACCTCTTTCTTGGTCCAACATTGCAGTAACTCTTGGTAACCTCTACCCAACATGAATAGATGATCTTTCCCGCCTTGAGGTCTCATATGCCCTGTTCTAGACAAAACAGATCCTGGGTGATTACCTAGAGGTAGGCATTCAGACTTAAGTGGGACTTACAGCTAGAGAAGCCGGAAGGCAATGCAGCCTAGGCTCCAGGTTCAAATAAGCCACTACCTGCTCCACGACAAGCTGCAAGTCATTAGACCTCTCTGTAAAATACATGTAACCCTTTCCTGTGCACAAGAGGTGCACAGCACCTTAGAAAACAGGACAATGAACCATGCAACCCACTGGAACCTGTATGGGCCCCAGGCATTCAGGGGAGGGTGTATCAGTGGAAGGGAAGGCGGGAAAGAAGCTAAGATGGAGCAGTGGAGGGTTTCATGCCTGGGTCTTGTCACAGTTGGCAAGACCTGAAGTAAGAAGAAAAAGGGAATGCCTGGAAGAGTCTCTGCAGAAGGAACAGTAAGATTTGGGGAGAGGGGGGCACTGGATGTAGCCCAGGTTGGCTTTATGTAGCCCAGGCTGGAATCAGACTCAGTATGTATCTGAACATGACTTCATCCTCCTGCCTCTGCTTCCCATGTCTGTCCACCACCATATCTAGTCAAATTATTCTTTTTAGGGAAAACTGTCAAAGAGGGAGAAACCCTCATCAGCACAGCATCCCCAGTGTCTACTCTATCTCTGGACTGGTACAGGCTTCTTAAACTACAGTTGCCTCTGGATCCCAGCTGCTAAGGCTAAGCATAAACATTGGTTAAGCCAGGGAAGCAGCAAGGTCACCCAGCTGACAGCGGAGCTCTCAGCCATGGGCGGCACACACTCAGCACACCTGGGACAGTTACAGCCCTAGGGCCTTGTCTTGGGGATTGAGGAGGCTCTTGGTGCAGGGCTGCAAAGCTGGGCCACTGGAGGAGCAGCCCCTAGAATCTGGATCTCACCCAAAGCCACCTGTGTCTTTATGAGTAACACCCCCAGCAGGTAGGTGAGGCTTTCCACCCAGACCTAGAAGTATGCTATGGGAAGAGGGTTAAGAGGGTAAGAACCATGGCAAGCCCCCACTTCCAGCCCTCAGACTGCCACCACCACTCCAATGCGGCACCAGGTCTGGTCACACTGACCTCATGTCCAGATTGACTGTGGGTTCCAAATTCCAGACCCTCCCCACCCCACCTTGGGCCTGGCATGCCTCTGCTGTCAGCCATGGTTTCTCCTATTAAATACTCAGACAACACCAGAGCCACTGGGGCATTTAACTCGAAGCTTCCCCCCCTCTCTCTGTCCTCCTCTCTCTGTCTCTGTCTCTCTCTATGTGTCTGTGGGCCTGTGTGTGTCTGTCTGTGTGTGTGTGCATGTGTGCGTGTGTGCATGTGTGTGCCCAGTTGTGTACAACCCTCATGGCCACAAGCTGCCTGCTGCCTTTCTTCTTCACACTCCCTTCCAGAACAGGACTTCCCTCTTGGCTCATTCCCCACTCTGTGCCAGTGCGCACCCATTTATGGCTAAATTGCTCTTCAGCCACTCCATTCTCTTCACCAACTTGGATTTCGTTTCCCACAGACGTCCTCCAGGATTGTTCTCAGCGGCACCCTGCAGTTAACACTTCAGACCACACTTAATTGCAGAATCAGATTTGGGCCACTTCATAGCTGTGTTATGGCATGTCCCACTTCACAGCTGTGATATGGCATGTCCCACTTCATAGCTATATGGCATGTCCCCCTTCATAGCTGTGTTATGGCATGTTCCACATCATAGCTGTGATATGGCACATCCGACGTCATAGCTATGATATGGCACATCCCACGTCATAGCTATGATATGGCACATCCCATGTCATAGCTGTAGTATGGCATGTCCCCCTTCATAGCTGTGATATGGCATGTCCCCCTTCATAGCTGTGTTATGGCATGTCCCCCTTCATAGCTGTGTTATGGCATGTCCCACGTCATAGCTGTGATATGGCATGTCCCTTGGCACAAAACTCAACAAGTGTTAGGAGCTGGGTTTTCAATTCTCCCATTGCTCTCCTTCCTCCGCACATAGCCCAGGCAGTGGAAGGCACAGCATGAGGTCCAGGACACCTTGTAAGTGGAGTCAGGGCTCACCAGCCTTTTGCAAGATCATGGCTGCTCTTTCCAATGCTTTCTTTTTGGGACACAGTCTCATGTAGTCCAGGCTAGCCTTGAACACACAATACTCCTGCTCAACCTCCTCAATGCTGAAGTTACAGGCCTGTGTTCCACACCAAGTTGAGAAGCAAGGAGACCACGAGAAACTGGGATCGGACTTTATCTGTTCTAGCATTAATCACCCCATAAAAGCTGTGTTTATTTGGTTGCTGGCAGGCCTTTCTTCCTGGAGGTACGAAGCTGTTATTCTTGGAGATACCATCCTAGGTCTGGACCAGGGCACCCGCAGGAAAGAGGGTGAGCTACTGCGCTCTGGCACATGGGGACACGGCCTGGAAGGCCCGGAGTCAGCCTGCTGACTGTATCTGGACTACAGTGAAGGAGAGTTAAGTCCCCAGCCTCTAAATTGTCTACTTCTTCAGGGACACTGCCCATCCATCTATGGGCTGGCTCAAATAGCGAATGTGTGCCCACATACTACACATGGTGAACCAAGAACTTGAGTACGTTTGTGCTCTGAACACCAGACAGGACGGGTGGGGGCTTTGGTTCCGCACACCAAGCTGGAGTGGCCAGGGGAACCTGGAGGAGTTTCTAATGGTTGAATAATCTTTGGTCAAATTATCACCCCAAGAGAGACAGACTGGCCCCAAGGAAGGGGACAACTTTGCTAGGAGAACGAGCGAGCTGCTAGGGGGGACAACAAAAGATCCAGATATGCTGGGCATGGTGGAGCCTAACACGTGGATCCGTGCCTTTGCCCCATCCTCTCCTTCTCTCAATCCATCTTCTTCCCTCACCTTCCTCCCCATCTCTACCCCCGGCCCCCATCTCTCTTGTTTTCTGCACACACACAAATCAATTTAGGAGATGCAAAATGGAGAGCTATTTTAATCTGCTGATTGACTTCAGAGGCCATAATCCCTGTTTGAAAATGCCAGGGACTGCAGTGATTTATGCCGGGACAAGAGTTACAGGCCTCGGCCTCACAGAGAAGGCAGAGTAGCCTGCAGCAGCTCCAAGGGCAGCTGAACTGCTCCGGACAAACCCATGTATAGTCACAGAAGGGGTGGGGGTCAGGCTGGGCTGGACAGCCTGGGCCCCAGTGCCAGCACGAGGCCCTGCTGACTCTCCTCCAGTCTCCACCCTATCTCCCTCAGTATCCTGGAGGTCGGAGGCCCCATGGCACTAGGCACACCCCCTTGTCCCCACCTGTCCAGTCTCCTAGAATGGGTAAGGCCCAGCTTGAGCCTCCCAAGAAACCTCTCGCGATTCTACCACCACAGACCTGAGCCTCCTTTGCCTTCCTGCCTCCTTCTATGAGGAAACCCGCCGGAAACCCGCCGGAGGGCCGTGGGAAAGACTGCTTTTATGGTGGAACTCTGTGTTCAGACCCAGCTCAGCCACATCCCTACATGGGCAGGCCAGGCCTTCCACAGACCTCAGTCTTCTCCCTGCCAAATGGGGATGGAAAACACCCTCCTAGGTTAAGTGAGCTAACGATGGAAGCCTCCCGGCAGATGAAAGGGATGCTATGACCACAGAGGTTAGCAATTTACATCCAGGTTGTAAGTTGATTGAGTCCTGGTGTCTCCTTTGCCTCCCTAACTGCCCAGAGAGCCCAGGGCTGTCTGAGCATAGGGCTGGTCTCCTTCAGCCCCACCCACCTGTTCTGACATTTCCCAGCACTTCCTTGCAGCCAGCCCCCACTCTTCCCTCCCATGCTACAACCTAAACCCAGCAGGGTTAGATAGTCTCTAGAGCAGTGGTTTTCAGCTTTCCTAATGCTGCAGACCCTTGAATACAGTAGCTGTGTTGTGGGGACCCCCCGACCATAAAATTATTTTCACTGCTATTTTATAACTGTAAATTTGCTATTATGAATTGTAATGAAAATATCTGCATGTTCTGACCGTCTTAAGTGGCACCTGTGAAAGAGTCTTCCAACACCCCCAAAGGGGTCATGAACCACAGAGAGAGAACTACTCTCTAAAGGTCGCTGGCAGGGTAGGACCTGGGTTCCTTCCGCAAAGAAACTCCTGTCCTATGGGGAAGCAGACACAAGGATGGACTGAGGCTCCCAGAGACTACAGAGCTGTAGTGAGAACAGAATAGAGAAATTCTACCCAGAGGTCTCTCAGGAAGGAGGCAGCCTCCAAACTGAGCCTTTAGACAAGAGTGGGAACTGTCAGGAAAGTCACTCTTGGCAGACCTGGTGGCGCAGGCTTGTAATCTCAGCTACTTGGGAGGCCAATGCAGGAAAATGGCAAGCTCACAGCCAGCCTGGGAGACCCAGTGAGATCCTGTCTCAAAATGCAGAGTTCAAAGCTCCCATTCAGTGTAGAGCACTCGCCTTGCATGCTGGAGGCCCTGGGTCCAGCTCTCAGTCCAGGGGGAGCAGGCAGAGGAGTATTCTTAGTATTGCTTAGGGAGGACGGAGTGTTACTCCCACTCCCCGTACAACAAGATGGTGACTTTCTCAGGAGCAATAAGTCACTCACTCTCTGCCCTCCGCCGGGCAGCGGGGACCTGGGTAAGACACTTCAGAGCAGATGGTTGAAGCTGGACTGGATGAGCGGCCTGGGGCTCAGGTTTAAGCTCTGGAATTCTGCTGCCTTACAGTGTGAGGCCCCGGGGCCACCAGAGCAGCAGGAAGGGGCTCGTGTGCACCGTGGGTTAAGCAATTGCCCTCCACATGATAAGCAGGGTGACTGGCAGCCACTACCATGCATCCGCCAACCCTCACTTGGACATCCTTTGAGACTTCCGAAGTCTGCACCACAGTTATGATTGCCGCCCCCCAGTGTACTGGGGCCAACTACCTGGTGCAGGCACCCTTGCGCTGGACCGGGATTCGGCCCAGATCTGTCTTGCTAGCTAAGGCACATAATTTCTGGCAGGTGGAAGCCCTCAGGTGCAGCCAGTACATAGAGGAAGCGGAGGAGGCCGGCCAGCCAGCCAGCCCGGATGCCCTTCTTCGGTAGCTGCCACCAGGAATAGCCTGTTTGGGGCTCTCAACGTGTCAGCATGAATGCGGGAACACTTTTATTGACTTGAAAAACAGAAAGTTCCCAAACTGTTAGTTAACAAAAACAGCCTCCTGATGTTTGGAGCTGAACCCGGGCTCCCAGTGATTATTCACATCGCTCTCTCTACTTTCCCAGCATTTTTTTTTAAAACTCAAGTCAAAGTGCTCGGAAAACATCCACAATTTCTAGGCTTAGAAGGCAGAAAGGGAAACAGGAACGGGTTTTAAACCCCCTTTGTGGCATTTCTCTCTTCAAGAGAAAGGGAGTAGAGATGGGGACAGACGTGGCAAGTGTTGTCTCCGCTACCCAGGATAGTGTGGTGATCAGCCACTTTAACTCTTCCCAGGACTGTCTTCTAGATGAGGAAGCTGTTTGGATGTAGAGTTTACACGTCTGCAAGCACAGACTTGAATATACATGTATGCATATATCAATCAAGCTAGGAAGACGGGCGGGGCTATATTCCCCTCCATCACCAGCTCCTTATGTGACCCTATGCAGTCTGAGGCCTCTGGCAATCCTGACAGATGCCATGACCAGGAAGCCTATCCCTTGGTGATTCACCTCATCTTCTGATGTTCCCCTAGTAGCTCCTATGGGCTGTTTGTCCTTCCCCTCCCCATGCAAGGCCTAAGATAAGCTGAGGGGTCTGAAGCGCCCACCCCCAGTGCCTCCTGCTTCCCTCTCCCATACACTTAGCATCTTTGCAGAAAGGCCCTAGGGTAAGGATGGAGCCCATGTGCCAGGACAGCTGTAGGCCAGGGTCAAACTTGGTGAGGATGGAGCCCAGGTGCCAGGACAGCTGTAGACCAGGGTTGGACTTGGTGAGGATGGAGCCCAGGTGCCAGGACAGCTGTAGGCCAGGATGTAGTTTGGGGCTGGGCAGACCCAGTGTGGAGAACTGGTTGTACCACCCATCCGTGAAGGACTCAACATCCCTGAATATGAGTCTCCTCAAAGAAAGTCCCAGGGTGGCTGTGCTTCGTACCTACGCCTCCACTGACGATGGTTACTGAAAGCAACATTAACCTCACCAGGGCAGGGACAGGGCTGCTATTTCTGGTGGTGAAAGTTGTGTATAACTCAGAAGGCACTCTGAGGACGGGGTTCATGGGTCATAATCTCACTAAGCTTCACTTGCCACAGCTGTGGCCAGCGGGGGGACACCACAGTGCATAGAAAGCCTTAGAGTTGTTCTGGGCCACTAAGGCTCCGTGCAGCCCCCGTGACTCACGGGAACGAAGGTCAGTCCCAGCACCTAACTCTGAAGGGTTTGTCCTGCAACTAATGAAGCAGAGGGATGGCACTCACCAAGCAGCTGGACACCCCGTGTGAGGCCGTAGACATCCACCAGGGCCCAGAGCGGGTCAGCTGTTCGGACCCCATTGAAGAAAAGCATGGCGACTGAGTCATTGATGCGGTAGAAGACGCGGCCCTTCTTGTCCACCCAGAAGGCAATGATGTTGCCCTCGTTGGCAAACTCTTCGGGCAAAGCTTTGGCCCAGAAGCCACTCTGAGACACCAGGTCAGGACAGGCGTACTTGGGCAGCGAGTCGGGGTGGATGCGGGAAGGGTCCTTGCTGGTGAAGCCAAGTCGCAGGGCCCCGCTCCAGCAACATTGCTTCTTGGTGATCTGGCCACAGGGAGTGGGGACCCTCAGCCTAGCCTCTCCCCCATGGTCAGATGACCAAGGGGGGAGGGGTGGGCTCACTATAGACCACCCTCAGCCAACTCTTAGGAGTGTCCGACAGCCAGAAAACTTGCAATGTAGCTTATTCCCACCCAACCCCCACCCCAGGGGGCCTTCCTACAGCTTGGTGAAAGCCACTCCCACGGAGTCTGCGGAGTCTTATCACCCAGGAAGACTAGGAAAGGAGTGAGGATGAGGGAAGAAAAAAGGAGAGGGGGCAGGCTGCTGGTAGCGGAACAGCAAGCAGGCCAAAGAGGTCAAAGGCAGGGGTCGGGGGTGCCCACCTTCAGCCTGACTTGCTCGTAGATGAGCACTGGGCGGTTACTGAAGGTGATGGCGTTGCAGAAGCTGGCTTGCCTCTTGACGGCCTTGTGGCTGAGGTCCATGAGGATCTGGGAGCCCTTAGTGTGGGGGTGGAAGAGCAGCGGTATGGCCGGGAGCCCCCCGGCGGACAGCACAGGCGGACAGTGCTTCTGCTTGGGATGGCATCGGTGAGAGGTGACTGGGAAGGAGCCCCCGATGGAGTCTGCAAAGGAATAGGCCATAGCCTCAGAGAACGCAGTGGGACCAAGAGCCTTGCCAGGGCCGAGGAAGAAAGAGAGACCACCCACTGGCCAGCGTGTCCGCCTTCTCCAGCACAGCCAGCTGTAACCGCCATCCTTCCCTCCACTGGTGGTTTTCCCAGCCACCACCTTCTGCTGCAGTGGTTCTCAGCCTGTGGGCCATGACCCCTTTGGGGTCGCGTATCAGATATTTACATTATGATTCATGACAGTAGCAAAACTACAGTTATGGAGTAGCAACGAAAATAATTTCATGGTTGGGGGTCAGCACAGCATGCGGAGCTATACTCAGGGGTCTCAGCATTAGGAAGACCGAGAACCCACTGGGCTGCTAGGTTCTTGGCCATCCACCACCTCCATCCTCTCCTCCCCTCCAGCATCAGCTGCGATGGCCCGTCACCCTGTCCAACACAACTGGCTGTCACTCTCAGCATCTTCTCTGTCACTCCTCATCTTATACATGACACTCATCACTTACGAAATACCAAGTTCTGTCCTTGGCACTGAACACACATAACACACACGTGGCTTTGTCCTGAAGTCAACAGTCCTTCCCAGGACATGGACATTGATGGAAATCACCATACAAAATGACACACAGTGGTCACTGCCCAGAGAACCACCAGGAAACTTGCTCCTCAGGGGCTCGGCTGGTGAGGCAGGGTTATGGCAAAAAGCATGGTACTTTCTTCCTTCCTGGTAAACAACTCAGTGGGACAGAGGGCAGGACAGGCTTGGGGGCAGAGCAAGCGCTTTACAGATGTGTGGCTGGCAGCCAGGAGACAAATAGGAACAGTCAGTACTGCAGGAAAAGGTACCTGGTGGCTTCTCTGGCACTCATTGGCTGAGCGATACTTCCCTCTCTGGGATACTGGTTGACCTGTGCCTCAGGATCAGCAGCTGAGTGGCATCCTTACATGGTACCCTTTCTTCCTCAGCTCCCCGTGCCCCACCAGTCTTACAGAAAATGAAGCCTGCCCATCTGGTCATCTTAAGCAAAGAGCCATGACAACAGAGGAAGGTGGAGGGACGCTTGCACCTATGACAGGGCTTCTGGGGTGTCTCGGATTTTAGTCCTTATAGCACAGCAACTTACTAATGCAGCAAGACGCAGTTAGCAGCAGGCCTGCATGGACCCCTCCACTCTCTCAGTAGGGGAGGAAGAGGAGGGAAACAGGGAGGGGAGAGGAATGGGAGCCCTAGGGGCCCCAAAGGCCAAGCCTGTCAGGACACTTTGGTTTGTGTCACTTCACATCTCGGCTTGCTTCTCATGAGGGCCCCAGACGCCAAGCTCCGTGACCTAGCACCAGCTGTGACCATGCACTTTTCTAGAGCACATTCTAGTGTGCCAGGCCGGAGGGGTGGGGCAGTATGAGAAAGGCTGGCTCTGCTCTCTCCAGGAAAACAAGACGTTCTAGAACTGGTCAGAGATGCAGGGCTTCTGGCAGCCATCAGGCCACAAGGGCTGGAATATCTCAGGAGTCCCAGAGAGTTGGGTAGTGTAAAGGGTGAGCGGTCATCTCAGGAACGGTAGTGCAGAGGGTGTGAGGTCATCCCAGGAGGGGAATTCTGGGTAGTGTGGAAGGCAGAAGGTCATCTCAGGAAGGGAAGTCTGGATAGTGTGGAGGGTGGGAGGGCATCCCAGGTAAAGGGAAGAGGAAGCAGTAGTTTTAGGCACCCTGACTGGAAGGGGCACCCAGCTGGTCTCAGACATTCTTCTTGCTTGAATCTTAGTTTCCTGCTACTGGAGCTGGAGAAACAGCTCAGTAGCTAAGAGCACTCAGTAGCAAGCATGAGAACCCAAGTTCAAATCCCTAGTGATCACATAGAAAGCCAGGCATGGCTGCACTAGTGTCTGTAACCCCAGTGCTGTGTGGGATGGAGACAGGATTGCTGAGGCTTGTGTCTCAAGGAATAAGGCAGAGAGTGACAGGCCAGAACATGCATCCTCTGGCTCCAGCTACATGCAATCCTTCACACACACACACACACACACACACACACGCACACTCACACACACACACAGGTATAGCCCTCACTCGATGCTGGGACACAGGCAGTCCCACGTGAAAACAGGTTGGCAGCTGCCGGAGGGAACAGCCTCCGTACAACGGTACAGTTAGACTTCAGGGTGTTCCCCCAAGAGAAACGAGAACACGGCTGTGATCCGCACATGGTATAAAAGCAGCTTGATTCATGGCCAGCCCCAAACCACTCGTATGTATGCCTCTGCCGGAGAAGGGGCGAGGGCAGTGGGTGTGTCCGTGCAGTGATGGCGGCTCTGAGGAAGAACTCACCTACGACGTGGACTGCATCTCAGTGACAGTGGAGAGGCTCAAGTTTGTGGGGTCAGAGTTTGGGGTGAGGGAAGAGACTTGACTACGTAGAAGTCTGAAGGAAGTGCTTATGTTGACAGAAACATTCTGTCTTAATAACGACAGTGGTCCAAGGATGATTTTTATTGAGCAGACATTAGACTTCAGCAAGGGGCTGAGGCTGGGGAGATATCCCTCGGGTAAGAGCGCTTCTTGCACAAGCGAGAAGACTTGAGTTCAGCACCCACATAACAAGCTAAGCATAGTTGTGATGGCACCTGTAACCCCAGCACTCAGGAGAGGAATAGAGACAGGAGGATAGCTGGGACTTGCTAGCGGCCAGTGAGAGACCCTGTCTCAGGAGAGCAAAACATTTTATGTCCTTCTCTGGTCTCTAGCAAAACTTTGTGCATATACTACACACACATACACCACACACAACACACACACACAACACACACCACACACACACAACACACACACAACACACACACACCACATACACACACCACATACATACCACACACACACCACAGACACACACCACACACACACCACAGACACACAACCGCACACATACCACACACACACAACACACACCACACACACACACCACATACACACTACATACACACACCACACACACCACATACACACCACACACACATCACACTCACCACACACATCACACTCACCACACACATCACACTCACCACACACACATCACACACATCTCACACTCACCACACCACCTCACACACCACACACCACCACACCCCACCCCACACACATCACACTCACCACACACATCACTCACCACACACACATCACACTCACCACACATCACACTCACCACACACACCACACACATCACACACATCACACACACATACTCACCACACACACATCACACTCACCACACCCCCATCACACTCACCCACACCTCACACTCCCCACACTCACCACACACATCACACACACCACACTCACCACACACACCACACACATCACACACCACGCACACTAGACTCACCACACACACATCACACACACATCACACACATCCACACACAACATACCACACCACACACACCCACACACATCACACACTCACCACACACATCACACTCACCATCACCCCCACCACACACACATCACACTCACCACACCATCACACTCACCACCCACACATCACACTCACCACACACATCACTCACCACCCACCACACACATCACACTCACCAACAACTACAAGCCACCACACAACTCACACAACACAACCACACACATCCATCCACAAACCCAATACAGCACACCCACACCCACACAACAACCCTCACACTCACTCCCCACACACACATCACACTCCCCACACCCCCACACACACCCCACACACCCCCCACACCCACACACTCACCACACACACCACCCCACAACACATCACACCCCCCCCCCCACAACACACCACACACATCACACATGAAATAGAGTGGAGGAAATACCAGCGAGATCTTCTGATGATGGCAATGGGAAAGTAGAATTTCCAGCCACTGAAGTCCCCCATTACTTGGTCCCAGGAAGGGCTCATAAGAATTTAGACTACCTCACAGGAGGTCCCCACGCCAAGGTGGGCTAACACTCTAACCTTAACCACAAGTCCCCTTCAACTGTGAGGTGAAATGGGTGCTGCTCTGTCCTGGTGGGTGGAGACGAGGCACTCCGGCAGCTTCCGTGCTGGGAGTGTGAAGCCTTTGGTCCTCCCCTCCTGTCCACACTGTGGTTCCGTCACTGAGCGACCCCCACATGCTATTCTCAAGGTGGCTGTGTGGTCACCACACGGAGCCACCTCTTTTGGTCTACTGGCCATCTTCTCCCTGTAAACCACCAGCTGCTTGGCAGCCCCAGCTAAGTACCTGACCCACACCCTCCTCAACTCCTCCCACAGTCTGAGGGCAATCCTTGAGCTCCTCACACCCCAGCTATTAACCCCACCGTCCACACTAGCATTCCTGGATTCAGCCTCCTGCTGTCTGCCCTGCTGTCTCAGGCATTGGTCTCTTCTGAGAGGGCCAGGACCACCACACAAGGCACCTGAACTGTGTGAACCGCTAGTGTGTAAAGTCCTCATACGGTGCCAGGGCCACTACATAGAGGCACCTGTGGGCCACACCGTGAACGGTACCCTCGAGGTGCCTAATGTGGCAAGGCTGATCAGAGCAACTGCCACCCTGAGGCCCTGCTTCTGCTCTCTTCCTGCCACATCCGACCTGAAAATGCCCTGGGCTGTGGGGAGGGAAAGCTCGGTGAGAATTATTGTATGCATGTCTCTGGCACCAAGGATCCAGATGGGGCAGCTGGAGGCAGGCTCCCTTCTATCACTTGGAGGGTCACTGTGAAGTCAGTATTAGACTAAGGATAAAACTAGGATTTGACTATGCCCCTCCAACAGGTGTCCAGGATGCTTTACCCAACTCTGTATTCAATACCAGAGCTCATCTCCCCATGGTTCTGGGGCGGTAGGTGGAGGGAGGTGCTGACCAGGCACCTGCACCACAGCAAAGGTACGGTAGTGAGCCTGAGGACTTTGCGGCTACTCAAGCAGAACCCCCATCCTGCCACCAGCTCCCAGCCGAGGTCCAAAGCAGCCCTTTGGGGACAAGTTTACGATCTCATGGAGTCTCCATGCGGGCCCCTGCTGATGCTGACGAGGAATGAGACTCTTCCAGGGCCTTGTCTTCCTTGCGCATGTAAGCTGCCAACACAGGCCTGACCCTCCTCTGGAGTAAAGACCCCATGGCCCCCAGCAAGCTCTGAGTTACAGTGGAGTCTGACGGCAGAGCTGCCAAGGATCGGGGAGGGTGTGTGAGGCAGCACTAACCCTGAGGCAGGGCCCAATAATGCCACCAGACACAGACCCGCAGACGTCAGCTTACATGTGTGGTCTCTCGGCAGAGTGCACAGATCTGAATTCAGTCCTGGCCATCTCCAAGCCCAGTCAATCTCCCCGTGTGTGGATACCGTGTGAAGCCTCAGCTTTCCTATCCATGAAACGGGGTCACCACAGCCTTCATGGGATCAATTGAGACGATGTAGGGACAGCTCAGAAAGCGGCCACTGCTATAAGGACATTGTGAAGTACACCACCCCATGCCCTTCCCACTTCCATGACCCTTTCCCCTGGCTGATCCCACTGACCACACCCCTTCTTTCCCAACCCTACCTGAGATTCTGCAAACCTCTCCAGTCTTCCAAGGCTCAGATGAACCCCATGGCTCTTGAGGCTACCTTGTTCTGACCCTTGGCTCTGAATACAAGTACCTGCCTCATCTTCACCTTCTACACAGCCTGGCTCACTTTCGGGGGAGGGAGCGGGGATGGGGGCATGGGAGGAAGGGGTGGGAGTGGATGCCAGAGCAAAACCCATGAACATTGGAAGCAGGAGGCCTTCAGTTCACACCCCAGCCAGGCTGCAAAATCACTGTGACTTTAGGCAAATTACTTTCTCACTCCGGACCTTGAGTTCTTTATAAAAACAGGCTCTTGGGGCTGGAGAGATGGGTTGAGAATATTTACTGTTCTTTCAGAGGACCTGAGTTCTGCCTCAACACCAACTTTAGGTTACTCACAGTCACCATAACTCTAGCCTCAGCAGGCATCTGTGTTTGTGTGCAGATAGCGCCCAACACACACACACACACACACACACACACACACACGAGAGAGAGAGAGAGAGAGAGAGAGAGAGAGAGAGATAACCCCCAACACACACACAGAGAGAGAGACAGACAGACAGACGACAGACAGTGTGAGATACACTAATTTAAAATAAAAATCTTTTTTTTTTAAATGGAAGCTCCTAGCTGCCTTGCTTATCTCTCCCAGCTATGGTGGGCATGTGGGGAGCACATTGATTCAAAACAATCTTCCAAATTTTAACACCTGAGTCTAACATAAAGTTTTGTTTGTTTTAAATAAAAGTGATGACTATGGAAGGAAGTGTTCATTTATTTGATCTGCAAGGAGCCGAGCTCTACAGCCTCGCCTTCTCTCAGACATAGCTCTGGTCTCACCGTACTGCATGCTGGGCCTGACTCGGACAGACTGGTGTACATTCTCTGATTGGGGCTCCTTGGGCAGGAGCAAGGAGCCAGAAGGTAGGAGACAGTGATGGAGGTGCTGTCCAGCTGGGCAGAAGCAGAAGCGCCTCCTTGAAGGTCTCCATTTCCCCAGTGACCACACCTCCAGGCATGGCTCCACCCATTTCTCAGCTTCGAACCCTTTCCTCCCCTGCCCACCATGGACCGGCCCTTTTCTTGCTCATCCTGCAGACTTTAAAGTCTTTCGGGAGTCTTCCTGGGACCCTGATACAGACTTCCGGGGACCTATCTACCCAAACAGACTGTCCCTCACCACACGGGTCACCCCTAAGGCACGCATGTTCCAGGGTGCTTTCCCCTCGGCAATTCTGCATCCACTGGTTCTGGGCATATGTATCTTCGCAAGAGCTGAGAAAAGTCCCTCAGACAACTCTCTGCCTTCCTGTCTGTGTCTGCCCTTTCCCAAGATGGACAGGGAGGATCCCTGGGGGAAGGGCTGCCATCTTGTTCACTGATATTTTCCAACGTTCTGCTCTGAGCACCTATTCGGTGCTCAAGCAAGATGATGACAAGAACTTCTAGGGCAGTGGTACTCAACCTTCCTACCACTGCGACCCTTTACACAGATCCTCGTGCTGTGCTGACCCCAACCGTAAACCGATTTCGATGCTGCTTCATAACTGTAAGTCTGCTACTTAATGGAAATACTGTGTTTTCTAATGTTCTTTTTTTTGTTTTTGTTTTTGTTTTTTTGTTTTTCGAGACAGGGTTTCTCTGCAGCTTTTAGAGCCTGTCCTGGAACTAGCTCTTGTAGACCAGGCTGGTCTCGAACTCACAGAGATCCGCCTGCCTCTGCCTCCCGAGTGCTGGGATTAAAGGCGTGCGCCACCACCGCCCGGCTCCAATGTTCTTAAGTGAACCATATGAAAGGGTCATTCGTCCCTAAAGGGGTCATGACCCAGAGGTTGAGAACCATGGTGCTAGTGTGCAGTTTTTCATCTGAACATCTGCTTTGTGCCCTTTCTGGTGACCGGTAGAGACACCAGAAAATAAAGGGAGACACTTCCTTTCTTCCACAATCCATACTTGACAACAACCCTACAAGACCCTCCATCAGCTCCGCACTGCTGGCATGAAGGAAGGTGATCCTTGAGGGATGGTTCTCCTGTACCAGTCTTTGCATCCTCTGTGGTTCTTACCCAGCCTGTCTCACCTTCCCAAACCCTGTGAGATGGGTGTCCGTGGGAAGCACCGCTATTGAACTTGGCTCAAGAGGGCCATCTTGGCCCCTGGACCCTATTGTTCCTGTGTGGCCCCTTCCCCTTCAGTGTAGGCTTCTAAAGTAGATTACGGCTGAAGTAATGAAATCTCACTCCCTTTGGGTTGTAGAAGGACTCTCACTTCTGTCTTGGCTGTTACTGTCCTCTCTGGAATTATTCCCTCAGGGGAGGCCAGCTGCTATGCCTGTAGGGAGATGTGGGGAGGATCAAGGACTGCCAGTAATTGTGAGTAATCTTGGCGATGGCTCCTCTCCAGGTGAGCCTTGGGATGAGACAGCAGTCCCAATGAACTGACTGCAGCCTGGGGAAGGAGAACCCAGGGGTCCCGGGGCCCCAGGAAAACCACATAATTCCAGGGCACAAAAGCAGTGAGCTGGTTAAGCGCTTGAAGTTTCAGGCTGTGGGTCTGGGGGTAATAGATTGTGCAGCAAAAGACAATACCATATTGATGGTCCTGGTTCATGGCTTTCAGGACAGTCGCTGAAAACTCATGGCTTGCCAAGGTCACAGAGATGAGCTCTGAGCTCTGAACCTGTCACACTGCACGTGGGCTCCTCACTGCCCCCACAAGTCGGCTGACCACTCAGCCTGTCCCCTGCCTTCCACCCTCCCTGAGCCCATCTGGAGATCTCTCAGTCTTGTGTGCTCTTGCTGTTATGACCCAGCATGAAAAGCCATGCTAACACCCAATTATCTGCCCCCCCTAAACCCTGACAATGCATATAATGTGGCTTGAAGCTGCCTGCTGCACCAAAGGGGTACATGATGATGTGGGAGGGGATGGGACAGCAGGATGGCCACCCCATGGACAAATTCATCTCTGAGCTGAGCATCCTGCCCGCTCTCGCTCCTCGCTCATTCACTCGCGTTGATGTTCGCAGCAGCCAGCAGCCACACATCTGATATCATCACCTGGGATGGAGATCAGTCCATCTCCTCCTTCCCATTCTACCTTAAGGTTCCACCAGGGGATTTCCAGATGACTCAGCCTGCTGCCACTGTCCCTATGCTCCCAGGACTATCCCAAAACCAGGTCTAAGACAAGGGAAGGTTTGGCTCACATGGATACCTGTCCCACACAATGTCACCATCAGCTTCCCTTACATAGATCCACACCCTCTTTGCACACGCACAGGTGGTTACTGGAGAAGGAGAAAGAATTTCATGAGGGCCAGGAAGCACCCCTACCTAGTCCTCCTTCACACCCAGCCTCTCATGCTCCCGCCCTACAATATGGGTGTCTATAGGAAGCACCCCTACCTAGTCCCTGGTAACCACCCCCCACCTCCTAGACTTCATG
Organism: Arvicola amphibius; assembly: GCF_903992535.2. Classification (NCBI taxonomy): domain Eukaryota; kingdom Metazoa; phylum Chordata; class Mammalia; order Rodentia; family Cricetidae; genus Arvicola; species Arvicola amphibius. Next base: position 186,994,855 of record NC_052047.1, on the reverse strand, counting down.
CCTTTTCTGGGCTCTTTCCCTCCAGTATGGGCTGGGTCCAACTATTCACTTCTGGGTAGCTGGTGGGCATGCAAGCACATGTGGACAGAGACCCTCCATGAAACTCTCATGGATGCTCAACCCATGCCAAGTATGCTGCTTGATGACCTTTGGACCAGCCAACTTGGTCCTTCTGCCCACTCTGCCAACAGACCTTCCCACCCCAATCCAGGGGCCAGCTTAGGCACTAGTCAGCAAAAACAGAGATTTGAACTTTCTGCTAGGACATGCCCCTGTCCCCTTCTGCCTATGGCTTTCCCAGCCTCATCACCCAGGTGCCCAGCTCACCCTCACCTTTTCTTAGCTCCCCGACACTTTTGTACCCACTTCAGCTCCAAACCAGGCCTGACTCCACACTCCTCTCCCTCTCCCTACAGACCACAGCCTCCAGTGCCCACTGAGGCCAAGTCCCGGGCTGAATTATTCTGGGACAGCCCGTTGTTTCCCCCCCCCCCCCACACACACACAGCTGGAAGGCTCGGTGGCTCCAAAGCCATGGGCTATAAGCGGCTAAGGTCCCCCTCCCACAGCAGCTCTGTGCTAATCTCAGGGCCCATAAGGCCATGGGAGGCTGCTGCACCCCCCCCCCCGCCCCCTGCAGCTCTCAGGATTAAGGAACTCAAGAAGGAAAAGAAAGGAGTCAATCCAGAGAGACAAGGCCACAGGTCTTGTCTGAAGCACCAGCTGTGTGCCCTCAGCCAGCCATTTCCCTTTGGGGCGATGTCTCCCTCTGTGATGGGTGTGGCTCTACCTCTCAGATCACTGAACCTTCACATCTTCTGATGCTTGGGCACGTGAAGTCAGGAGACCAGGCTGAAGGTGAGCCACCTGGATGTCACTGATACTCCTCAAACAAGGGGTCAGTTCCCTGACTAGCTGAACACTACAGAGAGATAAAGGAGGAAGTGAGAAGAAGGGGGAAGAAAGGGAGAGGGGAGGCCTCTCATGTCCTGCTGCCTCCCTATGGGACTTCCCACCCTGTCCACCCCAGCAACCTGCCCTTCAGACCGAGAGCAGGTACAGCCCCGGAAACCTGCCTAGGGTAAGAACCTAAGCACTCAACCGCAGAAATCATTTTCCAAATGGAAATTCATCTGGTCCATTGGTTCCCTGCCAGGCTACTCCCATAGCTGGATTCCACTTTACCAACCCATACACACACACACACACACACACACACACACACACACACCACCACCACCACCACCACCACCACCACCACCATCATCCCAGGGTACACCATAAGCATAGCTGCTTATAGTAAGAACAACATAGTCTCTTCAATATACAAAAACATCATAACCACGCTGGTACACAAATAGGGACTCAAAACCCAGCTATACTATCTGTGGACACCAAGCACACAGACACACAAAACATGATGTCATGTACACACACAACAGATAAAACCCAACACGGAGGGCAAGGTCAGTGTTTGCCACTGCCCTTCATTCACTGTGACCCGGCAAGCCAAAATATTTGGGCTTGAAACAAACACAAGGCTTTTCAAAATGCCACCAAGGGCCATGTGGCTGTTTGGGGACCCAAGTAAGCCATGCAGAGTAGGAATACCCGTAGGAAGCGCACAGAATCTGTGTGTTCCCCCCAATTCCTGTTCACCTTCTAAAAGGGGGCAGAACCAGAGCCACAAGGCAGTCGGTGAGCAGAACAGGAAGGCATACATGGGTACGAACCCGTAAGGGCAGATGGGCAGGGTTGGCCGGATACCGCTAGGCACAGGCAGGTCCTTCCACACACCCACTACTCAAGGCATGGCAGCTGAGGCAACGACCAGGGCAAGCCGAGGACAGGGGCCTGACTTGACAGGGAACGGAAATGGGCAAATACGATACTTGACTAATCCACACCTATGGCCGCCCAGCCTAGATGCCCACCCAATTACGTTCCAGTCGCTTGTGACATGGGGCACCTGAAGGAGAGAAACTCTGTCTGACCCTGGACCCAGACTGCTCCTCCGAGCCCTTCTTACTTCCTCCACTTCGCGTTCACCCCATCCATGCAGATATCCCAGGAGCCTTGTGTGAGCGTCGGCGGTAAAAGTCCTGTCACAGATGAGAACCAATAGGTGCCCAGCCCCATGCCCATCACAGCGAAGCTGTCTACTCCAGAGCATGAGCTAGACAGCTCTTGGGGCTCCAAGGCAGCCAGAGGACAGTGGCCATGTGTCCCAAGGGCCTTTCTGTCCCTCCCAGCCCCCAAGCCTGCCCAGGTCTGACCCCAGTGGAAAATGTCAGCTGGTTCCAGACCCTCTGCCAACAGTGAGCCTGGGCCATAGGCGGGCAGGCCAGACCTCAGTCAGCCCATTCCAAGACTCAGGCCAAAGCCCAGGTCCCTGACACTGCCCCAGAAGGCTCCAGGTTATGTATCTTCTAGGACTTTCCACCTGCCATTTGGCCCTCCTGACCTAGGACAAAATACAGTTCCTTTTCCGAGAATCAATAACCTGCTTTTCCTACCTCTTTATTTTTAAGTTAGTAATGACTATCCCAATGTCCGGAGCCTGGAGAGGGCAGCCACCTGGCATCAGCCATCCCATGGTTTCTAAGTGGCTCCTTCTCTCCTTCCTGCCTGGGCCTCTCCCAGGCTTTTGATGTCCAATAGACTCAGCAGATGGGTGCACACTTTCCTTATAGGGAGGGTCACAGGGCATCGGGCTAGGGGATCTGACTCCAGATCTGTCGAGGAGCCCGGTTCCAGTTCCAGGGAAGGGTCCCCCCGGGTCTGCGGCCACTTTAGCTATGTTGCTTCCAAGGCCACGGCACAAGAGCTGGGAAGTCCAGAAGACGGGAGTGGAAGCAAGCGGGAGCCCAGCAAACAGGATGCCAAGCAGTCCGCTTCCATCCCTTTCTTCATCCCCCTGCTTGGGGGTCTGCCAGAAATCCATTCACCTCTCCTGGAGAACCAGGCCAGGCTCGGCTGTCACTACACACCTGTGTCACTAGCACACCTGTGTGCTTAGGTGCAAGGTGGCATGGGTACACACACCCACAGATATCTCCAGCACGATTCACAAGCACGGGCACATGTGCACACACACACACACACACACACACACACACACACACGGTACCCACACATCTCTTCCTTGACCACCTCTAAGACACAGAAGCTGTCTCCCCAGTTGCCTAAGTGAGATTTGCCTAGAGTCTCAGTAAGGAATCCTATTGGGGTACCTAGGAACTCACGTTCCACTCAAGGGCTGCTCCTCACCCTGGTAAGAGAACAAGGCTACTTTGCAGGGAAACTCAGATGCCCGACCTTCCAGTTGTCTCTAGATATCCTTATTTCTCCAACCACAGTGCCACCCACCCACCCAAACACCTCACTCCCCCCCCCCCCGCACACACAGCCCCTGAGCCCACAAAGATTGATAGGGCAGGGACACGAGTAAAGACTCTATCCCAGTGTCTCTCCGCTTCAGCCTCCCAAGTGGTCCCCAGGATCGGGGTGGGTTGAACCCCAAACATCAACTGGGGCCTTACCGTGGAAAGTGTTCCGTGTGATTTGTCCCCCCATCTCAGACCGCCGTTCGGCTGGCTGGCCTCGTCACGGAGCAGCCCTGGCCGCCAGCTCCCCTCCTCCTTCCCCCTGCCCTCCCCCGTGGCCAGCCGGCCACACACGCACACCCCCTGGTTGTGCTTGCCGCCTCCCAGCTCCCACCCACTAGGAGCCTCCCCCACCTCCGCCTGGTTCAGGCAAGGGATCTGTCATGTTTATTTACATAAGGAGGAGGAGCCTGGAGGCTTCCTGAAATAGCCGAGCTCCAGAAAGTGCTGGAGATGCCCCAGCAGCACACACACCATACACAGACATACAGACACACACACACTCTCTCACTCACACACTCACTCACACACACACACACACACACTGTCCCAAGGATATGGAGATACGCACAACACCTCCCCTGTCACCCAGGCAAACAGCCATTCAGTATTCAGGGGACATCACATGCCACTTACATGCAGATTAGGGGTAAAGCCAAGGGTGGGATCAGAGCAGTATTGACTTTGCTCTGCTCTGAGGATACCACAGTCAAGTTAGGGAGCTTCTGTGCACAGAACTCCCATCATTGCTATCTCCTTCTTCCAGACTCTTGCAAGGATTAGTTCCTTCAGTCCTTGCAGGCTGACCCATGAGGTCAACGTCCGTACTATTACCAACAGGTACCACCAGCATCTCCCAAAGACCAGAAGGCCAATGAAAGGAGAGCTAACTAGAGGATATCAGGGCTGGGATGAACACCCAGGTGGTTTGGTGCCGGAACCCGGGCTTTTACTCTCCTGCCAAGTTGTCTTTTTAACCATACACATTCACACTCTTGCGCAGCCACACGGACCCATACAGTATGTATGTATCATGCCACTTGTCTATGAACAGACACATGAGCATGTATGCACAAATACAAGTGTAGTGCAATTTCTAAGTGGTCTTAATAGTAAAAACCCAGAGTCAGGTATCAGGATAAATACTGAAAGATCAGAGAAGTAAAGGAGGCAGCCACTAGAGAGACTTCTTACGTCTACGGAATCCTCAAACCAACAAGGGCAGGATCCTGTCTCCAGGAGCCCTCAGACTGAATGCAATGAGCTCCTGTCTCCTCCCAGCCACATCATTTCCCATCTCCACCTCCCTAGTGGTGGGATTAAAGGTGTGAGCCGCCACCACCTGGCTCAGTTTCCCTTTTAGACAGATTTGATCTCATGTAGCCCAGGGTGGCTTTGAACTCAAGGAGATCCATCTGCCTCTGTCTCCTGAGTGCTGGGCTTAAAGGTGTGTGCCACCACTTTCTGACCTCTATGGCTAACTAATGTGGCTTTAGCTCCACACTGATCTTCAAGCAAGCTTTATTTGTTAAAGCACAAACAAAATATCACCACCCACTCGTGCACACCCACTCCTAAGTGCTGCCACGGTGCCCACTTACCCATCTCCTGCCCTACACACTACATGCATTCTCCCACAGACCCACCCAGCTTCTGGAGGAATCTTAGGGTGCAGAATCCAGCACCACCCTGCACAGACAGAGGGGGCAAGTGAGGCTGGGAAGGGAAATCCTAGCCCTAAGCAGCAAGCCCAAGCTGCCATCAAACGGGACGAGCCATGCCCTGAGGACTTACAGTGCACGGAACAGTGCAGGAGCTGCTCTTATACCCATTTTACAGAGGAGGGGGTGAGTGTTCTGAGAAACTAAGCGTTTGCCTGAGGATCCCAGCATGTCACAGCAGAGCCGGGACTCCACTCTCTCTACCCATCACACTCTGTCCAGGATAAACACCTCTCCCAGGACAGGGGAGAGTTCCTATCTCCCAGGCCCTCTTACCATTAAGGATCTAGATTCCCAGAGAAAGATACACATGGGGAGTCAGGGGCTGGAGAAAAAGCTGGGGAAAACATTAGGGGTAAATGTAGGGGCTGCCCTGCATCCAATGGAACTCAGGTATGAGCATTTGTGAGGTGCTCAAGACACTGCTGTTGCCCATACACAGAACACACACCAGTCTGACAGAAGGACGGAGAACACAGAGGGACATTGGGACCTGACTGGGCTCAGCAGTTAGGAAGCTGGACAGGCCCTGGGTACGAGTGCTTACAGCCTGCAAGGTGGTTCCCTCTGCCAGGGACTTCATTTGGAAGAAACTATGGCTCTGAATTCTATGCAAGGCAGTTCCCTTCACACTGGCACATATTCACTTGTGGTTGTGCACACACACACACACACACACACACACACACACACTTTCCTAGTCCCTTCCTATGAGGGGAAGTGGCCTAGGCATCTGACCATCCCATTCATGGGATCACAGTCATAAAGGCAAACCTTGCACTCCTCTAAGCAGGTTACACATACAGGGTCTCATTCCAGCGCTCTTCCCCTTTTTTTAAGCACGTGTATGGGTGCATGGTGAGTATGCATGTGTGACTATGTGTTCACATGTGCATGGGGAGTGCACATGACTGCATGTGTGACACTGGCATCTTCCTTCTCCACTTTATTTGTCGAGACAAGATCTCTCACTTGAACCCAGAACTTGCCAATCCACTAGTCCAGTTAGCCAGTTTGCTAGCCAGTCTCTGCCTCCAACCTCTGGGATTCCAGGCAGCCAACAAGCCTGCCAAGCTTTTACATGGCTTCTGGGGGGCCAAACTCTGGCCCTCAGGTTTGGACAACAAGCACTTTATGCACCGAGACCCCTATCTCCCGCCTGCCTTTTAATAGCTGGGCCTTGGGCCACTGACCAATTTCTCCCATAGGGCAGCCTAGTCTTCTCATGGCTCAGCATCCCACAGACCATCTGGCCTTGCTTACCCTCTGGCTCCTGCTCTCTTCCACTGGAAATGCTCTCTCTGCCTGTGCCCCGTCCTGGGGAAACCTCTTCCAGGAAGCCTCCTTCGGGCTGTAGGTAGTTGGTTAAGTCCCCATTTCTGGAACTTGGAACTTGTCTCTCCTCTAAACTCTGCAGTTATGTTTCTCCCAATCCCTGCCTTATTCTTCCCAACACAAACAGCAGGGCCTAGTGAGGGCCTAGTCTATGTTTCCCAGCTAAGGCACTTAAGCCCACAAACATTGAGCATCTGCTACCTGCCAAACGCTGTCCTGCACAGTAAGGATGAGATGTGATCCCCAACAGGCAGCTCCTAGCTCTCCGGGGGGTCAGAGAGAAACAGACGTTTCTCAATTAGCCACTTTGCAGAATATATGACCGTTTTTCTAAAAAAAAAAAAAAAAAAAAAAAAAAAAAAAAAAAAAAAAAAAAAAAAAGGTTCTGAAGCCAGGGATTCAGGTTCTAGCGAGTTTGAGGCAGGTTTTCCTGAAAAGTGCCCAGAATGGGGCATGATACGTAGATTTGTGTCCATGTGCTGTGGAGGTGGGCCAGGGAAAGGCATGCTGTGGAGACTCAGCACACACATGCAAAGGCCCACAGGCTGTAAGGAGCCCAGCATACTCAAGAAGCAAGGCTGGTGTGGGCAGAGCAGCTTCAGCGGGACAACCCTAATGAAATGTGCTGTTGGCAAGACTTGATGGGCCAGGGAAATGGCACAAGGGTCTGGAGAAGCAGAACAAAGATCAGGCTATTTCCCTGAGAGCCAGGCTTCAGTGGGGGAGGCAGCAGGACCAGACACACGTGTCTAAAAGGTCACTCTGCCATCTGGTGTGGGGCACGCGTGGGAAGAGACAAGAGGTGCCAGGACAGAAAGCAGCGGCATCCGGAAGGATGGGGCCAGCACCTGGCTTTCCCTCACTCCCCCTCGGGTCTCACATCATACCTTGTAGAGGGGGTACTCAGAAAGTAGCTCACAGTAGAATGGGGGTCCTTTACAGGATGGGGGCGCATAACTGAGAAGTCATACAGCAAGGATTGGACAAGTGTGGCCAGGGGGCCCAGGAGTCCTTCAGGTGGGCAGTGGCAAAAGTGAAACAGAAGCCAGGTATGGTGGCATACACCTGTAATTACAACTCAGGAAATGGAGGCAGGAGGATTGAGCATGAGGCCAGCCTGGGCTACATCACTAGAAACCTGTTTGGTAGGGTAGGGAAAATTTGAGAACTAGGGGTCACCCTGGTGTCTCCAGGACTTCTAGAACAGTACCACAGAACAACTGGTTTTTCCTACCTGGTCCGCTGCCCGTTTCTCAGAAGAAAGGCAGAGGCAGGTGGATCTCTGTGAGTTCAAGGGCAGCCTGGTCAACAAACTGAGTTCCAGGAGAGGCAGGACCAAACAAAGAAATAATAAATAAATAAATAAATAAATAAATAAATAAATAAATAAATAGTAAACAAAAATATTCTAGGACTGGTGACATGGCTCAGAAGTTAAGGGCCGACCAGCTGCGCTCCAGTAACCCACATGGCAGAAAAAGCCACCACGCTACAAATTATCTTCTGGCTTTCATACACATGCCATGGTGTGTGAGCGCCTATTTGAGCACACACACATTCAAACATAAATGTAAAATTAAAAAATTTTAAATATACTCAATAAAAGAGAAGAATGAGTTTAGCTAAAATAAATAAATAAGTAAGTAAATAAATAAACGAGGTCGTCCTCCACAAGCCCTGCCTGTGTCACCCTGCTTACAGCTTCCCTTCCTTACGGGTTTCCACGGTGGGCTGGACAGCTCAACTTTTCCTCACTCCATCCCTTTCTCATCCTTGTTCCCCATGAATGAGAACGCTCCCCCTTTCTAAAGCCACCCTCGAAGAGCCGAAAGCCAAAGGCAGAGCCAGTGACTTGCAGAATGAAACAGCAAGTTCACCCCCAGAAGCACTGGCTAGGGTTAAAAAAACTGCCTCCAGAGGATGGGGGTCCAGCCCCCACCCTGAGGCTGCCAGAAGAGTCCCCGTTACAGAGGTAGCAAAGGGGGCTCAGAAAACTGTGGGCTTTCTCAAGGCTGCACGGCGGGTATGGACTTGAACTCAGGACGGATGTCCTCTGTGGTTGTATTTAGAGTTGCAAATAGGCAAATACAGAATAGAGATAACAGACGAAACTGGCTGAAGGAAGGGCGGAGATGTTCTCATTAATGAGACACGGGAAATGGCTGGCATGTGGAGAGGCCAGAGAGGGAAGTGGTCTGCTGAGGCGGAGCTGGAAGGCAGCTCCAGATGGTTACAGTGTTTAAGGTTTTGTTTTGTTTTGCTATCAGGGACAAAGGATAATTTGATTGAGATGGTGAGTCACCAGGTGCTTAGGGCTTACGGAGACCTGCCAGGGCCATCCTCCCTCCTCTGACCTATTAGGCAGGTCCTGGAACTGAAGAATCAGGAGGAGGGAAGCCCACCCCCAAACTCCTTCTTTATCCAGACCCAGGAAAAACACAGGTTGCTACCTGGAGTCTAAAAGAGAACGGCAGAGCTGAAGACAAAGAGGTGGAAGAAGGGCAGAGACTACAAAAGCCACAGTGTAGAGAAACGGGAGCCATGGAGACCAGAGGACACTGGGACAGGTGCCCTAAGCAGTGACAGCTGCCAGCTGCCCGTGATGATGGGAACACAACAGGTGCAGACGCGGGGGTGGAAACCGAAAGGGAATCTGAGCAAACAACCTGGAGTTGGGTGCCCCTCCTAGATCCTCCCAGCCTCAGGCTCATTGCCAACAGCACTTTCTGAGACCCTCCAAGACACAGACACACCTGCTCACACTCCCCAGTTCCAAGTCTCGCAGGCAGCCTAGCCACCCTGGACTATACAGAGGGTTCACCATAGAGGGTTCACCATCCATGCCAAGCAGAAAGGACCCAAACAAGAAGGTACCCAGATCCCTATGCCCAGGACAGTGTGTGCCAACTGGAATCCACACCCACAGAACTGCCAACTAGAAGCAAACATTTGACTGGGATCTTTGTCACTCCCCAGAAAGGATGGATGTACCCACCCCAAACACGTGGAGATTGGGAACTTCGGCCTTGCAGCCACACAAGCTGGCTCTGCCCTCACATAGACAGGGCAAACCCCTGGGTTTCTCTGAGGTTCTGTGGTCACTTCTCTAGTGGGGACATGAGAGAGGTACTCATGAGGAGCAAGGATCCCTCTGCAAGGCAAGCACCTGGCCACTGTCAACTTAGGAATGCAGGGGAAGTGAGGAGTGATGGTCCCTGCCCTACCCAGGGAAAGAAGTGACTTGGGATGCTGTATGTGAGCGGACCGTATGTGAGGGACCGTGTGTGAGCGGACTATGTGTGAGCAGACCGTTACTCCAGGCAGGAGAAACAGAGGACCTGCCTCAACAAATGCCATCGCCTGTCACCAACATTTACTCAGCCCTACACATCCTTCACCAAGCACAGCACTCAGCTTTGCACGTTACTGACACACGCCTGCTATATATGTAAATGTCATGTCAGAGGACTGGCCAGCAGCCAGTTCGGCTAAGAAAGGAGATTAAGCATTGTCCCTTGTCACTTGGTTAATGTTCTGGTTTTAGTCAGTGCGGAAGTCAGCCCTTGTCCCAGTCACAAATGATAAATAGTCATCTAGAATCTGTAAGATTTGTCCCTAGAACATAATCTTTTGGGGGAAGGTAAGGAAAGGCAGACAGTATGATGTTCAGGGGGAGGAAAAGTAGTGAGGACACCAGAGTGACGTAGGAGATAAGACATATGTCCAGGAATAAAATTCGTGCATCTCTAATGCGGAAATTCACCCGACTGATCCCTCCTGGATCAGAAGAAAAGCTTGCAGCTGATGTCGGAAGGATAAAACCCCCTCTACAGGGAGGAACCTTCGCCTGTCCCTCTCACCGTGACACATTCACATGTGTACACTTGTCTGTCGTAGCTTAGCCAAGGCTCCCAAGACCCACCCCTTCTGGTGCCAGCCCTCTACGCAGCTGAAACCACCCCAAATCTGGAATACCCCCATGGGCCTCCCGCAGTCTGAATGTCTTCCTGCATCTCTGACTTCGTCCTTTTTCCTGTCCTTCCAAGGTTTGCAGAGGACAGCAGAGCTCAGAGCCACTGAGCCAGGCCTCCACTTGCTCCTGTATTCTACAGGGTCTTTTTCCAACTTTCTCCTGTATTCTACAGGGTCTTTTTCCAACTTTCTCCCTCAGACAATGGACATCGGCAGCACAACAGAGTAATGGCCCAGGACCCACAAGTGCCCTGACTCTAGGATCAGACACTCCCAGGAAAGCCAGTGATAGCCAAATGCTAACAGTCTCGTGACTACAACACTTGCTGCTACCATTGCAGTCTCTGCTGGGGGTCCTCACTAAGAAGGAGTCTCTTGAGTGACAAACCCCAGGTGTCCATTTTCTCTTCAGAAAAACAGGGCTGAGAAGGGCAGTGCCTACCTGCTAGAGAGACAGGAGGAAGAAACAAGGTCCTTAAGGTAGTGTATCCAGAACAACCTAGAAGTCCCAGGAAGTGTGGTCTAGATGGAGCCTCAGTCATGAATGAGACATAAAGGTCCAATCATGTCCCCATCTTGCTGTAAACAGCAGAGTCAGATTTAAACTCATATCCTTGTACCCAGCTGGGACATCCTACCCATCCACCTACCCATCCCATGAAGGCTTCCCTGAAGGGTTTGCATGTCCTCAAGTACCTTCTCTCATGTAAAAATAAAGACAAGTGAACGCTGTGATGGCTAACTTTTGTTGTCATTTTAGTTGGATTTAAAGTCACCATGGAAACAATCTCTGAGCCTGTCTGTAGAAGATTTTCTAGATTAGATTAATTAAGGTGGGAAGGCCCATCCTAAATGGGGTGGTGCCTCTCAACAGTCTTGGGTCTCAGACTAAATAAAACTCAGAAAGAGAGCTGAGTACAAGATTTATCTCTGCTTTCTGACTGTGGATACAATGTAGTCAGCCACTTTCTGCTTCCTGACTGGATACAATGTGATCAGCCACTTTCTACTCCCTGGCTATGAACACAATGTGACCAATTACTTTCTACTTCCCAAATGAATACAATGTGACCAATCACTTTTTGCTTCTTGACTGTGGATACAATGTGACCAACCACTTTTTGCTTCCTAACTGTGAGCACAATGTAACCAGCCACTTTCTGCTTCCTGGCTGTGGACACAATGTAACCAGCCACTTTTTGCTTCCTGACTGTGGATACAATGTGATTAGCCAATTTTTTTTTTTTTGCCCCTGTCACCATAACTTGCCGGGCATGAGAGACAGCATCCCTTGGAACAGTTACAACTTAAGAGTCGTAATCGAAAATAAATCATTCCTTACTTGGGTTGCTTTTGTCACAACAATAAGACAAGTAACTAATATACAAATCAACTAAGAAAATTACATCTGCTGTTGTCATCTTGAGATACCTGCCCTGGGCTACAGAAGAAGAGGTCATCACTGGGAACTTGGCACCCTCAATGATGACACTGAGTCTTTGGGACACTGAATACTTGGTGTAGATCTCACAATCACAAAGCATCTAACCTAAGATTAAAATACACATCTGCCGGGCGGTGGTGGCGCACGCCTTTAATTCCAGCACTCGGGAGGCAGAGGCAGGCGGATCTCTGTAAGTTCGAGACCAGCCTGGTCTACAAGAGCTAGCTCCAGGACAGGCTCTAAAGCCGCAGAGAAACCCTGCGAAAAAACAAAAAATAAATAAATAAATAAATAAAATACACATCTGAGTTAGTGGTGGTGGTGCAGGCCTTTAAACCCAGCACTCGAGAGGCAGTGGCAGGAGGATCTCTGTGAGTTCAAGGTCATCCTGGTCAGCTAGGGCTACACAGAGAAACCCTGTCAAAAAAAATGACATGTATCTACTGACATCATTACCCAAACACTTGACCCTCTGCACGGCTACAAGGCAACTCCTTCTGTCTTCCAGCTTCCCCCAGAGCTCAAGCCCCCAGCGCCATCCTGACTGGGACTTACTCCCACTCCTGCCGCCTCCTCAGAGCTGACAGGCTGGTCTGTCTATAATTCCTGAGCACCTCAGGATAAATTTGATCTCTGTGGGAAGCATTAGATACTCTCTGAATTGACTCCACCTAACCCATGGATCCGGCCGCATCAAACATGATATCCACCCTCTCACCAAAGTATTCCATGCATACAAGCCATGGGTCCTAGAATACAGCCACATCTCAAAGTCCTGTGACTCTGAACACTGTTCCCCCAACCCACATCCTTCCCACGCTACTTACCTTTATCCCACTGCCTGAGATCATCCCAAATCCCCAAGGCAGAGCTGCCCATCCAAGGGAGAGTAGCCTATCTAAGGCAGGCCAGCCATGCAGGGACTTTTCCATTCTAGGGATAACATGGATGCCTAGAACTTAACATGGTGGCATCCTATAGTTCTGCCAAGAGTATTTTACACAGGCAAGAAGAAATGAAGTAAAGCAGAGGGGAGACAGGAACTGGTGGTATATAGTCCTGGCTTTGACTCATCTCTCTCCTTTCCAGCATCCAGTCTGTAGCCTAGAGATTAACTCCCCTCACCTCCATGTCTGTTGTGGCCCCTGTGGGCCCAGTAGGACCCCAAAGTGACAGATCGCTAGCCTTTTACCACATAGCCCAAGGGGTGGCCCTCCTCATCCCCTTACATGTAAGCCTGCCAACATGTAAGCTAAGCCAAGAAGCTAAGCACTGGATGTGTCCTGTACATGGAGGAGGCTGAATACACAGCCTTATCTGACCATCTTTCCTGCAGGCTGCAGAGGCACAGCCCCTTCCACCCACTGCAGGACCCCAGAGGAAGAGATGATAAATGCCCTACGCCTAACACCTCCCAGGCTCTCCCGACTAAGGTGGCAGTGGGAAGAGCACCTCCCCGTCTGCAGGAACCATTTATAGCATCTTGTTCAAGCCCACACCTTCTGAGAAGAAAAAAGTCCACTGTGATTGCCTGTGGCTTCTCAGTCTGTTGGTTTTTTTTTCCTTCTCTTTCTCATTTAATGACAGGAAGTTGAGCTCAAAAGAAAATCTCTCCCCTGGCTATTCCTGGCAGGAGGGAAGTTCTGAAAGAGGGGCTAAGCAGCCACCAGCTCAGGTGTCAGTGGGCACAAAGCCTGCCAAATCCCATGGGTTTGTTCAGCCTTCACAGGAACTATTAAAGAGGGCCAGTCCCATTGGACAGATGAGGAAAGCGAGGTCTTAGGAGGTTAAATGATTTGTTTAAGCCACTAGTTTTCAACAAGACCATCACGGACATGGTGGCAGACTCTCTAATATCTGTGCTGGTCCACGATGACACAATGCTCAACCCCGGTTCCACATCAGCATTGCCTCTGGAAGCCAGAAAATGACTAATATCCACATTCCAGCCAGACTAATGAACAAGGACTCTCTATGGAAAAGCCCAAGCAAAGCAGTTTGGAACTTTGTTTGTCTCTGTGGGGTTGGGGATTGAAGTCAGGGCCTGCCATAAATTAGACAAGGACTCTACCACTGGTCTACATTCCTAGCCTTTGGTTTTGGGAGGCAGAGTCTCAGTATGTTTCTCAGGCTGGCAGTGAACCCATTGCACAGTCCAGGACAGACTTAAACTCAAGGTCCTCTTACCTCAGCCCAAGCCCCGCCCCCGCCCCACCCCGGAGTTAAAAGCACAAGCCTCCATACCTGAGGACAGGTGTGGTTTCTAAGCTCTCCAGAAGGGTCATGTGCTGGCTCCACTAGTTCATGCCAGTCACGTGGCCCTATCCCTCTTGTCAGTGACTAGAGAAGGACCATGTGACCCACATCTAGCCAATGAGGCATGGCAGGAGGACTGCTGGGTGATATTTTGTGCGCGCGTGCGCGCACACACACACACACTAAGTAGTTTCCTTGCTCTTCAGGAAAAAGTGCCAGAGAAGCCATTCTCTTCCAGAGACTGTGTGTCTGGTTAGGATTCTGATGTGGGATGTCCTTCTGTATATGTGCTGCTTTTATTGGTTAATGAATAAAGCTGTCAGGCAAGAAATCTGAACAGAGATATATAAAGAGAATAGGTGGAGTCAGGGAAACACCATGTAGCTGCCAAAGAAGAAAGACAGATGCTGGCACTTACCAGTAGGTCAGAGCCTCATGGTGATACACAGATTAATAGACAAGGTTAATTTGAGATATAAGAGTTAGCTAGAAATATGCCTAAGCTATTGGCCAAGCAGTGTTGTAATTAATATAGTTTCTGTGTGATAGTTATTTGGGTCTGGGTGGCCAGGAAACGAACAAGCAATCTCCTTCTACAAAATACCACTTAAAAAAGCTTCTAGACTCACAAAAACAAGAGTTAATTGGAGCTTCTTGGTAGTCACACTTTTTTTCAGATAGACTCTGTTTGTTGGCCACAAGAAGATGCAGCTCCTTTAAGAAAAGGCTTTCTGGTTCATGCTGGTGGCATGGAATGGCTCTGACTCTCTCAGGTGGTTCTGTCATGGGGCACTTGAATGGGGTGTGTGGCGGCCAACTGCTTCCCAGAATTGAGGTGGTGAGCACGGCTCCCACCCAGCAATCCCAGAGCAGGCAGTGAACTACCTCCACCACGTTAAAAGGTCAAGAGAGGCAGAGCCAGTGTCCAGGGCTGCTGCAACCAAGCTGCTTACCATTTTAAAAGTGTTCCTGGTCAGAAAATGATTACAGATATGCAATAAAGACAGACTCAAGCAGAAGTAAACCTCTGAATGGGTCATAGTGTGTTTTAAAAATGAACGTAGGATTGGGAGAGAGAAGAAAAAGAGTATAGACAGTTATAGTATGAAAATACAGACACATAAATATTAAAAACAGAATAAGCCATGTAAAGATGGAAAATACACAGAGAATATGGATTATGTATATTATTGTGTTTTCTTTGAATTTTTTGACTGCAGAGAGACATTAGTTTCTGAGAGCTGCTAAGTTAAACCAACATATATATTTTAAAGGTATCTTGACTTCAAAATTTGAGTCTAAGGATATGTTACTTTGGAAAAGAGGTTCTGCTTTTGTTTCCACAGAAGATGAGAACCTGTGGATTTCTTCCAGGCTAATGTGGTTTTGATGGAACAAGAACTCCCCAGGAAGGTGTCCATTGTTGACTGAGGTTTCTGTCCTGCCTGGTTCCTGCAGCAGTTAAGTCCCAAAGAAATCACAGAGAGGCCTATATTAATCATAAACTGATTGCCCATTAGCTCAGGCTTCTATTAACTAATTTTTATAACTTACATTAGCCCATAATTCTTGTCTGAGTTAGCCACGTGGCTTGGTACCCTTTTTGGCAAGGCAGTCACACCTTGCTTCCTTTGAGGCTGGGTCACAACTCCAGACTGAGCTTTTCTCTCCCAGAATTCTCCTGTTCTCATTGCCCTGCCTCTACTTCCTGCCTGGTCACCACACCTATATTCCTGCCTGGCTACTTCCTGCCTAGCTACTGTCCAATAAGCATTTTATTAAACAAGCACAAGAAACAAATCTTTACAGGGTAAAACGATTATCCCACAGCAGGCCATGAACCCTAAGAATATCTTGCCCAACAAACAGCAGGAAGCAGTTTGGAGAAAACTATGCCCAAATTCCTAAAATGATTGTTTATAAATGTTTGTCTTAATTTTAAAGGGTTATTTGTAATTGATTAATGGTCACAGTCAATTTCTTAAAAATAATAAGGGGATATGATATAGAGATAAATACTTTGCATTGGTATGGATCTTGGTCTATTGATACAAATTTAAGGTTGATTTTGTTACATTGTGTATATGTATTTCTATTCCTGTTTAAGATATTATGTTTATATAGTACATTTAAAAATTAAAGGTTAATAGATAGTCATTTAGAATAGTCAAACTTAGTCATGTTAGTTAGGTTCTCTAGATAAACAGAGATATATTTCAGTTATATAGATAATCTTCACCTCTTCAAAGATCTACAGAATATAGCATTTAAAATGTTTTAAGAACTTAGATTTTTCTCAACAATGAGACATGTCTGCTTCTGGAAACACCAATTACTTCAGAGAGGTAGATAGGCATTGAAGAAACTCATTATGTGGGCTGGAGAGATAGCTCAGAGGCTAAGAGCATTGCCTACTCTTCCAAAGGTCCTGAGTTCAATTCCCAGCAACCACATGGTGGCTCACAACCATCTGTAATGAGGTCTGGTGCCCTCTTCTGGCCTGTAGGCATACACACAGACAGAATATTGTATACATAATAAGTAAATAATTTTTTAAAAAAAACAAACTCATTATGGAATTTGCTTTCAATGTGACAAGGCTAGCCATTTGGGCAAGAAACTGCTCTTGCCTGGACTGCTTTTGTTTGTTTGTTTGTTTGTTTGTTTGTTTTTTATTTTTGTTTTTTTGAGACAGGAATCCGCTGTAGTTTTAGAGCCTGTCCTGGAACTAGCTTTTGTAGAGCAGGCTGTACTCTACTCACAGAGATCCTCCTGCCTCTGCCTCCTGAGTTCTGGGATTCAAGACTGTGCCATCAGTGCCCGGCTTTTGCCTGGACTGCTTTATGGTATGTTGTATGAACTGGACATGTAGGACCCACAGAAAAGTGACTGCTGAACTTGCCAAAAGGCAGGATGGTCCTTCAGGGTTCCTGTTTCATAACAGAAACTGCCAGACGCTCTGCAGGACACAAAGGAAAGTGACAAACCGCCAATAGAGGTGAAACAGTCTTTCAAATTTCCTGCTTCATGAAAAGGTCTGCTGGGTACTATGGGCCTTTATACTGAAGATGGATGCCCCAATGGTACAGAAGAACGTTGGGTGACTGTCCAGGTAGCGAGATGTGTCTGCCAATTCTAGAACTTTAGAATTTGCTTACAATGAACTTCCTGTTTACTTAGGTAATATTATATCCTTCTGGGGTCTTTGAAGAGTTGAAGACAAAGAGTTATACTTTTCCTAGTTATGATAAAAGATAAATTAAACATAAACTTTAGACTCACAAAGATGGGATAGATGATAAAGTTTTTTCCTTAATTTTCTAAATGTAAATGGACTAAATATTGTAACTATAATTCTTACTTGACAACTGTTTTGTATATGTAATTTTTCTATGTTAAACTTAAAACCTTCCTTTTTATTTAGACAGAAAAGGAGAGATGATGTGAGATGTCCTTCTGTATATGTGTTGCTTTTATTGGTTAATGAATAAAGCTGTTTTACTCAATGATTCAGCATAGTGAAGTCAGGTAGGAAATTTGAACAGAAAAATAGAAAGAGAGTAGGAGGAGTCAGGGAGATGCCATGTAGCTGCTGAAGGAGAAAGACAGATGCCTGAACCTTACCCAGTAAGCCACAGCCTCATGGTGATATACAGGATAATAGAAACGGGTTAATTTAAGATGTAAGAGTTAGCTAGAAATACACCTGAGTCATTGGCCAAACAATGCTGGAATTAATATAGCTTCTGTGTGATTATTTGGGTCTGGGCAGCCGGGAAATAAACATGCAGTCTCCTTCTACAGGATTCCTCTGATGGCCATGACATCACTAGACTAGAAAAAAATCCCTTACCAAAAGTGGCGGAGCTGCCCTGGCCCACTTAAAATCCACCCATCCCAAAAGTTCTGTTTGTGTCAGAGATTCTCACTCCTCACTGATAAAGTCAGTCCAGTGCAGGGTTTGTTATTTGCAATAGAGAGCCTGAGGTGACTGCTGCAAATCCTTTATATATAAAGAACTTTCAAAATTCAACAAAAGGAAAATAACTGAATAAAATATAACGGACACAGAATTAAACAGACATTTTCAGTTTTTTAGAAGTTAAACATATTTGGTTAAGGGCTTGCCTAGCATGCAAAGCCCAGGGTTCTGCTCCTGGCTCAGCAAAAACCAGCCACAGTGGTACAACCTGCCATCCTGGGGGTACACCTAGAAGGTAGAAACAGGAGGACCAGAAGTTCAAGGTCTGGGGCCTGTGGGTAAAAAGTTCTCACTGAGCAAACCTGGGCCTGGAACCCATGCAAAGGTGGAAGAACCAACTCCATAGAGCTGTCCTCTGACCTCCACACATGCTCTGAGACACACATCATGCACACAAATACTATAATATTAAATGAGAATTTCAAAAGAAGTTCAAGGTCATTCTCAGCTACATGGCAAGTTTGAGGCCAGCTTGGGACATACGAGGCCCTGTCATTAAAAAAAAATTAGATGTGCTTGGACCAAGTGTAACTGAGACATTCCATCATCAAAGAAGCAGACAAGCATGTCTAGGCACAGGCTTGAAAGGCAAATCCTCTTTTAGGAGCTTCATATTGGCTCCACACTGAAAGCAGCCCACATGCCCATCAACAGATGAGCAGGTAGATTCAGCCACATCCATACCACTCAGCAAGGAAAGGCACCAGGCTATGACAGACAGCCCAGCATTTTGGATGAATTCGAAGACAGCTGTAGTGAGTGGAAGAAGCTGGAGTGAGAAAGAGAGCATCCTCCTGTAAGATTCCATTCATATCTAACTCTAAAATGCCAACCAAGCTACAGCAAAAGGAAGGAAATCCTTGAGCATGAGGTAGGGAGCAGGAAAGAGAAGAGCAACAGCAGTGGGGGACCCCAAAGGCACAAGGACATGTCTGAGAGTGACAGAGGTGTCCTCTAACTTGATGGTGCTGAAAACTTCACAGATATATGCACGTGTGTCAAGACACATCAAATTGTACACATATGTGCTGTACATTGTATGTTAGACTTCAATAAAGCTGTATTAAGAAAAAAGCATCAAAGCATTTGCGTTTGAGGAGATGGGGTAAGGAAAGAAAATTGCTATTTCTATACAAACTAAGTTGAATCACTTCCTCGAAAAGAATTAAAAATAGAGTTGTCATATGAGCTGACACTTCCACTTTGGGGAATAAACACAGAAGAGCTGGGAGCAGGGATCCTGTTAGCTATGTGTGTACCCATGCTCACACAGCATCACTCCCAACAGGCCAATTGCAGAATAAACTGCAGTGCTTGTGGACGGACTGTGCGGAGTGATCGTGTCCTCGTATGGATGAGCATTCATGGCATGGGCACGGCCATATCAAGGGCCTGGAGACCTCAGACCCGTGGGGATCGCCAGGCTTCTCTGGGTAAGGCCAAAAGGCCTTCCCCTGATCAAGCCTCCTACTCCTGATGACAGCAGCCTGAGACTGTCCTCCCACATGAACCCCTGCTGACATCAGCTAGCCCACCTTGTCACCCAGCTGTCTATAATAAAAGCATGGAGTTTCCAGACTGCTGGCGCTTCTCCATCAGAGCACATGACCCACCTGATCACAGTTTTCTGCAAGCGTGCCTATAGTGTCTCTATTCCCCGCCCCAGTCAGGTCACTCTCAAAGCCAGACAGGTCACAGTGGCATATGAATGGATAAGCAAAATATGGTGTATAAATACAAGACAATATCATCTCATCTTAAAAGGAAAGAACTTTCTGCCAAGCAGGATGGTGCGTGCCTTTCATCCCAGCACATGGGAATCGGCAGCAGGTGGGACTCTCTGAGTTCAAGGCCAGCCTGGTCTATGTAGTGAGTTGCACCCATCCAGTAAATAAAAATAAATAAAAAGGGAAAAAGTTATGATGTAAATTACATCACAAATAAACCTGGAAGACACAGTGCTAAATGAAATATACCATTTACAAAGGACAAATACTATACAGCTTCATTTTTCTAAGACAACTAGAGGAATCAAGTTTGTCGAGACTGGAAGTAGAGTGTGGTCACCAGGGACTGGGGCCATGGGAACCAGGCAGCCACTGATCCAGACTTTCAGTTTGGGAAAAGGAGAAACTGGAGGTGATGACGTTTACAAAACAGCACACATACTTAACACCACCAGACTTTACACTTCAAAAAGTGATTGAGTGGCCGGGAATAATGGTGCATGTCTTTAATCCCAGCACTCAGGAGGCAGAAGCCAGCTGATCTCAGTGAGAGTCAGGTGAGACCCTATCTCAAAATATAAATAAATAAATAAATAAATAAATAAATAAAGATGATACATGCCTGGAATTTCAGGCTCAGGAGGCAAAGGCAAGAGTTCAAGGTTATCCTCAGCCATACCCTAAGTTTAAGACCAGCAGGGCTTCTTGACATCTTGTTACGAAAGAACAACAATAAGGTGGAAGAGCCAGGGGCTGAGGCCTGGCAGACAGATGTAAACGCACCACAAGCCTTTCACATGGAGCCCAGGAGCCACGTAAAAGCTGGGTGCACTTTGTCCTCTGATGTCCATATACGGGCCACGGGAATGTGTGCTTCCTCACATAAAAACGTGTGTATACACAAGTACACAGAAACAAATATTTAAGTAAAGTACAAAAGAAGCTGAATACTTGAAAAGACCCCAGTCCCTTAAAAAGTGCTGTTAAGGGCAGGAGACGTGTCTCAGCGGTTAAGAGCACTGATTGCTCTGGCAGAGGACCCAGCATCCACATGGGGCTAACAACCATCTGTAACTCCAAGTTCAAGGGGCTATGACGCCCTCTTCTGATCTCTGCAGGCACTGCATGCATAGGGTGCCCAGACATACATGCAGTCAAAACCCCAAATAAAAATAAATAAATCTCAAAAAAATATTTAAGTGTTGTTTAAGAATCAAGTGTAATGGTGCACGCCTATAAAACAAGCCTGGAGAAGTAGAAGCGGGAAGATCAGAAGGCTATACAGAGCATTCGAGGCCAGCCTGGGCTACATGAGACCCAAAGGGGGAACCGTGCCATTAAGTTATGGATGGATAGGTGTGACGGTT
Source organism: Arvicola amphibius (assembly GCF_903992535.2). Lineage (NCBI taxonomy): Eukaryota > Metazoa > Chordata > Mammalia > Rodentia > Cricetidae > Arvicola > Arvicola amphibius. The sequence continues at coordinate 186,973,665 of NC_052047.1, read as the reverse complement.
AATATCAATTGTCAACAGAATTTAGAATTGCCTAGGAGACAAATCTCTGGGCATGTCTGAGTTGCTAGGATATGTTAACGGAGCTGAGAAGACTACCTCAATTTGGCCAGCACCATTCCACCAGCTGGGGGTTCAGACTAAATGAAAGCAAACTGATGAGCAATGACATTCATCTCTCTGCTGTCTTGACTGCAGATGCCATGTGACTAGCGGCCTCTGGCTCCTGCCTTGACGGACTGTACTCTAACTGCAAGCCAGAATGTGCTGGGTTTTGGCATCTGTATCTCCAGTTCCAGGGGATCGACTGGTCTTCTGGTCTCCTGGGGCACCTGCACTCACACACATGTGCCCTGGGGACAATAATAATACACTTTGTAAGGCGTTCCTCGTTCCAGGGAGGAGAGTCAGACTCAACCATCCCTCGGAGACATGAGGGTCTTGGCACAGACTTGGAGATTTCCTCTCTGAAACACCAAGCCATGGCTGGAGCACTCGGGACAATAAGAGAAGGGAAAGCAGCAGAGGCCGAGGCAGAAAGATCGTTGCACACTCTGAGTCAATCCAGTCTGCAAAGTGAGTTCAAGGCCAACCAGGGCTAACAAGACCCTGTCTCAGGTGCATTGGAGGTAATACCACGAAAGCGACCTTTATAAAGTGAAAAATGCAACCCCTGAACCCCCAGAGCCGTACTCATTCCTGAGCTCAGCTTGTTGAAGCTCGGTGCTCCCTTTGCAGACCATGGCCACTGTGGGGCTACAGAAGCTCATCTTGTAAAAATTAAATTCCACAAGTTTTTGTTGTTTGTTTTGTTTTATTTTATTTTGCTTTTTTAGTTTTTCAAGACAGGGTTTCTCTGTGTAGCCTTGCTGCTGTCCTGGCACTTGCTCTGTAGACTAGGCTGGCCTTGAACTCACAGAGATCTACCTGCCTCTGCCTCCCAAGTGCTGGGATTAAAGGTGTGCACCACCACCACCCAGCTTGTTTTGTTTTGTTTTTAAGCAACAGGCAGGGATACGGAGAGCCCATATAAAAACTGCTAACATAACAGCACACACATGTGCCACCACTGTGAAGGCACAGACAAGAGGATCCCTGGGGCTCTGTGGCCAGCTAGCCTCATCTATTGGGCAAGCTCCCTGCTGGTGAGAGACCCTGAGGTTGTCCTCTGGCCTCTAACGTGCACACACGCACACACACACACACACACACACACACTAATAATAATAATAATAATAAGCTGAAAATGATGTTGACTTGTAAGGAAAAAGCCCCCATTCGCTACACTGCCATTCGGACCGCTCCACAGCGGGAGGTCTGCTAATGCCCTAGGGTGGGCATCTACTCTGACCCAGCCTGTGTGTGTTCACACGGGGCAGCAGGGTCCTGAGTGTGCTGCATGGCAGCAAGCAGGACGAGAAGCCAGAGCTCTCCATCTCTGCACCGTCCCCTCCACTGCTACCTTCTAATGCCCTCAAGCCTTCTCCACAGCCGGATTGAAAACATAGCCCCTCCACCCATAATCCCTAGCGGCGCCCCTCATGACTTCTCTCCCCACTGTTCACCATCTGACATCCCATATGGCACCTCCTTTCCCCCTCCCAACCTGTTTTTCCTCCAAAGAAGACAGCTATGACACAGGGAATTTGCCCAAAGCTCTACCCGAGTGCCCAGAACAGTGCCTGTTTCACAGGAGGCCTGGGATAAATGTTAGAGAGAAAGGAACGAAGCAAAAGACAGAGGGGAAAGGATAAGACAGAAGGAGAAACACAGCACTCGACGTCCAAACAGGCTCGTGCTGTGCATACTGCTACAGATGGCATTTTAGAAAAGATTATTCGTTTTTATTTCAAGTGTATAAATGTTTTGCCTACACATACGCATGTCCACCATGTGTGTGCCCAGTATCTATGGAGGCCAGAGAGGGTGTCATATCCCCTGGAACTGAAGTTTACTGGCAGTTTTGAGCCACCACGTGGGTGCCGGGAACACACAATTGCGTCCCTGGCAAGAGCAGCCAGTGGTCTTTCCCGTGTCTCCAGCCCTCGCGTTGCTTTTATTCTCTCAACAATATAAGGGCCATTCTCATCTCACTGTCAAGAACTGTGGAAAAGATGGTAGAGAGCTCACCTAGTGTGACTTGATCCCAGTGCTGCATAAAACCTAAGCGTGGTAATAAAGAATCCCAGCCCTCGGGAGAGGAAGGTAAGGGGAGCAGAAGCTCAAGGTCATCTGTGGCTATGTGAGTTCGAGGCTAGCCTAAGTTACATGGGACTTTGTCTAACAAGAATGAAAACAAAGGAAAGAAATGGGGAAAGATAAAAGAAAGATGCCAGGGCCCTAAAGGGTTTCACTCAGAGACCAGCGAGATGGCTCACAGGTAAAATACTTGCTGCCAAACCTACAACTTGAGTTCAGTTCCAGGTGGAACATGGTGGAGAGAACCAACTCCCACAGTGGCACAGTGGTTCTCCCCCAAATAAATAAATTTATTGTGGTAAAATATACATGACATAACACTTACAATCTTAGCCATATCATTGCACTATTAAGTATCCAGTATCATTCCACAAAACCAGCACGCTGCCCCATCACATGCTAACTTCCCACTCTCTCCCCTCCCCATTTCCTGGCAGCCACCACTCATTTTCTGTCTCTATGTATTGACCACTCTAAGAACCTCAAGTAGGTGAAATGAACCAGAATTTGAGGGGTTGGGAAGTAACCAGCTGTAGAGCCCTCGTTTAGCTCATGCAAGGCCAAGATTTGGGTAGCTGTGGCTGCTAGGGGCGGTGCATGTGTGTGATTGGTTGGCTTTTTTCATTTTGTACTTAGTCAAGGCTCACTTGTATTGTATGTTAGATCAGAAATTCCTCCCCTTTTAAAACTGGATAATACAAACCATAAACATTGCAGTGATTTGAATAACAGTGTCCCCCATAGGCTCATAGATTTGAATGCTTGGTCACCAGGGAGTGGCACTATTTGAAAGGATTAGGAGGTGTGGCCTTGGAGGTGGACTCTAAGGTTTCGAAAGCCCATGCCAGCCTTCAGATCAGGATGTAGCTCTCAGTTACTGCTCCATCATCGTGTCTGCCTGTGTGCTGCTATGCTCCCCACTACGCTTACAGTAGTGCGTGGCTCAGTGGTCAGTGGCTCAGTGGACTGAGCCTCTGAAACTGTAAACTCCAATTAACACAATCCAAGAATGGAGTCATGTGACAATTCTGGGTGCTTGTGAGAAAACTCCGAGAAAACAACGCAGGAGTCTTGTGACCTCAGTTTCTTCAAAACACAGGATTGCTCTGGGAATGTGTTTTTGCCCCATGTAGCTTGTCCTTGTGATTGTAAACTTTACTCGGGTGACTCTTCCTAACCCTCAGAGGATAAACTGTATAAGCGGATTCTCTGAATAAAGTTCGTTACCACATGAGACTTTAGTCCACCTCATTTTGGGGTCCCGCTCTCCCCTTCTCGATGCCAATGAGAGCAGCGGCCCCTCTGTCACCTGTACTTTGGTATAACACCCAAGAAGCTGTCACCAAATCCAGTGTCATGGCATTCTTCCCCTGTGGGTTCTTCCCAGCATTTTCATAGTCTTAGGAGTTACCTATAAAGTTATGGATCCATTTTTAAATGTTAACCTCCCCCCAATTATTCCCACCGCATTTGTTGAAAAGACTGTCCACCATCAAGCCGTCTTCCTCTCCCTAGAAAACAACGACCACACAGCAGAAGGCTTTCTTCGATTCTGTTCAGTAGCATCCATCGACATGTCTGTTTTTCAGGGCCACCTGCTGTGGCTACCGCTTGGTTATAGCAAGCTTGAACATCAGCAAGTGAGTCCTTTACCTCTGTTCTTTTACAGAATTAGCTATGTGTGGTCTTTGGAGAGTCTGCTGCCTGCCCCCATGCCAAATGAAGACCCACTAACCTCTGAGAGCTTCTGAGCTGTGCCAGCCACACTGCTCCCAGCCTCTCTCCTCTCTGTCCTCCATCCTTCTCTGCCTCCCTTACTGCACTTCTCCAATGACTCTGCAAGGTTCCACACTGTCCACCCTGTGACACTCTGTCCACACAGTTTCAGGCGACACCATAGCTGTCATGTTCCAGCCATGACCTCTCCCCTAAGCTTCAAGCTCACACTGGGGAACCGTGGACCCAATATTTCCCCAGGTTATACCCTGACCAGAACTCCACCCCTATCCTTCCTTGTAATTCTCCTCTCTCTGCCTGAGCTCCTGGAGGAACACTGTCCTCTTGGTCACCTGAAAACTGGCACCGCTGCCCATTCCTCTCTCCCTCACCACTCACGCCATTCACACACCATGGCTGCCAAGCTCACCTCTTCCGACTTCAGATTCATCCCCTCAACAGCTCCCATCTTATCGCTCCTAAATTCATCAGCCACAGACAATGATCCACAGTGAAAGTGATTCTGAGACACATTAGAGGAACTCCCTTTCTGTGGGGTACAGGAGTTGGGCACAGAGCACTCGGTAAATGCACTGCTAATGATACACCTTTATCAAAAGCTCCTCTTGTGATGTTTATTGTTCCTTTCAATTAGGGAAGATGTTGGGGGCCAGGATAACTGACTCTCTGATAGCTGGCAGATCCTTTTCTGGTGCCTGGGTCACCTTGGAAAAGGACTGTCACCCAAACAGTTTGCCAGAACTTGTTCCCACAACCGTATGCTGGTGAAGCACACCTCTAGCTCTGAAGGCTCTGTCCCAGCCATAACGGAGACAGAGTTTGTCACCACAATTCCCCACAGTCCTGTGACCCTGTGGCCATTTTTGTCCTTTAAGAGAGGAAGCTAGGGGCTGGAGAGATGGCTCAGAGGTTAAGAGCATTGCCTGCTCTTCCAAAGGTCCTGAGTTCAATTCCCAGCAACCACATGGTGGCTCACAACAATCTTCTGGCCAGCAGGCATACACACAGACAGAATATTGTATACATAAAAAATAAATAAATAAATATAAAAAAGAGGAAGTTATTCCTTCCACTCCTGGCTCAGCAGAAGGCCAGTGGGTGCCGCAAATACACTCTTTCAGGTACATACATGGGGGGCTGCTGTTATTGGTGCAAGTGTGGCCCTTCATTTGCATGAATGACTGACTGTGCTGGGACTGGCTGATACAGACAATACATTTCATTTGCGTGTCGAACTGCTGTGATTGGTGCAGGTGGCCGTGATGGTTATCCTTCTGTCCACATGAGAATGCTATTCAGCTCAGGGTGTGTGTGTGTGTGTGTGTGTGTGTGTGCGCACGCGCGCGCACGCTCGTGCGCGACAATGAAAGAGACTGTCTCGCTCTGCCTTCAGATGTTGCAACATTAGAATAAAAAAAAGGACTTTTCTTATATATCTATCTGTTTGTTTGGTGCTACTGCTGTGTCTGCTTTTGGTCCTTGTCATTAATAGAGTGGATCAATACCAATAGTCTGATAACAGACAGAAGAAACCGGAAGTAGCAATGAAGCAGTAATAAGAAGGCAGTTAAAGAGCTAGAGAGTGGGACTGGGAGACGGCTCAGTGGGTAAAGTACTTGCCAAGCAAATGCAAGAATGCGAGTTCAAAATCCCCAGAACCATATAAAGCCAAATGTGGTGGCATGTGTCTGCCATCCTGATGCTCCTATGGCAAGATGAAAGGAGAGAAAAGAACTCCCATGAGTCCATGGGCCAGCCAGCCTGGCATACACTACATCGAACAACAGAGAACTGCTCTTGTCTCAAACAGGGTGGAAGGTGAGGACCAACTGGGTGAAAGGTAGGGGAGGCAGGGGTGGGGGGAGCTGTCTCCTGACTTCCACACATATGCCTTAGCGTGCATGCACCGGTACTCCCACACACAAGTGTGCACACATCTACACCAAGAGTTCCAGAGAATGGTGAGGACAGAAATGACAGGGAGTAGAGAAGAGAATGACAAAGATGGCCGAAGAGCTGAGGATAAGAAATTACCGTCCCTGTTGACTGAAAGAGTTCCAAGGACCAGCCGAGCCTCAGGAGCCAAGGGTGTCAGATACCTTGTACCTAAGAGCTTCGATACTCGCTACTGTTGAAGACTGAGGAGCCCATGGTGCTGAGCCTGAGAGCTGTAACATTTATCGCAGTTTATAGCATTTGAAGGCTCCAGAAACTGTGGCCTGTACGGAGGTTCTAAAACTAGGTGTCACTTGCCGCCACTGCTGCCAGCTGCCGCCCACTGTTGCTCAAAGCTGAGGATTACAGTAGCTGCCAAGCTCCAGACCACTGGCGGTTAATGCCCACAACAATAAGCCTCTAACAGCAAAAACACAGAGCCATAATCCTGCCTTCTAAAGCCTGGAGTAGTGAGCCCCTAGTTCTCAGGGTTCAGAGCTTTAAGTGCCTGGGTCAGCCAACCCAGCCCTGAGATGAGTTAGTTTTAAATGTCAACGTGCCATAGCCTAGCATCACCTGGGAAGAGAGGCTCAGAGAGGAGTTATCTAGATCAGATTGGCTTGTGGGCATGTATCCTCGTCTTCTTTCTGCTGCTGTGCCAAAACACTGTGACCAGAAGCAACTTATGGAAGAAAGAGTTGATTTGGGCTTACGGTTCCCTAATGTCGCCTGGACTACAGCAAATGCAGTGGAGGTGGGGCAGTCGGCAGTCAAGAGCAGGAAATTGAAAGATCACGTCTTCGACAACAAACAGGAAGCAGAGAGTGAACTGGAAGTGGGGTGAGGCTCAAGGCCCACCCACAGTAAGATACTTCCTCCAGCACGGCTCCACCTCCGTAAGATTCCATAACCTCCCCCAAACACCACCACAAACTGGCGACCGAGAGTTCAAATACCTGAGCCTACTGGGGGATGTTCCTTATTTAAACAACCACATACGTCTGTGGGAGAATGGCCTTGACTGTTACCATCCCCGACCTGGGCCCTGACCAGAGTGAACGGAGCTAACTGAGCAAATACCTATGGATGCATTTGTCTCTCTGCTCCTGGCTGTGGATGTGAGAACCGCGGCCTGCGTTCCTGCCTTGACTTCCCCAGAAGGATGGACTGTATTTTGGACTTGGACTTGTAATCCAAATAGGCCCTTTCTTCCCCTAAATTGCTTATTGTTGGCTGTTATCACAGCAAGAGAAATCGAACAGGAACAAATCCCCAGGCCTGGGGAAGGTTTCACGCCACCAGCACCGCAAGGGCTTCTCCTCACCTACCCAGAGTTCCTACCCGGGTGGGGCAAAACGCCCTGTGCCAACTGCTTGGTAACGTTTCTAAAATGCAAAAACTTCATCAGTCCCTCTGCCCAGGAACACCGAGGGCCCGGAGACACCCAGGGACACATCTTCTCCAGCTGCCTTTCTTGAGTGCACGGCTCCCCAGGCGGTGTTTTGCTCCTGGCTACAAGGCAATCTTTTCTAAATGAGCGTCTCACTGACTGCATAGAAGTGAAAGTTTACTGTAACTTTATAAACGGCTTTGCATTCCAGTACCGCTGTTACTGCAGACGAGCGGTGAATGGAATTTTCATAGTAAACACGCAACGTCTCCTGCCCTAATTTCCCCACGCCAGGGCCCTTAGGTAGGGGTGTCTGAGGCCTACACTGTCTTAGACGGCTGTTTTGCTGGCCCCACACTGGGCAGTTAGTTACAGGCCCTCCTGCAGCTGAGGGAGTATTCCTGGTGGAAATGGTAAGTACAGAGATGAAAAGTTGTTTGAAAGACATGAAAGGGTGTGTCTTCTAGAAAGACTGTCCAAACACATGCTGTCCCATGTTGCTAGCTGAGATGAAGCTAAAGATGCAGGCAGAAACTAACTCACCCTGCCCTGGGGACCCTGGCTTGGAGGATGGCAGTCACCATGCTGGCCAGTTTCTTCCCTGCCTCCCCACCCTAATCAGGGGGGACTTAGGGAGGCTGGTCATTTGTGACTGTGAGCTCATTCACATCAGCTTTGTAAGCCCGGATGAAGCGTTCACTCTGTTCTTCATGGCTAAGGAATAAAGCGTTGCCTTGCACTTGCCAAGACGGGAAGCCAGGGTCTGCCTTGAAAGCTCACGTCCTAGTTGCGATGCCCCAGGTGCGGTCTCTGCTCCCACCAGCCCCATCTTCTTGGGGGTCTGAGCAAGATGACTGACCCCAGACAAACTCCAGGTCTAAGGAACCTGACCCCAGAGATGCGGAATTCTGGCAGAGGGGGACACCCAGGTAATAGATGACCCAAACCGAGATAGCAGAGGCTAACCTTAGCCAGAAGTCAGAAGACGCCTCAGAGAGAATCCCACCCATTTAGAAGAACCTAGACATGAGTCAGGTGGCCGGCCTAGTAAGCTGACCCACACAGCATGCCCCTGCTGAGAAACTGTCTCACTACTTGGGTTCGTCTAAGACACGTCCAGGAAGATACTCAAGAAAACACTGACCTCTCCAGAACAGATGAGGGTCACACAGCTCCTCCAGACTCCCAGCCACTTCTCCATTCCCTTGCACGGCCTCTTCTCTCTTGCCTCTCCCCAGCTCCCTGCCCTGGGCCTCCATGATCAGTTTCCTGGAAGCCTGGGAGAATTCCCACACCACAGGCTACTTCCAGCCAGATGAATCGGCACCCTCACCCTCTACTCACATCCGGGACAGAGGCCACTGGCCCAAAGCACAGAAACCTGAGGACTGGAAGACCGGAAGCCCTGGCTTCTAGACCCCTATCTACTGCGACTTGGCCTGCAGGTCTGGGCAGGTCTCTTCTCTCCAGGCCTCAGTTTCTCCTATTGGAAGGGGCAAGGTTAGAACACGAGTCCAGTCGTTTTCATTCCCAAGGCACTGGGTACGGCTCAACACCGTGTGCAGTGTGTTAAAGAGAGGGGTCCCGGGGCCAGCTTTTACAGCACAGACACTCGGTGACCCTCGAAAGGGCCACGCAAGCTACACAGTGGGGTGAGGCCAGCGAGACCTCCTCAAAGTTCCCAGTGCCTCCCAATGTGAAGGGGGGGAAAAACAATGAATTTCATTCCAAATAAGGGAACTTACAGCAGAGTTCCCTACCATGGCCCAGTTCCGGCTGGTTTATGTTAGCCGAATAAGACTAAACAGACCTTCATGTTCCCAGTATTAAGCACTCAAAATGAAAAAGCGCCTGTTTGTCTCCTGCACTGGGACATGGGAGAAGCTAGCTCTCCCCTGAGGCCCCTAGGCAGCTTGGGGACCCGGATGCCTGCTGAGGGCAGCAGGGCAGAAAGTAAATCCCAGAGTGGACAAAGCCTGAGGCAGGTGGGGGATGGAGAGGGCCGTGCGGCACCCTTGTGAGTGCAGAGGTGGAGTTGTGAGGGGGGCAGGAAAATGAGAGGGGAAGAGACTGTGCAGGAAGAGAGGTAGGCAGAGAACCATTAAAAACCCTGAGAAGCCACCACCAGCACCACCACCACCACCAGTGCCACCAGCACCACCACTCCCGCCATCGGCACCACATGACAACCACGGCCACCAGCACCACCACCACCAGCAGCACCAGCACAACCACCACCACTACCACCACTACCACTACTGCCACCAGCACCACCAGCACCACCATTGCCACCACATGACAACCACCAGCACCACCAGCGCCACTACCGCCACTACCACCACCAGTGCCGCCGCCACCACCGGCACCACATTACAACCACCACCACCACTACCGCCATGGTCATGGTCATCAGCACCACCGCTACCAGATTTAGCCCAGACACCAGGAGGCAGGCGAAGGAAAGAGAAGGGCCTGGACACTTCCAGGCCAGCACACACCAAGTTCCCAGACACTTCAGCTGCCTCCCTCGGTGTGGATACAACCTGCCTGAGATGTGCATTTAATTACTTAGAGAAGCCTAAAGCAAGATGGCCCTCCTGCTCTCCCAGCAAGCCACCCTCCATACCCGCCTGCCCTCTGGCCTGCCCTCCATTCCTTCAAGGCCTTTGCCACGGCGTCTCACAGCGTGAAGGCAGGCAGGCATCACTGTTTCTGTCTTCGAGGGGAATACACCAACACTAGGGGAGGACTATGATCTGCCCAGGGTCACTTACGTACAGATGGGAGAGCGAGGACCAATGCTTCCTACAGCTTTGGAATCCCCTGATTCAGGCCCCACACTGTGGCTAGACTCGCCTGGTCACAGACAGAGGCAGCTCCACCCCGAGGCAAACCCCTTCTGTGTCTACCAAACTTCACCATTGTCCAAACAAATCCTTCATTTGGGGCTACTGGCATGTCCCCGCAACAACCAGCATTCAGGAGACAGAGGCAGGAGGACCACTGCAAGTTAGAGACCGGACTGGTGCACAAAGTGAGTTTCGGGTCAGCCAGGCTACCTAACAAGGCTCTCCCAAAAGACCAGACAAGGGGCTGAGGATGCAGCTCAGCTGATGATAGAATGTTTTCTGGCACACACAGAGCCCTGGGCTCATCTTCAGCACTGCACAAACTGGGTGTGAGGACATGTGTCTCTACTTCTAGCACGTAGAGGCAAAGGCAGGAAGATCAGAAGTTCAAGGTCATTCTCAGCTAGTGCAAGAATAAGGCCAGCCTGGGCTACGTAACATAGTTTCAAATAAACAAAACACACTTTTACTCGGGAGAGCCCTCCCTCCCTTCACTCGCCTGTCTACCCTCTCCTCTTCTCCAACCTCTGACCTCCACCCCAGTGATCTATAGCAACCAGTTCTATGAGGGTAGAACCTGGTGCCCAGAGCCTGGCACACAGTCTGGCACCAGAAAGAACCTGTGCTGTCAGTAACTCAGTCCCAGGGTCTGGAACTGAGGAATGTCATTGCAATAAAGTGGGGACCCAAGGGTACAACTCAAAGACAGATCTCTTGCCTAGCATACAGAGGACCCTAGGTTCCAGATAATGAAGGAGGATGCGAGGGAAGAAGAGAGGGAAAAGAGGAAGGGAGAGAGGAGGAGGGAGAGTAGAGCAGTAAAACACTGGCAGTCCTAAGCCTGAATTTCCCCAGAACAACCCTTTTTTGCATTCATTTCAAACCCCATTAAAGGCCCTTTGTGAGTGCCAGGACTGGGGATGGTGGCCAGCAGTGGGTAACAGAGGTGGCAAAAGTCACCAACAAGCAAACAGGTACTGACCGTGTGATCATCGCTCAGACAGGGGACCAGGGACATAGCACAATAATGAAGAGGACACCAAGGCCATCTGACCCAGCCTGCTGGTCAGGGAAAGCTCCCTAAAGGAAGACATCTGAGAGGAGCCCAAGAATGACAGTAGCCAGGACTTGTTGGGTTTTCGTTACTAACCAAGCATTATCTCAAACAGAAGCAGGACACGGAACAGTTCAGCCTGTTACTAAGGTCCTCTGAGCCTGTGGTCCACGAGGGCTGATGCTCGCCACCGCCTTCCCTCCTCACACTTCTGGCTCGCATGGCCGCCTGACCCAGCCCTGCCTACCATGTCCTCGAGACGCTCCAGAGGTCCACTGGGCTTTCCCAGAGGTCGGCATCTGGATCGGATTCCCACAGCCTCCTTGGTCAGGTCCAGAGAGCTGAGCTGGAGGTGGTGTCCCTGCAGACCCAGATGAAGCCACTCCGCATCCCAGACAGAATTGCTAGCAAAGCCTGCCCTTCACCTTGGGTGTCACGAGTCTCCCAGCCCCAGGGAAGTGACTCCATACTGCAGGAGACAGTCTCAATATGGGAAAGAAAGAAAGAACCACAGAGCTAGCTTCCCCCACTTACTGCTCTCAGCGTTGACTACGAGAAGGGATCTTTAAGTCACGTAGGTCCCTCTGCAGAAAGGATTGAGAGCTGGGAGGCAATGAGGACCCCCCAACTCAAAACCCGCCGGACAAGTGGGGACAGGGAGCTAGGAGGGTCCCGGGAGGAAACAGGAAATAAAGCCCAAAACCACATCCAGGCATGTCACATGATGACTCAAAATTGTCACTACAAGGTTCATACCCAAGAACTGTGCAGCTGAGTGACCAAAAAAAAAGCCAAAACAAAAATCTCATAAAGCTTATATAATTTACAGTTCTGTGTTGGGCCACTCTCTCCATGACCCTCAGTGCAGTCCATGGGCCACAGATCAGTCCCGCCTGTGGGAAGCTTGAGAAAGACCCAGAAAGGAGAAAGAGGCTTCGCAAAGCTGACAGCCCAGGACACATGGAACAGAACGTTTTCTTTGCAGCAGCTTCAGCTCTCTGAGAGAGGAACCCACACTGGAGGCTGTGGGACAGAAGATGAGGATGAGGCCCTCTGTAGACACAGCTTTTCTCTCCCAGGTGCCTGGCCAGCCAAAGCAAAAAGCCAATCCCTCTGCATCCCAGCCACTAGGACAGCCAGGCCCCTTCAACCATGGCCTAAAACATCTCGTCCACCATCTGGGCAGAGTAACTGACCACTCGGAAACAAAGCTATGGGCCTAACTAGCTTGGCGTGGCTCTGGATGGCCGGCCCCCCTGAGCAATACCGTACCAAGCCCTCAAGACCCGGGCTTAACATATCCTGCTTACTGAGCACTCCCTCTCCCCAGGGGCCACTCAGCACAAGTTAAGATCCAATTGGCATTAATTGGACCAAGCTGGCAGTGCCTGGGGCAGTTTAAGTACTATCACTGCAGATTTGACTCACAGAGTAATGGCCATCAGTGTCTATAGAGCATACCATTAGTGTCATTTTGGAAGGCTCAGGTGGGTGTAGATGGCGCTCGGTGAGACAGCCTCACTGGCTAGCCGATGCTAACACCCAGAGATATAGTGCCGAAAGTGACTTAGCTATGGTCTCGGGTCCGAGCAAAGAGCGGAGAAGCCAGGAGGATCATTTCTGGAGACCCTACTGGCCCCTTTATCTGCTCATGGCCCCTGAAAGTCTCTTCACCACAAGGCCTGCTAACCAAACTCTAAGCCCTAAAAGGAAGCCTCACCCTAATGCTAAAATCCTGAGCTCAAATGGATGTCTGGCCATAGAACTCTAAGGTCAAGTGCGGTCAAGATCCTGAACACTGATGAGGGCAGCTGCCCTCTAGGAGTGGGTCCTCAACCATAGTCCCCCAGCACAGACAACCCCAGCATCAACCTGCAATCTTGCCTGGAAACAACAAATGGTAGCTTCACCCCAGAACAGAACCTCAGGAGCTGAGTTTTACCACCAGGCCACCTCTCCTTTAGGACAAGCCTCTGAGCTTTTAGAAAACCCAACTCCTCAAGACCCAACCCAGCCAAGTATTCTTGTTTCATTTCTTTTAGTTTTGTTCTATTTTTATTTAGCTTGGGGATTTGGGTTTTTGTTTCATTTTGCTTTTGAGAGAGGGGAGAGGGAGAGAGGGACAGGGAGAGGGGGGGAGGAAGTGTGTGTATTGCTATACAGCCCCTGGCTAGCCTCATACACATGATCCTCCTGCATGCAAGTATGTGACACCATACCTGACTATATTTTGTTTCTTTTTTTTCATTTTCTTTCTTTCTTCCTTTTTCCTTCCTTCCTTCCTTCCTTCCTTCCTTCTTTCCTTCCTTCCTTCCTTCCTTCCTTCTTTTCTTCTCTTTTTGAGAAGGGACTCGGTGTACCCCTGGCTCTCCTGGAATTTGCTCTGTAGACCAGGCTAGCCTCGAACCCAAGAAACCTGTCTGCCTCTGCCTCTGCCTCTCAAGTACAGGGATTAAATGTGTGCACCCTCACGCCTGGCTTTGTTTAACACACCTCAGCTCTGGTGAAGACGCCCAATCTCCCCCTGACAGGTCTCTTCTCACTTTTCAGTTAAGGAGACAGGATCCTCTTCTGAAGGCTGAGCCTTAGTGTCTAGGTGGGCTGCCCTCTGCTGAGAAACATTCGTGTGAATGACACTGGTGGCTTGTGTTGTCCTGACTGTCTCCTCAAATCCACATTAGAGCCAGGTACCTGGCTGGTCCCTCAGCCTCTGCACCTCATGAGGTTTTGTGTGTAGAATCTCTCACCATTTTGAGATGAAACGTCCTTCATGGTCCACGTGGTAAAGGCCAGGTCGTCAGCTGGTGGCACTACTGAGGTGACCAGACCATGAGACCTCAAGGCTTGTCAGTGAATCAAGCCATCGACACTGAATGGGCTACGGAGGTGGCCCCTTGAGGAAGGGGGCCGCAGAACCTTCTGACATTCTCTGCTTCGCACCCACTGAAGGTGAACTGCTCTGTTCTGTACCTCATGCTCCTGCCATGATGTCCTGCTTCACCTTAGCCAAGTCACTCTGGACCGGAAGCTCAGAAATGAAGCTGAAATAAATCTTTCCCCCATTAAGAAACTTTCGTAGGGCATTTTGCATAGCTAAGGACTCCTTAGGGCTTCACTCAGTTCTGACTGGAGCAAAGCGTCCCTCCCTCTGTCACAGGAGTGCTGCAGGCTACGCCCCTTTAGACTGGATCTCCTAGGGGACATGAGTTGCCTCTCAACAGATGCCAGGCAGGCCCCGGCAAGGCTCTCCCCTTTTTTGTCCTTACTCTGACCTCTGGAGTAGTCAGATGGCATCTAGGGAGAAAAGGGCTTTAAAAAAAATGCCATCCAGGTAAATCAATAACCATCCTTCCTCACTTCCTCCAGCCCAGGAAGAAGCGACTCTCGTTCCTCCTAGCTTGCTCTCCACACATAGCCAGGGAGTTACTTGCCAGGACAGACAGACAACGGGACAGCTGAGACAGGAAGTGGATGTTGAATGATTTTCTATGCAAAGTTCCCTGGCCAGGAGCTCTGGAGGCCTCTAGTTTGACTCAGTCCCTCTGCGGTCAACAGCATCTCCCATCGGCCTCAAGCTTGGTCCTCTGCTCAGTGCAGGGTACCAGAGCCTTCCTGGGCCTTCCCTGCAGCCCTCACACCTAGCTCAGTGCTCCCAGATGAATGTAACAAGGACATGTGGGATAGCCTGTGCTATTTAACAGGGAGGTACTCATGTGGAGAGTGCCATGTCCAGCATGGTGACTGCTCCCTCTGGAACCCTGCTTTTACTAGGTCGCTTACCTAGGGAAGCCTCCCTGGGTTCAAAACTCAGCCAAATGCCCACAATCACTCCCTATCATTTGCTCTAAGTCTCCATGCAGACACAACTGTCTTGGTTGAGTAAAGAAGCAGTTATGTCAGGCAGAGTGACCCAGACCTGTCATGCCAGCTGCAGAGACTGAGGCAGGAGGATTTGAGGTTAGCCTGGGAAAGGAGATGGCAGGGCATTATTTGTCCTCCTAATGGTGGCTGTTGTGGTGACTTTCTTCCAAAGAGCACAGCATGGAGGGGAGTTGGCTTTACCTTTTCAACAGGGAAACTGACAAACGCTGCCTGAGCCAGGTCCTCAAGGCCAGCGGCAACAGTGATGAACCAGCTAATGGCCTGAAAGCATGTGTAGTGGGGCACGTCGGTAGGAACTAGCACAAGGGTAGCATAGAAAACAAAATCTGGTTACCTCAAAGGCATGTTCTGAACCATCTTTTCATAAGATACTGGGTTAGGCCACAAGGCCAGACTGTGGACAAGTTACAATAGGAGCCCCAATGACCAAACCAAGCTAAAAATTTGTGAGGTTCAAGATGGCGATAGACGATGGGAAATTATTCCCAAAGAAAAACCATACCCCACGTAATACCCTTTGATAAATGTGATGGTTAGTTTTGATTGACAACTTGATTGGATCTGAAATCAACTAAGATACACACTTCTGGGTGGGATTGTGAGGACATCTTAAGGAAGGGTTAAATGACAGGAGAAGGCCCTCCCCCAAAGTAGGCAGCACCTTCTGGTGTCAGCCCAAATAAAAGGAGGTCCCAGCACGAGGCAGTGCCTGCCTCCCCAACTCCCACATGCCTGTCTGTGCCCACCCATCCACCCACCCGCCTTCCTTCACTTCTTTTTTGTTTGTTTGGTTGGTTTTTTTGAGACAGGGTTTCTCCGTATTACAGCCCTAGCTGTCCTGGAACTAGCTCTTGTAAACCAGGTTGGCCTCAAACTCACAGAGCTCAGCCTGCCTCTGCCTCCCGAGTGCTGGGGTTAAAGGCGTGCGCCACCACTACCTAGCCTTTCTTCACTTCTTACTAGTGAACTTGTCTACCCATTGCTGCAGCTGCGGCCTCCATCCTTTGTGAACATCAGAGTCCAGCTTCTTTGACCTTCCAAAAGGGACCAAGACCAGAAGCTCTCCAGGAATAGTCCAGCACAAGTTTGGGCCTGCTGAGGTATCCAGATTCACAGACTGAGAAGCTACCAGGCTCTCATCCTTGTCAACATGCAGGTGAGCACTGCTGGACTCCCCAGCCCAACCTGCGAGTCAAGTCAATAAGCATCCTTCATAATATATAATCATTCTGTCAGTTCTTTTCCTCTAGGGAATTCTGATACAGAGTCCATTCATAACGGAGCTCAACACACATACCCCGCCTCCGTCTCCATCTCTCTCTGTGCCTGTGTGTCTTTCTGTCTCTCTCTCTCTCATAACAAAATTTGATTTTAAGTTACTAATTGTGGGGAGGTGGAGAGACAGCTTAGAGGTTAAGAGAACTTGTTGCTCTTGCAAAGGACTGGAATTTGGTTCCCAGGATCTACATCAGCCTGCTCACAACCGCCACACCACACACACAAACACAATAATAAAATCAAAATAAAGTTTTCACGACTAACTTTGGCGATCATGAAAATGAGTGACGCATTAATTATAAACAGACCCTCAAGCATGGCTGCTGGGTTGTGACGATGGTTGCCCTGGTTGCTATGTATGAACATGAGGTCACTTTGCTGAAACTGCCACCTCATCACTGGAGCCAGCATGCATAGCTGCTGAATGAGGAGAATGGAACAAAAGGCGACATCTCTGAGTTTATAGTTTGTCAGTCCCTCTGCTGTCTTAAGCCTGGGCCAGACTCTACTCAGTTCTGCTTATGGACACAGTGGCCATTTTAAAATGTGCTGCCCAAGATAACAAGTCAGCATTTATTTGGTTTATTTCCCACTGGGATTGGTGGGTGTCTCTTCTCCTGAACCCTTGGGCTTTCTTAGCAACTCCAATACCCATAGTCTTTCTGTCTCATTAAGACACAAGCCAAACTATGAGGACAGATTATGCCGAGGAACTCGGAAGCTCCTGGGTTAAGTCAACCATCCACAGCAGCCTGAAAACCTCAAGGGAAAGTACTTTGCAGAAGAGGGAGAACACCTTTGTAAACCTTGCCGTGACCAGTAGAGAGTTCCTGAATGTTGGCACACCCCGGAACAATCAATAAAAGCCTGCTGCTGTCTTCTGTTCAGCAAGCAGCAACATGGTCCCTTCCCATGCCCACCTGGTGTCTACTTTGTTTTGCTGGCTTTTTTGTGGGGCTAAAGATCAAACCTAGGTCTCCACAAATGCTTGGCAAGCACCCTACCACTGAGACACACCCTCAGACTTTTTTTTTAGACAGGGCTTGCCCTGTGGTCCAAGCTGGCCCAGAACCAGTTCTGTAAGCCAGGCTAACCTCACATTTGCATGGATCCCTCCTGAACATGGCTGTGTCCCTCTGCCTTGGGCTCAAAGTCCAGAAAAGAAACCTCGCTCATGTTGTTTTTGTTTCTGCAGTTTCGATGCCATAAAACCCCGCCATCCAGAGTCAGGCATAACATGGTTAAAAGGACACTTGACATTGTAGAGCCTTTCTCTCCAAGACTACAGCCACTTTCTAATCATGAGGGGGACACTGGACAAATTTCAGTAAGTCTCCAAATGTCCAACCAGTATATATACAATGTGTTAACAACAGATATAATGTGTTATCCTAAATGAGGATCCTGATACCAAGAAAAGACACTAGGGTATACTGAGGAAACTCTAAATTACTCCAGGCATTAATAACACGGGGTCAGAACTGTCATTGTCACAAATATCCCACGTTAATGGAAGATGCTAATAACAGAGTAACTGGGGCTAGGGGTGTAGCTGAATGGTATAGCATTCGCCTGGCACGCACAAAGACCTTGATTCAACTACCAGCACCATGAGGAAAAGAATTAGGAAAACTGGGTGTATGGCCTTCATAATATCTGGGGAAGAGGAAGCGCCTCCACAGGACTGGCCTGTGGGCATGTTTGCGGGGCATTCTCTTGATTCTTCATTGATGTTGGATGGTCCAGTCCACTGAAAGGCAGAATGGCCTGATCTGTATGTAAGAAAGGAAGCTGAACGCCAGTCTGGAGAGAAGGCCAGCAGCATCGTTCCTCTGTGGTTTCTGCTTCCAGTCCCTGCCTTGACTGCCCCTGAGTGAACTGTGAGATGAAATAAAGCTGCTTGGGGCCACGATGTTTAGTACAGCCACAGAAAATCAAACTAGATCAAAATTATTCCCTATACCTTTTTCTAGTAATTTTATAAATCTAAAACTATCCTGAAATTAAAAAAAAAGTTTTTAAAAGTTATGTCAAAAAAGATGTTTACTATTAAGCTACAACTTGCAAGGCAGTGGCTGGGGTGGGAGAGTCAAACAGGCATATTTGGGAGTCTGCCCTTTCTGTCCGTGTCCTCTTGGACTTGGGTACATCTTGGCACTCCTCTGACTGCTGGTAGAAAGAGCCTCCATGGGTTTATACTTCACTTTAAGTAGGTGTTCATAGCTGTTCTGGACCTCCCCAGGCTGAGCTTGGAGATGCTGTAAATCTGTTGGGCCTCCCAGAGGTTGAGGCTAGAGAGACAGGAAGCAGCCACACACTGGTGGCTGGTGCATCCCTCGGCATCAGCAGCTGCCTGTGCCAGGGCTGCTTTCCATCTACACGCCCGCCCATCATGATGATTTAAACCAGGTACATGGCCACAGTGGCCAATCCACCTTAGGGTGGTGGGGCTTTCAGCCTATGGGCCAAGCACAGGGGCTCTGTAGATCAAAAGTCAAAATTTAAAAAATTTTTGTTTCTAGAAATGTCTTCCATTTTGTTTTATTTTTGTTTTGTTGGTTAACAAAACTCTTTTTTTTTTTTTAACAGAGTGTGTTTTATATCCTAGAATATCCTCAAGCTCAAAACCTTCACGTCTTAGTCTCCCAAGCAATAGGATTACAAGCAGACATCACTGGTCTAGACCAGTTTTTTTTTTTAATTATTGCTTTGTTCTTTCTGTGTTTGTTTGTTGACACAGGGTCTCATGTAGCCCAGGCTGGCCTAGAGATCACTATGTAGCCAAGAATAACCTTGAGTCCTCCTATCTCTGTCATCCGAGTGCTTGTATTACGAGCAAACACCAGCACATTAGACCAAGGCTCTGAACACTTTCAACTGAGTTGCACTCCTTTGAAAGTGGTAGTTTAAGGTCAAACACATCTTAAGAGTCCTCCTCAGCTCTGTTTAGCATCAACCATATGACTCTACCCATCTGTAAAAAGTTAAAAGTGCTCCTACAGAGCATGTCAGCCATCATTCCAAGCGTTAAAATAGTGGACAGGTCAGATGGCTTCGCAGGTCAAGGCCCTGGCTACTAAATTTAACAATCCACATTCAACCCCCAGGATTGGTATGGCAGAGGGAGAGGACTCTACCCTAAGTTGTGGCCTGAACCCCACATGTGCCTGTGTTCCTGTCTGCATACACACTACATGTAATACCATTTTTTGTTTGGTTTGTTTCGGTTTGGTTTTTTGAGACAGGGTTTCTCTGCGTAACAGCCCCAGCTGTCCTGGAGCTAGCTCTTGTAGACCAGGCTGGCCTTGAACTCACAGAGATCCGCCTACCTCTGCCTTCCGAGTGCGTGCATCACCACCGCCTGGCTGTAATACCATTTTTAAAGTTTAGACAGTTCAGCTGGATGACGGTTTAAGAGGCCATGCCACATAGGCTCTTAGAATATTAGCAATTATCATATTCCGACTCATTTTTATCTGTTCGTTTATCATTTTGGTTTCTGTTTGCTTCCCACTAACTCCACGGTGGACAGCCCCCATCTATTTTTGTATTCTGTGTCCTAGAGAAACGCTGGCCATGGCTAGGGCTTAGTATGTGATTGTTAAATGGACTCACATCCCAATCAGAGCATCCCAGGAAACCATGCCTGACCTAAACCCTGTGCCAAAGCCCAGAGAACAAAGACCACCTACCTGCCTAAAAGATGCCTATGGAAACCCTTGTTCTTTTTTTTTTTTATGTATACTGTCTGTGTGTATATCTACAGGCCGTAAGAGGGCACCAGACCTCATTACAGATGGTTGTGAGCCACCATGTGGTTGCCGGAAATCCGGAAATTGAACTCAGGACCTTTGGAAGAGCAGGCTGTGCTTTTAACCACTGAGCCATCTCTCCAGCCCCCGGAAGCCTTTGTTCTTAATGTACCCTGCCTCACCCCACAAGTATCAGTACCTGCTCATTTCTGAACCAGCAGGATTTGGGTAACCACTCCCGGTAAGCCAGGCCCACAGGACATGGCCTCTGGACTCTGACTGGTTGAGAAATGGCCAGGAGACAGCCCAGCTTATCCCCAAAGCCCCATCCTTCTCACAGGTCTGCCCATCTCTATGGTCTGGCCCAGCTCTGTCTGCGCCACCAGGCCTGACAGTTGGCTAGTTCATGTCCCTCTGTCCCTGAAGTAGGTTTCCCAGATGTTACCAAGGAGACTTGCATCCTGCCCAGGGTTGCCAAAGCAACCAGCTCCGTGAGAAGCAGCCCCTCAGCCTCTAGCCTGTGGGTGTGCGGGTCTAGGAATGAGATAATCGCAGATTAACAGGAAGCAGCTCCAGCCAGCTGCACACCAGGGCAAAGGCAATCCTGGCATCCGCTATGCAGTGCCCAATTCCTGGTCCCCTCCCCTCTTCCTCCATCTGTTCCTGCCTTAGCCTGTCTAGTCTCGATCGTGGACTCCGTAAAGCCAGCGGCTGGTCTTGAAGTGTGAACTGTGAGAGTTGCAATCCCCACTGTGGGTCTGTGGCCTTATAAGATGCGTGTACACACTGAGGAAGGGTCGGCTGAGGACCCAACAAGAAGGAGGCGTGTACAAGGCAAGAAATGGGCTGGTGTAGGCTGCCGCCAGCCTTCAGCCGTGTGAGAGACACATTGCGCTGTTTAAACCCTTCAGCCAGTGGTGTTCTGTTATGTACTGGTATTGGTTGCCTGGGCAGGCCAAGATATCATTCCAGGAACAGTGAAAAGCCCCAGTAAGGAGAAAGGTCTCTAATGCTAGTGTTCTCCCTTGTGGCCTTCCATGTCCTGGGGCAGAAACTCAGAGAAGCAAATACCAGCCTTACACTGACTGGGAAATTGAGTGAATTCATTTTTATTGACGGCACTATGAGAAACAGGGTTTCGTTTTTTAAACATTTTTTGTTTTGTTTTTATTTATGCGTGTCTGAGTGTGTGTGTGTGTGTGTGTGTGTGTGTGTGTGTATACTGCCTGTTAAGGCAAGGCAACCATCAGAAAGAACTCTTGCAGCTGGAGTTATAGGTGGTTTGAGCTGCCCATATGGCTGCTGGGAACCAGAGTCACCCGGGAAGTTGTGACAGCTGGAGGCTGGGGATTCTGAACTAGCAGGGTCATCTGAAACATCCTTTATCTACGAAGGGAGCATCAGGAGCTCCGTTATACTTTCTTTCTTCCCTCCCTCTGGGGCTCTGCCTTGTCTCTTTCCTACGACTGAAGAGAAAACCAACCCAAGACAGGCTGGTAGATACCGCAGTGTGGTGGCTCAAATAGGAAAGGCTCCCATGGGCCATGTATTTGAGTGCTTGGTCACCATGGTGTGGCACTGTTTGAGACGGATTAGAAGGTGTGACCTTGTTGGAGGTTTGTCCCTAGGGGTGAGCTTTGAGGTTTCAAAAGCCCATGCCTGGCCCAGTCTCAGTCCCCGCACCCCGACCCCCACCAACTGCTGATCAGCTACTGTTCCAATACCAGCCTGCATGCCACCATGCTCCCCACCATGATGATCATGGACTAAACCTCTGAAACTGTGAGCAATCCCCCAATTAAATCTTCTCTTTTATAAGAGTTTCCTTGGTGATGGGGTCTCTTCACAGCAATAGAACAGCCACTAAGACAAGGGGCAAACTCTAAAGTCTACGGACCCCGGGTTTGAATTCCAGCTTTAGCCATTTCTTTCCCAACCACCCTCAACCCCAAGACAGGTTTTCACTATGTAGCACTGGGTGGCCTCAAACTCAGAGATCCGCCTGCTTCTGCCTCCTGAGTGCTGGGATTAAAGTGTGCATCACCGTGACTATCATCCTTTTTATTATTGCATGTATTTATGCATGGGAGGGTGTGTCAGCATGTGTGATGGTCAAAAATCAGTACACAGGGGTCAGGTTCTGGAGACCGAATTCAAGTTATCAGGCTCAACAACAAACACCCCATCTGCCCTTCCCATCCGTTTCTAACAGATCTAGGATAGGTTAGTCAACTTCTCTCGGCCTCATTTCCCCATCTGTAAAATGCCATGGTATATTGTCAGCAGCGTATAGATGGAAAAATCAACATAGAACATATTTGGCACACAGTAACCACCCAACTCATGGCTGCTACTGTAAATATTACTATGGCAATTAGCAAACAGGGTTCAAAGGTAACGATGATCTGAAAACCGACAGGAGAGGTAGGTGGCTGTTCATCCCAGCCTCTCTGACATCTAGGGTGAGGCTCACATAGTCTGCCAACATCATGGCAACTAAGGAAGGAGCCCAGACAGCCATGGAAATGTCTGAGTTCGCCAAAGAATGGAAGCTTTGATTATCTGATTGCGGCCATGGGCAGCCGCTGTGGATGGGGAAGAACCAACGATAACAGAAGCAGGACTGAAGACAGCAGCTAAACCAGGTGTGAGGGTGCACATCTGGACTCCCAGAATTCACGAGGCCAAGGCATGAAAACTGTCATGAGTTTGAGGGCAGTCTAGGTGTCATAGTGAATTTCAGGCCAATCTGGGCAATGGAGTAGACCTTCCCCCACCCCTTCCTCTCTCCTTTTTGTTTTTGTGTTTTTTTGTTTATATCGAGCAAATATATTTTTTCACCACTACCCTCCCTTCCTCCCCCTCCCCTTCTATCCTCTTCCATGATCCCCACACTCCCAATTTACTCAGGAGATCTTGTAGGACCTTCTCTTAAAACACACAAGGACTGGTGAGATGGCTCAGCAGGTAAAGACACCACCAAGCCTGACTACCTGAGTAGGACCCATATGATAGAATAAAACTAATACACAGACTCTCTCTCTCTCTCATTTTCCTTCCCCACTCACAAATAGATATGAAAACCAAGCAAGCAAAACACAGCAAAGCAGGAAAATCAGAAGTTTATGGCCAGCCTCAATTACATAAAAGGTGAAAGCCAGCCTCAGCTACATAACAGGGCGAAAGCCAGCCTCAGCTATATAACAGGGTGGAATCCAGCCTCAGCTACATAACGGGGTGGAAGTCAGCCTCAGCTACATAACAAGGGGGAAGACAGCCTCAGCTTCATGATAGCCTGTCTCAAATAAACAAACCAAAAAGCAACTATTGCAGTATCTGGCATGAGGACCCAGATCAGAGAAACAGCAACAGGGATGTCAGGCTTAAAGCTGGCTAGGACCTTGTCCAGGAAGACCCATCCTCCTTCAGAAGCAGGGAGGAAGTTGAAGACCCTCAAGGAAGTTCTCCGCCCTGACCCAGAATCAAGACTCCTTAGCAGGTTCTCCCTCACCCCCAGGAGATTCAGTCATAATGAGAAAGACAGGGAAACACTAGGTGTCTAGCTAGCATTAGAGCTTGGGGGAGGGGTGGTAAGCTCCCTGCCACCGTCATAAACAGTACTTAGTGAGGTGATCAATCCAGGAAGAATATTTTTAAAGCCGGCCAGTCCTGTTGACTCTGTCCTTTGCTTTAAAGAAGCTTCTCTGTTTCAGGAGGTCCCATTTATTAATTATTTCTCTCAGTGTCTGTGCTGCTGGGGTTATATTTAGGAAGTGGTCTGTGCCAATGCATTCAAGTGTACTTCCCACTTTCTCTTCTATAAGGTTCAGTGTGGCTGGCTTTATGTTGAGGTCTTTGATCCATTTGTACTTGAGTTTTGTGCATGGCAATAGATATGGTTCTATTTTCATTCTTCTACATGTTGATACCCAGTTATGCCAGCACCATTTGTTGAATATGCTTTTTCTCATTTTATATTTTTTGCTTCTTTGCCAAAATTCAGATATGTGTAGGGTCTTTGATTCATTCCATTGGTCCTCCTGTCTGCTTATATACCAATTCCAGGCTGTTTTCATTACTGTAGATCTGTAGTAGAGTTTGAAGTCAGGGATTGTAATACCTTCAGAATTCCTAGACAAAACAGCAGCCTACAGATTGGGAAAAGATCTTCACCAACCCCACATTGGACAGAGGACTGATCTCTAAAATATATAAAGAACTCAAGGAAGTGGTCATCAAAAGAACAAATAATTCAATAAAAAATGGGGTACATACCTAATCAGAGAACTCTCAACAGACAAATCTCAAATGACTGAAAGACACTTAAGGAAATGCTCAACATTCTTAGCCATCAGAGAAATACAAATCAAAACAACACTGAGATTTCATTTTACACATTTCATAATGACCAAGATCAAAAACACTGATGAAAGCTTATGCTGGAGAAGATGTGGAGTAAGAGGAATGTTCCTTTATTGCTGGTGGGAGTGCAAACTAGTACAGCCACTTTGGAAATCAGTTTGGTGATTTCTCAGACAATTAGGAAACAATCTACCTCAAGACCCAGCAATACCATTTTTAGGTATATATCCAAAGGATGCTCAGTCGTGCCACAAGGACATGTGCTCAACTATGTTCATAGCAGCATTGTTTGTCATCAGAACCTGGAAACAACCTAAATGTCCCTCGACAGAAGAACGGATAAAGAAAATGTGGCACATTTACACAATGAAGTACTACACAATGGGGAAAAATGACATCTTGAAATTTGCATGCAAATGGATAGATTTAGAAAACATGTTGAGTGAGGTAACCCAGACCCAGAAAGACAAATATAATATATACTCACTCATAAGTGGCTATTAAACACAAAGCAAAGAAAAACCACCCTACAATTCACAACCCCAGAGAACCTAGGCAACAAAGAGGACCCTAAGAGACATACATGGATCTAATAATCTACATGGGAAGTAGAAAAAGACAAGATCTCTTAAGTAAACTGGGAGCATGGGGACAATGGGAGAGGGTAGAAGGAGAGAGGGAGGAAGGGAGGAGAGCAGACAAAAATGTATAGCTCAATAAAAACATTTTTTTAAAAGTTAGCCATTCCTTACATCCCAAAGATCTGAAAATAAAAATTCAAACAAAAAAACTATGCTCAGAGGCTGGAGAGATGCTCAGTGGTTAAGAGCACTGTCTACTCTTGCAGAGGACCCAGGCTTAGTTCCCAGCACACACAGTGTAGCTCACAACTGTAACACCAGTTCCAGGAGCTCTGACACCTTCCTCTGGCCTCCTCAGGCACTTGGCATGCACAAGGTGCATAAACATACATTTAGCCAAATAATCGTATATATATATATCATATATGTATATTGTGTATATATTACATATAATATAAAATTAATATTTTTAAAAACCAATATGGAAATGTTCATAGTACCACTACTCATAATAATCAAATGCTGGAAACAACTCATGTCAAGTCAAAGAAGCCCAACAGAAAGGAGCAGGTATCATGATGCCATTTATATGAAATGTCCATGATAGGCAGGTTCATAGAGACAGGAAATGAACCAGCAGTTGCCAGGGAGTCAGGAGCAACAAGAATAGCTATTTAAGGGGTTTTCTTTTGAGGCAATGAAAATATTCTGGAACTGGATAGAAGCAGTCATTGTACAATACTGCAAATGAAGTAAATGCCACTAAATTGCATACATTAAAAAGGTAAATTTCACACCATGTAAATTTTACTGCAGTGAATTTTTTAGAAGCGAGGAGGCGGCCCACCCACTCTCCATCCATGGATGACCACTGGACTGAGTAACTTCTCCCCAGAGCCTCAGAGCTTTCTCAAGGGTTTGTTCCTCCACATTCAGTGGAGAATGAGGAAGAACTCAGCAAGAGCTAGAAGAGGAGGGAGAGCTCATTCCCTGTATTTCTCAGTACAAAGCACAAATCCCCTCCCCAGTCACCCTGCACCTCTCACTGAGGATACACACACACACACACACACACACACACACGTATTCTCTTTCTCCAGGCCTTGTCCCCCCACCGCCATACACCTTAGAATCCTACTATATCCCTTGGCACTCACTTCCTGCAGTGCCCCATGTCCAGCCCAATCTCTCCCTGATGTCCCTGCCATCTCTGACCTAGGCACAGACCTGGGCTTTCAACAATCCGACTGTGCAAGCATGCGTCTCCACGCCTCCCTCCACGTTGTCTCTCTAGAACTGTCAGCACACAACAGACTACAATACCAGAGTATTAATCCCAGCACACAATTCCTCAGGCACTGTCAGTTGGTCCTAAGCCCAGAACTACACCTGGCTTCCCCTGATGCCCGGAGATCCATGTTCTTTGGACCCAAAGGGGATTATCAGTAGTGTGTCTCTAGGAAAGACCAAACTCTACCCCTGAGAGAGAAAAGTCATACCGACTTCATATCAGCCTGACAGGCAGAACAATCTGACATCTATTATGACAGGTCCTAGCAGCTGCTTTAATTAAAGCGGTAAGGACCAATGGGCTGCAACAGAAAGGGAAGAAAGGAAGTCGGTTTTTCTACCTCCAGCAGATTTCTAGACGGGCACTGCTAAAATCACAGCTGGATGCTGGCTGAGTGCAGAACACTGGGTGGGCAGATGAAATCATGGTCCTGGGTCAACAACAACACAATTAGAATATGATTATGGGTGACCACTAATCTACCAGAAGGGATGCCCATGGCAGTGTTGAAAGGGTAAAAGGGAATGTATAGTGAGCATTAAGTAATTATAGAATTTAATTCTGGTGTGTGGGTGGGTGCGTGTGTGTGTTCACACGTGTGGGAGTGCCCACTAAGCCAAAAGATTGTATCGTATCCCCAGAGCTGAAGTTACAGGTGCTAGGAACCAAACTCTGGTCCTCTGAGAAAGCAGCAAGTGATCTTAACCACGAGGCCATCTTTTCACCCCGACGGGTGACCACTTTCTTAGAGAAGGAAAATGGGAACAGTGCCTAGAAGTCAGGCTAAGGAGGAAGACTGACAGACCCGAGGGTGAGCCTTCAGGGCATTCTCATTCTCATCCCTCTCCCTCCCTTCCTCTCCCTCTCCTTCCCTACCTTCCTCCCTCCTCTCTCCTTCCCTCCCTCTCTTCCTCCTCCCTTTTTTCTCCTCCCTTTCCTCCTTCTTTGACAATATCTCACCAGCCCAGGCTTCAAACCCACACTCATCTGGCCTCAGCCTCCCAGGTGCTAGGATACGAGGTGTGTATTACCAGATCCGTGAATGAGTACAGGAGAGCAGGGACCCCTCTCCTGTCTTCTCCTGCCTCCTGACAGAGACACAGAGTTCTCAAACATACCCCCACAAACCTAAATGTCAGGTAAAAGGGTGCATAGTTCCTGGGGACTCCTCTAGGCATCCATGGAGCCAGGAAAAGAACAGTGTCTCTTTTAGGGGGACAGGCTGTGAGCACTGAACCACAAGGTCCATTTGCCTGCCCCCAGTAAGCCCCTACCCTTCGAGGACAGAGCTCAGTTTTGCCCCTCAAACTGATCTGCTAAGCAATTTGGACAAATAAGTGCGCTTTTCTCTTTTGCTTCTCATTTGTAAGGGAAGAAATTTACCCAAATGATGCCCGCAGATTCCTTCCTCATTAACAGTCTCTTTTTGGTGCTTAGAAGCAGTCTACACATGCTGACACCAGGAGTCTATTTATTCTTCTATTTAGCAGCGCCGGGGCGTGAAGCCAGGCCTCCACTCATCTTTGACAAGCACTCTGCCACTGTTACGGCCCCAGCCCGTGGCAGCTCATTTGTAATGATAAAATAATACTTCTGTAGGTAAATAGATGAAACTAGGAAAAGTATATGGTAGCAACCCAGCTACAGTTTCCCTTCCCATGGGGGTCATAACTGAGTATCTCTAACTGTGTGTGCTCAGCTTAGAGTTGATGTGGAGGCCAGAAGCCTAGAGAGAGACCACTGGGAGGGGTTCCTTAAGAAAGCGTGGATAGTAGATCTAGCTAATACGAAAGTGAGAAGGGAAATGCCCAAGGTGAAGAGGCATAAGTAGGAAAGGGGGAGGGGCATGTGGAGAGGGGCAGTGGGGAAGATCAGCGAAAACAGTAGGGATATGATAAAGCCACTGGAAACCTACAATCTTATAACCAAACTTCTTTAGGCTGGAAGAGAGATACCCTTGCTTCCTACATGGCTAGGACAAATGCACAAAACTGGTGCCAAGTATGGGATAACTCCTTATAAGTTGTTCAGAGAAGCCCTAGAAACCCCCAAAACAATATAAGCTCTTGCAATTCCTCTTGAATGCCCACCAGAACTAGTCGGTAAGACCCTGTTGCTGAAGCTACCACACAGGAACTAAAGAGATCAAGCTGGAACTGAAATGGAATCCTCTTCCCTGATGGCAAGCTTTCATGGTGCTGAACGTACGACACAAGCTGCTGGGGGAGATGGGGTGTCAGTGGTCTTGGCACACTGTGAATCCTCCAAACTAACTGCCAGGCAAGATGTGCCCACTTGTGCAATAATGGCACAACCATTATAACCATAAAGTGTAACCAACCACTCTATGCTTGGATGTGAGGCCCACTCCATAGAAGGGAGTCCATACTCAGTATTATTGAACACCTTCTAAAACCCATTGTGGGGAGAGCCAGAGAACCTAGGGGTCCTGCCATTTAGCTAAAGTGACAGAGTGTCAAACTATCTTCTAAATATATATGTTTATACCCATAGACAATTACCACACTCAGTCTTAATCAGGGAAGCCTCTCTTTTGGGTGAAATGTGATGGACACAGAGATGCATGGCTCCACAAGGTGCTGAGAATATGTGACAGCCCCAAATGAGACATCTGTATCATTCCCTCCAAGGCTGAGGAAGCATTAAGGAAGGAGGGGCAGAAAGACGCTACGAGGCTCACTATGGGAAGGACTGTGGAAACATCTTCTGAGACGTTCATAGCCTCTGCAATCATGAACTCTCTCAACAACCACAAAGGACTGCACTGGGTCTGTGCAAAATTGGCCATCAGCAGCCAGCCAAGGACAGAGGAAGGACTCAGAGGACTCCATCCCTCACTGCTTAACTATTTCCTACAGACAAATCCATGGAAAACGGGAGCCAATGCCTTCAGTGGTGCATCCACAGACCCCAGCGCATAGCCCCAACCCACAGGTTACACAGATGGCCCTGGATTTAAAAAAAATGGGCCACACAACAAAATAAAAAATCATGAACCTAGGAAAGAAACAGGTAGGAAAGAGGGAGGGCTCATAAAGGTGGGCAAAAGGTGAAAGGGGCTGAGGGGAGAGAGTAAGCAGGGTGCATTATATACATGCATGAAACTAACTTAAAAAGAATAATACAAGCCGGGCGGTGGTGGCGCACGCCTTTAATCCCAGCACTCGGGAGGCAGAGGCAGGCGGATCCCTGTGAGTTCGAGACCAGCCTGGTCTACAAGAGCTAGTTCCAGGACAGGCTCCAAAGCTACAGAGAAACCCTGTCTCGAAAAACCAAAAAAAAAAAAAAAAAAAAAAAAAAAAAAAATAATACATGTTTATTGCACACATTTTAGAAAAGAAAATATAAATAAAATAATATAAAAATATAAATAAAAAGGAAGTAAAATCTATATGGTTCATTACCTAGAGCCTTTAAGAAATGTTCCTTTCTTTGCTTTGTGAGTGTTGGTTTTTCCTTTTTCTTTACATAACTGCCTTTTAACAAAACGGGGATCACCACAGGGATCACAATGGGGATGGGACCACAGTCTTTATAGTGTTATATACTGTTCTTACGCCGTGAGCACTTTCCAAGGGATCAGAGTCTTTGAAAATGCAATCTTACTAACTGCATATCCCGCCCCCCCCAAGAGGCAATGCCATGACTCCTAAGCATTTCCTTGCTTTCCTAGTCTAAATGATACTTCCATGAGCATCCTAACCTAATGCTGTAGTACCACAGCATCTCCGTTTCCTCACATCAGGTCTTCTATGAGGATTTACAAGGTCAGTACACACGACTCCAAAAGGACCTGTGCCTGGGTCACCTTATTAATTCCCATAAATCCACCAGGACCCACTGACCTTCCTGAGCAGAGTGGGGTGAAGTTCTGAAAGACAGAATTAGAATGCAGGACGGCGCTTAGCCCATCATCCCTTCTCCATCTTGAAGTTAACTGCCTAGCGAGACAGAGTTCCGCGCCCTTAGGGCCGGAAGCCTGATTCTGTTTCTGACTCTTACTGGCTCTGTAATCTGAAACAAGCCTCAGGTCCCCTCTTCTATGAAATGGATATGATTACTCCTGCTGACTAACCAGAGAAGCCTCCGCACTTCCTGAAAAGATGTGAACAGCCTTTGTAAATACCAAGGCTCTGGGCTGAAGGCCACTACTACTACCCTAGTCACATCCCAGGAGACTGAGAAGGGGGTTGTTTTGCTTCATGTTGTGTGTTTTAATTGCTGTTGTTGCTTGGAAAGCCCTGGGGCTTTTAGCTATCATTGTGCTCCTAGAACTATGTGCAACTGGCTCTAATAATGACGAGAAAGCTGTTTTCCAGGGAGAATTAGCTGGGTTCAAGTGCCTGGCAGAACCTAGCAGCATCTTCCAAAGGTCAGAGATGTGTTGGAAGCTGTAAGGCCTGGGGTTGAGCCTAGGGCCTCCCCAGAGGATGCTGGATGGATGGAAGGACATAGCAAACCTTCCTGGTGAAGGTACATCCATTTTCAAAGCTCCTTACCCCTTTCTAGGGTTCAGACCAGATATTTGTCTTTGGGTGAACTGAAAAACCAAACTGATTTCAGTCGGTGCAATAGATCACCCATGGCAGAAGACCCTGGGAGCGTGCCCTTTTAGTCCTGGATCTCTAAGACCCGCTGCTTGGAAAAGCAACTAGTGCTTCCAGCCGGATCTCCCCAACCCAAGGTAGATACAAAGACCACGATGACTCTCTTGGGAAGCTCAGCTGGAAAACCTGGGTTTCCCTCCACACTGACCCATCCACCCCGCAAATTCCTATCTTACCTCTTCATACCTAGCATCACAGGAGAGGATTCCAGTGAGGCTACCAGGGCAGATAGGGACAGAGCTGCGCAGACCCCCACCGACCGCCATCCTCCCTCATTTCCACCATCAGCACTCATCAGCTGCTGCCCCAGCCCACCTCCACTGCCCGAAGCGCCTCTCCCGCTGTCCAAATGCAAACAACAGGTGGCACCTGCCGGTCCTCCCCAACCGCACCTCTGCCCACCCCTCCACCTGCGCTGCAGCCCTCCAGCTGCGCCCCGGCCGGGCGAAGCCTACCTTTGAGGTTCTGGGGGTGGCCCCGCGACGCGCGACTCTGTTTTCCTCGATGCAGAGAGGCGACACTGGAGAAGTTGTTACCCATGGCATCGGGCCCCCAGGGGTGCTTCAACGGGGCCCAGGCGAGGCTGGGCAGGAGCAAAGGAAAGGTGTGCAAGTGTGTGCGCGCGCGGGTGCGCGCCGCCGGGGGAGGGCCCTGGCGGGGCTGCGGCCGGGGGCGGGCGGTTCGCTGTCTCCGGCTCTCCCTGAGCTTGGCGATCTTCGCTCGGCGGGTCCTGCCCGCCACGGGGATCTTTGCGCCACCCGGCTACCGGGCTCCCATGCCCCGCGCCCGGGGCGGCCCGGCCCCTGGGCCCCAGCCCGCGGCTCGCGCCGCTGCGCTCTGCCTGGTTCTGAAGCTCGGGTTCCGGCTGCGGGTGGGCGGCGCAGCGGCGGCGCGCTCCCCGCGGGCCATAGAGTCGGGGCTCGGCGCGCGACTGCTCAGAGGCTCGGCGGCCAGCTCGGTCCCCGCCCGCGGGGACGGCCGCGGCGACGTGCGTGGCGCCCTCCCGCCCGCGGGTGAGCTTGCAGCGCCCGGCTCGTGTGGACCGCCCCCGCTCCCGCAGGGTCCCTCCCGAGGCCTACGCCCCCAACCCCCGCCCCAGCGTCGCCAGGACTCCCGGGCTCCGGTTGTTATGGCGACAGCTGCGCCGGTGAATGAGCGTCTTAGTGACACGCGCGCACCCGCGCTGCCAGATGTGGCCCCGGGGCGCTGACCACAAGTTCTGGACGGCACCGGGGTGGAGGTAGGGGGCCTGCGCGTCACCGCTCGGGACGTGACATCAGGAATAGATGCGGGTTCCAGAGGTTGAGCGTTTTCCTGTCCTGGGACATAGAACTTGAAAACAAGCGGGAACAGGACCTCCATAACGCTAGGTGTCCGATGGCAGGGAGTGGCGAAGTAGCACTAATGGAGGCTCCCTAGCTCTGGGTACAGGGCCTGGCACGGGTTAAATCGCTCAGAAGTGAGTGGATGATGGATCAAGACAATTGAAATTAAGAATACAGGTACTTCCCCCTCGCTCATCAAGAAGTCCCAACCAGAACCTCAGTCAGACTCGGTTCCTGACTTTGGGATTTGCATGCTCAAGACCAGAGAGCCACAAGACCAGAGAGCCACAAGACCAGAACCAAGCTTAGGCACAAACTATGAGAGAGCTATCTGTTCCAAGTTGACCGATTCTGTCAGCTGGAAAACTGAGAGACTGGGGGAGGAGGAGTCAGGCCTATGGTAGTCCAGGTGGCTTCCTGGAGGAAGGGAGCTTCTATAAATGTCCTCTTCACGTGACTCTTCCATCAGTGTAGCTCAGCGCTACAACCTGCAGGAGGGAACCAGGAAGTCATTCTCCCACTCGGATCTGGGGCATTTCTTTCCCCAAGTATGTTCGGGGGGAGAAGATGGTCCATCCTACCCCACCTCCAATGGCCTTCCTGCTTCTCTAAGTCATCCCTACTCTAATCTGACGCCAACCACTCTGACCCAGAGTCCTGAAAGGCATGAATGGAGGCATACTCATACCCAGCCATGCTCTTCTGGAAGTTTATTCCTACAAGTCTCCATAGAACCCATCCTCACTATGTAGGCATAACTCAAGCCCTGCTTTTCCCTGACCGTCTTTTCCATGCGGTGAACCCATTCCTTTCACGGCTTTTAAAAGTCGCCTTTTCTGCTTGGTTAGATTCTCCCTCTCCCATGAGAGCATAAGCTTGCTGAGGAGAGAGTTCCTCAGCCACGTTCCCGGTGGGGTCATAGCCCATAGCAGGTACATGACAGAGTCTCCAAAGTATCCGTACAATGCTTGGAGCTCTCTGCCTGTCAGCAGGAAGACCCTACTGAGAACCTTCGAGATAAAGTCTCTGAGTCACCCTGTAGTCCCCTCTCCTGCCTTTTACATCCGTCTCGTTCCAGGCAGTACATCCTTAGATTTCAGAGACTCCAAGCAAGTGAGGTACATCCTGGTGTTAGAGGAGGAAGACAACCAGAGCTTCAGCCCCAGCCACCAGCCTTGGGGATGCCTGGCATCATGTGCTGGCCAGCTGCAGACTGGTCAGGGACTGCTGTCTGATTTATGAGCAGTGTCTTCCCGACATTTACCCCCAACTGCTGACTCATGCACCAGAAATCTGATGCTCTTTTTTTTCTTTCCTTCTTTCCTTCCTTCTTTCTTTCTTTCTTTCTTTCTTTCTTTCTTTCTTTCTTTCTTTCTTTGGTTTTTTGAGACAGGGTTTCTCTGTGTAGCTTTGAAGCCTATCCTGGAATTTACTCTGTAGATCAGGATGACCTCGAACTAACAGAGATCAGCCTGCCTCTGCCTCCCGATTTCTGGGATTAAAGGTGTGCACCTCAATCACCTGGCTTGGATTCTTAACAGCTACACACATTAACATACATGCCTCTACGCTACACAAATGAACTTACCGTGCAGTGTGCAGTATGTACTCGGTTCTGTACACACACACACACACACACACACACTTATCTGAACTCCTCCCCCCACACACAGAAAGACCAAAGTAAGGAGGGCTCAAGGGGGTGACACTAAGGGGTCCTTACTGAACCTTGTGCAGGGTGTTGCCACTCAGCATGGCACCTACATGGTCTGTCACATTCACACTTCGGTGGCTTCCTTGTCTCTGCCCCATCTAGCCCTGCCATCCTGCCATGATTTATTTACTTATTTGTTTGTTTACTTCTTGAGCCAGGGATAGTTTTGGTACTGTGCTCAGTACCTGCCTTTGTCTACGATACAGTATTGAACAGGGGGTCACAATCTATGCCTCAAGCCACATCTGGCAACCAGTCCTCAGTTAAAACTGGAAAGCAGAAAAAGATTTAGCCAGTGTAGTCACACTGGGAAGAGGGACAAAGAGGTCCAGCGACACCTCACATAAGTCCATCTTCTGGGGTCCCAAAGGGATATTAAAGTTTGAACAGAGGGCAAGGATATGCACATCTAAGCAGGTTGTGACTCCCAAGTTCAAAAACAACTTTTCACTTTTCCTTGGAGCTCAGGCTACTCTGAGAGGCAGAGCCTCCACAGCCTCTTGACTACTAGGAAGGCCTCTAGCCCTCCCTTTTACCCTCCTTCCCTCCCTCCCTCCCCTTTGTCCTTCATTTCTCTTCTGCTTTGCCCATAGCCGAAGTTTAGACCTGTGTTTGGCCTGTGATTTCCAGCTGTCATCTACCTCTGGGGCTTTAGGTCTTCCACCCCCATTCCCCTCCCCAGGCTTCCCAGGAGACAGAGTGGGCTCATTCCCAGAAGGACCCAGAGTCTCTGCAGCCACTGTTACAAACCCCAGCCAGGATCCTCCACACACTCCAGGGGAATCAGCCTCCTCTGTACAGAGTCCACATATTTATTCTGACTCGTAAAACGCCTGATCTCCCCAGCTGCGCTCTCTCTCTCTCTCTCTCTCTCTCCTCTCTCCTCTCCTCTCTCATCTCTCTCTCTCCTCTCTCTCTCTCTCTCTGTGTGTGTGTGTGTGGTGAGAGAGAGAGAGAGAGGGGGGGGAGGGAGGGAGGGAGGGAGGGAGGAAGAGAGAGAGAGAGAGAGAGAGAGAGAGAGAGAGAGAGAGAGAGAGAATGAGGGCTCATACCAGCTAGTAGGACAAAGGAGAGACGATCCCAGACAGAGTCAAGGGGAGAGAAGGATTTCATCAATAGCAGCTCTGGGAAGCTCCCTCCCCATACCGTTCCTCTTCACCCCATTACTCTCCCTTCTGGTCCCTCCCTTCCACCTCTTACCCCTCCCCTGCCCCCATCCCTCTGTCTGGCTCACTCTCTTCCCTTCTGTCTTACTCTTCACTGTGCCCACTTGGCTGAATTCAAAGACTGAAGCCCTTTCTCAGCCATGTTGATAAACTAACAGGATATTTCAACCGAGCGTCTGTTTTCTTCCTTCCCTGCTCCCTGAGATGCTGAGCGCAGAGCTAGCCAAGAACAGTCCACCACGCAAGCGAGCGGGGGTTCATCCAAGCTGGGCTGAACACCACACTGCTTTACTCCCAGGAATTGAGCTTCATCCACTGCCCACCACCCGTTTAGTGGAGCTGGAGAGATGGCTCAGTCAGTAAAGTGCTTGCCATGCAAGCATGAGGAATTGAGTTCGTGTAAAAAAAATTAAATCAATAAAAATCTGGGCAAGAGAAAGAAACAGGAAGATCCCTAGGGCTTTGCTGGCCTACTAGTCTAGCCAATTCTTTTATTTAATTTTTTAATTTAAAAATATTTTTTATACAATGTATTTTGATCGTTTCCCCTCCCCCAACTCCTATCAGATCTTCCCTACATCCTTACCCACTGAACTTCATGCTCTGTCTCTCAAAACAATATGAAAATCAATGCAAACAATATATATGAGACAAAAAAAATACCAAACAAAACAAAAATCACACATAAAACCATGGACTCCATTTGCCGTTGGTCATTTACTCCTGGGCCTGGGACCTGGCCTGGAGTGTAGCTGATACACCCAGGGACTCTCCCCTCCCCTCCTCTCTCCTCTCCTCTTTAGGATCAAGGACCTATGCAGAAGAAGTGGCAGGATAATTATGAGAGCCAGAGGTGGGGATGACTCCAGGGAAACAGCATCTTCCAGACACCACAGGACTGATACACGTATCGCCTCACGGAGCTGGGAGTCTGTGACAACAAGGACAAGCCCTTCAGAGGCTCACGCTAGACAAATTCTGACAGAGGGAAGCGGAAGTGCACTTACAGCCCTCGCTCCTAACCACGAAGCTTCTTTGCAACTGATACCAGCCGGGTAAGGGAAGTCAGTTTCTCCAAAGGAGACTTACTAGGTGAGTACTCGCCAAAAGTTTAAGTCTGAAACTCAGTGAGACACCCTATCCTCTGATCTCTACATACACGCACACATGTGCCCCTGCATGCACACAAACATGTAACACACAGTAACTGCACTGAACACTAACTACATGCCTGGAACTGAGCCAGAAAGCGGTTCCTTGAAAGCAGTGGTTTGAAGCTCACTTGTGCATCAGGATTATCCACAGGGGCTTGTTGGGGGTGCTAAAATGCAGACCCTCCATCCTAACTCAGCGGAATATGGCACACAGGTCACGTACTGTCACACCTTAGGGAGCAGCTGCCTATGGCTACATGTTCTGGTGGGGAAGATGACATTGAAAGCAGGCCTGCAGGCTTCCCTGGGGACACTGAGCACCACATGACAAATCTGGCTGGTGCAGGCTGCCACCTTAGCAAGGCCACCTGGGAAGGAAGGCAGCTGTACTGGAATGAGGGACCACAGTTGCTCCTGGGCCTTGACCTCTCCAGTCAACACTGAGTCAAAACTCAATAGTAGGAGTATTCGTGGAACCCCATACTCTTATCTTTGGGTCCAGCTTTATCAGTTCAGATGTACTAAAATATACCATTCTCGGGAACAGCGAGTGCTCACTTGTTGCTCTCTCAGGGGACCCAGTCCCCACACCAGGCAGCTCACAATGGCCTGTAACTCCAATTCCAGAGGACCCTTTTCCGGCCATTTCAGGCACCTATATTATACACATGCAAACATACACATAAAAACACGTAGACACACAAAAGTAAAATAGAATCTTTTTGTTATTTTTGTATTTTTTTTTATTTTTGAGATAAGGATTTCTCTGTGTAGCCCTGGCTGTCCTGAAACAATGCTCTGGTAGACCAGGCTAGTCTTAAATTCAGAGACCCATCAGCCTGTTGCCTCCCAGGATTAAAAGGCTGTACCCACTAACACCTGGCAAAAATAAATAAATAAATCTTTTTTTAAAGAATAAAATATACCACACCTCACAGGAGTGGCGTTTACCACCCTACACATTTTGAAAGGAATTTTACAACAAGGCTTTTGGGACTCAAAGGACTACAGGGAAGTCACAGAATGTACACTGATTTGATTTCTGAGCAATCATGTATGTGTTGGATTGATCTCCTTGCCAACTGAGGGTTTTAGAAAAAAAAACATGGTCTTCAAGAATAATGAAATATTTATGAGCACTACTTTTAATTATTAGTGAAGTTGACATAATATCAAGTTTTGGAAGTTTTGGAAGCATGTATGCCAACATTTCTTCATTTTGGTTTTTTGTTTTGTTTTGGTTTTTGGAGTCATCAATCCTCCCCAAGTCATAAGCAGACCCTAAAAGTACCACTGCCTCAGTACTGGGTCTAGGGTGCACATAGATAAAACCCAGGCTAGAATCCAGCCTCCACATTGCAGCTCAGTGCATAAGTGAAGTCTCCTCCAAGCAGCAGGAAGGAAAACAAATGCCATCTAGGAAACTTGTGTAATGACCCCAAGTCCAAGCTCCCATTGGCCATTCCCAGGCCACTGGCTCAGATAATTACAGAAAGTGGAATTCTTTTAATTCTTTTCATTTTAAAAAATGTTATGTGTGCCAGGCGATGGTGGCGCACGCCTTTAATCCCAGCACTCGGGAGGCAAAGGCAGGCGGATCTCTGTGAGTTCAAGACCAGCCTGGTCTACAAGAGCTAGTTCCAGGACAGGCTCCAAAGCCACAGAGAAACCCTGTCTCGAAAAACAAAAAAAACAACAAAAAAAAAAATGTTATGTGTATGGGTGTTTTGCTTACATGTGTGCCTATGTACTGGGTGTATACAACACTTGTAGAAGCCAGAAGAGGGCATCAGACCCTGTGGAGCTGGAGTGACAGAGGGCTGTGGGCCACCATTGTGGGTGCTGGAAATCTAGTCCTACGCACTGATCCATTGCTTCAATGAAAGTGGCCTTTGTAGAGCATGTCTTCTGTGCTCTAAGTCCTGGTCTGCGTGGGTTAGTTCCCTGGGATCCGTCGTGTGAGCTGCGCACTGTTGTTGGTGTTTATCAGTTCCCTGGGATCCGTAGTGTGAGCTGTGCGCTGTTGTCAGTGTTTATCAGTTCCCTGGGATCCATCGTGTGAGCTGCGTGCTGTTGTTGGTGTTTATCAGTTCCCTGGGATCCGTAGTGTGAGCTGCGCGCTTTGTCGGTGTTTATCAGTTCCCTGGGATCCGTCGTGTGAGCTGCACGCTGTTGTCCGTGTTACTGTTCTTCCCACTGACAAAGGAGAACCTCGAGGCTTAGGGATGTTGCCTAGAAGCTGGTTAAGTGAAGTGCTGAGCTGCAACTCTCGGAGGTCTGAGTTCAGATCCCTGTAGTACCGTACCTGTGCCAAACTAAAATCCCTTCATACCTCCAGCATGCAGGAGACACCTATTGCAAGAACCAGCCTCTCCCGTTTTTTAGAGACCCTCGCTCCCCAGGATCTTTAGCCAGGGAGCAGTCAGCTTGCTAATGAACACAAAATAGAGACCAAGAACAGTGAAACCTAAGAAAGGTGGTTGAAATGAGTACAATGCCCAAGCAT
The DNA here is from genome assembly GCF_903992535.2 of Arvicola amphibius. NCBI lineage: Eukaryota > Metazoa > Chordata > Mammalia > Rodentia > Cricetidae > Arvicola > Arvicola amphibius. The sequence goes on along the minus strand of NC_052047.1, from coordinate 186,934,865 downwards.
CCTGTTCGCTCATAGATAATTTAAATGGCCTGTACTTGGCAAGAAAGCCTCCCGAGAATGTTACAAAGGCCAGGGACTCGTAAAGGGGAAGCATGATAAATATGACTGCGTGCGCTGTAAAACCCTTTCATGGCAAACATCGGAAGACAAATGGGAGTCTGGTGGCACCTCTCTGGACAAGCCGAGTGCTAAATCACACCAAATGTGCTTCGTCCCAACACCCAGTGGGGATAAACTGCAGCTTTAGAGGGGTCCCACAGACACACCAAAGGCTATCCAAGGGGCCCTCCCACCTCCCCTTTCATTTCAAATTGTCTCCATCTACCACTAGGGAGCAGTAGAGCATCATGGGAACCTCCTGGTGCCTTGCTAACTTTTGAGGGAGAGCTCCTCGGACCAATCGAAACACCTTAAAGCATTGGTTCTCAGCCTTCCCAAAGCTGAAACCCTTTAATGCCGTTCCTCATGTTGTGGTGACCCCCAACCATAAACTTATTTTGTTGCTACTTCAGGACTAATTTTGCTGCTTTATAAATTGTAAATATCTAATATGTGACTCCAAGGGGGTTGTGACCCACAGGTTAGAAACCACTATTTAAAGGATGTCTGCGGCCTGGGCTTCTTTCTAAAGGCAAAGATCTTTTTGGAAGGATGATGTATGTCCCGTGGCTTGTATTAACTACCTTCTTATGAAGGAAATGTTACTGAAGAAACGGGCCCTGCTATAGCCACTGAGATGGTCCCCCTCCCACCACGCTTGTTTCACCAGGGCTCTTTCTCATCTTTCCTTCTGACAGGGTTCCTCCCCATGGTGGCAACTGACCAAAGAAGGACAAACTACCCACAGGCACTCCTCATCTCAGCAAAGCCAAGGTCCTCGGCAGAGCATGGGCAGGCATACACCTCGTGCCTCCAGTTATCCGAGGCGGACGTCTGTGTGTGCCCAGCACAGCCATGCTCCTCGGCTTGGCTCTCTGAGAGACTAGTTATCCTTAGAGCTGGGATTCCTCCCTCTCGGTCCAATCTCTCCACAAACGCCCACTTCCCACTGGGTCAGCTGGGGGTGGCTATCATCTGGTGAGCTTGTAAGAATCAGCAAGAGGAGAAAAAGGAAGCCTGGCATGGTGGCGCACACCTTTAACCCCAGCACTCAGGAGGCAGAGGCAGGTGGATCTCTGAGTTCAAGGCCAGCCTGGTCTACAGAGAGAGCACCAGGCCAGCCAGGGCTACATAGTGAGATCCTGCCTCAAAGAAAAGGGAGGGGGTAAAAGAAAACCTGAAGTCACCTTGGCTTTGGTAGACTTGGGGAGTAGGCATGAAAATGCGGGAGTCTATCCTGGTACTCCTCTCCCCACGACCATCAATCCACCTGCTTTGTCCTGAAATCTCCACACGAAGCCCCAGATGTAGTAGTCAAAGATCTCGGAAGCCAGGAAACCAGTCCCTTCAGCCAGGTGGACAAGCTTAGTCACTGTAATTCACTTCTATAGCTTGTTAGTCAGAGCAAAAGAGAAAGAGAACATAATTTTATAAAGCTCATGCCCATCTGTCTCTTTCTGAGAAGAAAGAAGCTTAGAATGTATAGTACCTGGGGACACAGCTCAGTGGAGAGACCTGCCTGCCAAGCACAGGGCCCTGCAAATGCCAGTCCTGCAAATTAACATAAAATAAAATGTTCCTTGCTCTGTATCCTGTAGAATACGAAGAATGTTAGGGCTGGAATCTACATCTTTTGTTCATTTTGTTGTTGTTGTTTCTTTCTGCTGTTGTTTAGGGTTTGTTTTTTTTTTGTTTTGTTTTGTTTTTTGTTTCAAGACAGGGTTTCTCTGGGTAGCCCTGGATGTCCTGGAACTCACTCTGTAGACCAGGCTGGCCTCAAACTCAGAGATCCACCAGTCCACCTGTCTCTTTCTCCCAAGTGCTGGGATTAAAGGCTGCACCACCACTTCCCGGGTCTTTCATTGTCAGGCATAATATTTCAAGTCTGATATGTTGTTGTTGTCTAGATTTATTTTCTGTGCACATGTGTGGGCCTGAGAGTATGTGTCCCATGTGTCTATGGAGGCCAGAAGAGGATATCAGAACCCCTGAACCCAGAGTTACAGGTAGTCAGTGAGCTGTCTGATGTGGGTGTGGGAACCAAACCCAGGTCTTCTGCAAGATCAGCAAGTTCTCTTAACAACTGAGCCATCTCTCCAGCGCCTTCAATCCTGTTTTTAAAGAGATTTGTGGGTGTTTTATTTAGGGGTTCTGTTGCTGTGAAGAGACACCATGCCCACAGCAACTCTTTAAAAGAAAATGTTTAATTGGGGCTGGTTTACAGTTTCAGAGGTTTAGTTCTTTATCATCAGGGTGGAGCATGAGATCTTAGGGATCAACAGGAAAAGAAAGGCTTTGGTTTAATAGTGATATGCTTGTGTGTCAGTTTGACAAGGGTTCAGTTGTGCTGGTGAGTTTCTGCCAGCTTGACACAATTAAGCCACTTCAGGAGAGGGAACCTCAGTTGAGAATTGGCCTCAGTCAGATTGGCCTGGTCTGCATGTCTTTGGGGCATTGTCTTGGTTAGTGATTGATGTGGGAGGGCTAGTCCTCCTGTGGTTGACGCTGCTCTGGGCAGGTGGCAGTGGCCCTGGGTTGTAGAGAAAGCAGACTGTGCAAGCCATGGAGAGTCAGCCAGAAGACAGCATTCTTCCATGATCCCCGTTTCAGTTTCTGCCCCCAGGTTCCTGCTTTGAGATCTTGCTTTAGTTCCCTAGATGACAGACTGCAACCCTTAAATCAAATAAGTCCTTTCTTGTCGGAGCTGTTTTTGGTCCAAGTGTTTTTACCACAACAGCAGAGATGCAAAGTAATAAACCGGCTCCCACAGATCTTCCTCAGCCCCCCATCCTCTGCGTGCTAGGTAGACATGCACATGGGTAGACACACACACACACACACACACACTAAATAAATAAATAAATAAAAGGTTTAAGGATAGCATTCATCTGATTGTATATGGAAACATACTTAAAAATCCAAGTCAGGCATGTAATTCCTAATTCATGTCTATGATCTCAGCATGCAGGAGATTGAGGCAAGAAGGATGCTGACAGGCTGAAGACCAGCCTTGCTTACATAAACAACTAAAAATTCCATAGGTGCTCCCCCTCCCAAATAACCTCTACTGATATTTCCAAAATAAAAGTCACAAGAGCATAGTTTTTAAAAGTCCAACAGGAAAGGTATAAAAGAGAAAGTGAAAGTCTTCTCTTACTTCTATCCACCTTTGGTATTAACTGCGCAAAAACAGTATATATAATGTTAAAGTCGTGTGTGTGTGTTGGTGGATGCGCTAAGAAGGAACGATGCTCCGCAGAGCACATGAAGAAAGCCTTTTGAGATTATCAAAGTCCACTAAAGCTTTTCCAATTTGCATGTGCACAGGTCTGCTTCATTCTCTCAGTGGCTCCACAGACCCCGCTTCTCCAGTATGTCGCTTTTCATTTCAACAGTGCCCTGGCTGATGACTTTTAAGTTGTTTCCAGCTTTGCTGCCACTAGAGCAAAGCTATAATGAACATCCCTATTTGTTCATGTTGGCCACATCTGCACATCTGCAAACTCAGAGCTAAGTAATTACTTTGCTGGTAGGGCATCTGTATTTAAACATACTGCCAAGCTCTCTGACAGAGCCCTCCGTTTTACCCTCCAACATTTGTGTATGAAAGTGACTATTTCTGGAAGCCTTGCTGACACTATATTGTCAACCCGCTCGTTTCTAACTACTTGGCAAATCTTCAGAGGCACAAGCTTCGTTGTGAATGAGGAAGTTTTGGGCACTTGCCTTTCAGTTTCCTGGAATAGCCAGTCCAGATCCTTGGTCCTGTTTGCATTTGTTCATTTGTTTGAATTTGAGACAGGGAGTCAGGTAGCCCAGGCTGGACTCCAAGTCTCTATTTATTGAAGGTTAACCTGAACATCTCGTCCTCTTGCCTTCATTTCTCAAGCGCTGAGATTACAGGTGTGTGCCAATCCACTCCACTTCTGTGGCCCTAAGAATCAAACACAGGGCTTTGTGTGGTAGGCAAGCACTCTGGCACCCGAGCTACACCCCAGCTCACTTTGCCTGTTTTTCTGAAGGGATATTCACATATAACAACTCAGATGAACCTGCTACCAGTTAAGGCACACAAGCCTTTGTGTGGTATGTGCTCACATAATTCTCATGGTGTTTATTTTGACTCTTTTTATGTTTTTTTTTTTTTTTAATGTTTACTGGAGACGCTGTAAATGTCTCATTGTGTGGCCCAAGTTGTCCTGAAACTGGTTCTTCAACCTGGCTGACCTTGAATGGATAATCCTCCTGCCTCTGTCTCCCAAATACTGGAATTACAGGCATTCACCTCCACACCTGACCACAAGTTCCTAGTTTACAGACATCTTAAGTCTTCCTCTGAGGATCCTGAGTGCTGCTCACAGAGGCCTAGGCTCTGATTAGGAACACTGACCTACATCTTCTTGTCTGACATTATCATTTAATTTCATGTTTAGAAACTTTGAGACATTGAATTTATTTTGGTATGAAGAATGGGGTTTGGGTGTAGGGACACATGCCTATAATCCCGCACTTGAGAGGCTGCAGGAAGTGCACAACGAGTTCCAGGCTGGCCTGGACTCTAGAGTGGGCTCCTATAAAAAAGAATGGAATAAGGATTAGCTCAAGTTGTTCCCGACCAGTCAGCCAGCTGGTCCTGTGCTACTGGTTAGGTGACCCCTCCATTGAGATCCTTTCGCTCTTGGCACCACATGGCTCTGAATTACCCCTGACCCCGAGTGGCAGAGGACTAGGTCACCTGGTGACAGAGAGCCCTGCTCCTCTGCTAGACATGAGAAGGGAAACAGTAGCCCTCCAGTCCGTCAATGCCTTTCCTTTGAAAGAAAGATTATAAAGAAGCCTTGGGAGAGTGTGATTGTTCTATACCAGTAGTGACACAACCACACAGATACTTCTGAATAGACACTTTGAACACATGTACACTGAGTTGTTTTTGCTTTGTTTTGGTTTAGTTTTTGGTTGAGACAAAGTATCAAACTTGGGCCTGCAACTTGCTCTGCAGACCAAGACCCATCTCCAAGTTGTGACAATCCTCCTGTGCCTGCTCCCCCAGTGTCAGGATTGTAGGAGTTTGCCACCATACCTGGATCAGATGGAGGCAACCATTCCTAACAGGCCCTCAATAATAACTCCAGGACTGGCAGGGTGGTGTGTGCCCATAATCCCAGCACTCAGGAGGTTGAGGCAGAAGGATCATCACAACCTAACAGGTAAGCAAGGCTCAGAGGTATAGGGAGGGCCCAACTCCCTCCCTAGGTCCATCCCACAAGGCTGTGACCTCAAGCATGACACACAGGCTCCCGGAGGTTACTCTCCACTGAGTAACCACTGAGTAAACATGGTAAATGTCGGGTCAACAAGATAGCTACGGGTGTAGTCTGACAACTTGACTTCAGCCCCCAGAACCCACAGCTGAACGTGAGAATCAACTGCCAAACATCCTGTCACTTCCACATGCATGGCATAGCAGGAGGTTTTAAATAAATAATTAATCAATTGTTGTGTATAGGTGAGAACTTATGTGTATGCATATGTGTGGGCATGTGTGTCCATCTTTTTAATGTCGCAGAAGTTGCTCTAGGTTGCATTAGAAGACATGTTCCTCTGATCTGACCCCAAATACCAGCCCTTTGTCCTATGTCATTCTTGCTGGCCTCTAAGGCCTCACCTGGCCTTTCTCCTAACAGCGAATTCTATCTCAGAGAGGCAGAACTAATAAGCATCTTGTGCAAAATAATCATAACTAGGCATGGTGATCAACACCTGTGATCCCAGCACTCAAGAGGTGAAGGAAAGAGGTCAGCCATGGATTGCAGGCCATTCTGGGCCACCAGTGAGACACAGTCTCAGAAAAGCAAAAGTGGAGCCTGGAGAGGTGAGGGCTCAGCAGTTAAGAGCACTTACTCTTCTTCCAGAGGACCAGGGTTTGGTTCCCAGCATGTGCGCATGTGTGCACACGTGTGCACACACACACACACACACACACAGCAGCTAACAACTGTGTTCCAAACCCTCTTCTGGCGTCTGCATAAATATACAAATGTGTATAGGCCAAACACCTAAAAACATTTTGAGAAACAAAAATAATAGCAACAGTTAATAAACAAGACCCAAATTTCATTATTTAGTGTATGAATAGATATTAATTTGCAGGACAATTTTGGGATGGTCTGTCTTAAACTATGGGCTCAAATGGTTCACACAAAATTCCTTTTGCAGATCTGTGAGTTCCCTCACACAAGGCAGGGTGTCAAGGATGCTAGGAAGGAGCACTAGAAGGTGGCATTAGCACCCAGAGAGGGAGAGACACAGAGAGAGGCACAAAAGTCAGAGAGGCACATCCACACATGGAACAATTGGGGAGATGGAAAGAAAGAGTAAGTGACCGGGGCTGGCTTAACCTCTGAGATGGCTCAGAGGTTAAGAGCACTGGCTGCTCTTCCAGAGGTCCTGAGTTCAATTCCCAGCAACCACATGGTGGCTCACAACCATCTGTACTGAGATCTGGCACCCTCCTCTGGTGTGCAGGCATACATTGAGGCAGAATGCTGTATACATAATAAACAAATAAATCTTAAAAAAAGAGTAAGTGACCAAGAAAGACAAAGGGAGAGAGGCAGAGATGGAGAGAAACCAAAATGACCTAGAGCCCGCTCATTGTTTCCCGGGACCAGATAAGAAGGTAAGTACCAGTCAAGTTTCAGGAGCGAGGACAGAGTCAGGGATGAACTAAAGGAGACCAGAGCCTCAGTGACAAAACAACACATCCAGGAAAGGCTGCAAGCGTGTGGCTGCAGACACACAAAAACCTAGGTCAAGACACAAGCAAAAAACCTCTTAAAAGGTACAATATGCTTAAAAGGGTGCTTAGGTGCTAAAGGAAAAAAATGGATATAGACAGTCATAAAAATAGTTTAAAAATAATAAAGTCTTGGGCTGGAGAGATGGCTCAGAGGTTAAGAGCACTGCCTGCTCTTCCAAAGGTCCTGAGTTCAACTCCCAGCAACCACATGGTGGCTCACAACCATCTGTAATGAGGTCTGGTGCCCTCTTCTGGCCTGCAGGCATAAACACAGACAGAATATTGTATACATAATAAATAAATAAATATTTTTAAAAAAATAATAAAGTCTTAGCCGGGTGGTGGTGGCGCACGCCTTTAATCCCAGCACTTGGGAGGCAGAGGCAGGCGGATCTCTGAGTTCGAGGCCAGCCTGGTCTACAAGAGCTAGTTCCAGGACAGGCTCTAGAAACTACAGGGAAACCCTGTCTTGAAAAACCAAAAAAAAAAATAATAAAGTCTTAAAGAAAGAGTAAAGTAATATTCAAAAATAAGTCACATAAGGATTAAAACTATTCTAACACAGGGAGTTTGAGCCTTTTATGGTGCTTTGTTAATTTTTAATTTTTAAAACACTAATGACAGAAAATGGCAGCTTCTGAGAGACTTTGGGTTTTAAAGGGGCCACTGAAATTAAGTCAGTCTGTATACTTTAGAGAGGTCTTGACTTTAAAATGGAAGTCAGGAAATTTATTGCACTGGTGGAGAGGTGGTACTTTTGTTTCCACAGGAAATGAAAAGCTATGGATTCCTTCAAACTTAATAATGTCAAATTTGAGGGGGGGAGACCTCCTAAGGATCTTGGCTGCAGACATGAGGGAGGAAGCCAGGAAAGCCTGCAGGACAGGTGGTGTGTATGCCTGAGAACAGCTCTGAGACTGGATGAAACATGATAAATCTTGTTGACTAAAGAGTCCTCGTGACTTCTTATTACATGCCATCCTTTCATGTGGCATGGATAGAAGTTTGGTTATGCAGTTCAAACAGACTTATAAAGTTGACAGATGTCTTTTACCTGCTCAAACATAAAACATAAAATCATCTTTAGCTGACTTATACACACTACACATTCCTTACTTGTGTAGATACAGAAACATATGTTACCTTTAAAAGTCTGTGTGTTTTGGGGGCTGGAGAGATGAATCAGTAGTTAAGAGCACTGTCTGCTCTTCCAGAGGACATAGGTTCAATTCCCATCACCCACATGGCAGCTCACAACTGTCTGTAATTCCAGTTACAGGAGACTTGGCACCCATGACAAAACACCAACACATATAAAATAAAAATAAGTGAATTTAAAAAAAGTTTGTGTGTTTTCAAAACAAAAGGATCAGACACCAATAAAGACAAGTAGCCCAGGTGATCCAGCCTCTGAGAAAGCTTCTGTTGCAGTTTTCCTCAAAATTCTGCATCCAGAACAGCTTCAAAGCTGCTAGATGATCTGGTTCAGTTTCACACACTAGTCTAGCCAGGACGTCAATTAAACCTGCACCTTCCCACTACACAAAGACTGAACAATTAATGATACAGCTAGCTCTCCCAGGACTTGGCCATTATCTGAATTTTCTCAGGATCCCCCAAAGATACCATCTTTTCCAGATATCAGGAAGTAATTGTAAGAATATTACACCCAAATTCCCAAAAGGTGGGGTGGTCGTTAAGTGAATTATGGATGCTTGTTATTGTTTATAGGGTGTTGGTTACAAGTTTTATTGGTCATGGTCAGGGAGGAAACTAAGCAAAGGAGATTAGACTCTAAGATCTCATTCTGAAAGGAAAAAGGGAAGATATAGAAATGATAAGATCAAAGGGTAGATTATTGATTCTACTTTTAAACTAAAAAAACAATTACTAGTCTCAAATACTTTACATTGGTATGGAGTTTTATCTATTGATACCAATTTAAGGTTATTTTTGTTATTTTGTTATACTATATAAGGTATCTGTGCAGCTCATTTAAAAATGTAATATATAATTAAGAAATACAGGTTAATAGTCATTTATATGGGTTTTTTTATTTTTCCATTCAAAAATTTACACTTCCTCCCCTCCTCCCACTCCCCTCCCACTCCCCCACTCCCCCACTCCCTCTCCTCCCTCCCCCTCCCTCCTTAAGAGAGGGCAGGGTACCCTGCCCTGTGGGAAGTCCAAGGCCCTCCCCACTACATCCAGGCCTAAGAAGCTTTGCATCCAAATAGACTAGGGTCCCAGAAAGCCAGTATATGCCATTTTCAAGATCAAATAGCAATATATTCCAGATAGACAGATGGTCTTTAAACACCTCAGAGACCTACAGAATATGACATTTAAGATGTTTTAATAACACAGGGTTTTACATGACAGAGAGACACATCTGCTCCTGGCAGCACCGATTTCCTTCATAAAAAGATGATGGGCAGTGAAGAACCTCCATATGAAGTTTATTTTCCTTGTGGCAAAGCTAGCCATTTGGGCAAGAAACTGCTCTAGCCTCAACTGCTGACAGTATGCTGTCCAAATTAAACAAGCAAGATACAAAGGTGACTGTCAAGTGTATCGGCAGTCGGAGGAATTTGAAAATAACCAAAAATAGTCCTTTTAGAATAAATCAGTTTTAATAAAAGGAGAAAGTGGAATACACTTACAAAGCCAAGGTTCCAGCGAAGCAGAGAGCCAAGCGGGAGGAAACAGGGGTGCCTATCCCAAACCCGGTTCTTTTTAAAGGTACCTTTTTCCCCTGGAGCAGCCACGCCCCTGAAAGCAGGAATTGGTCAGCTGCCCCAACAGTCAAGCTTTGCCAAGACAGGGTAGGACAGTCCTTTGAAGTTCCTGCTTCACAAAATGTCAGATATTCTGGACCTGTAGGCTGAAGATGGAGATGAATGCCCCAACATTACAGAGGAACCTTGGGTGATTGTCCAGAAAAACAGATGTCTGATATTTCTTAGTTTTGGAAGTTGCCTGTTCTGTACTTTCTGTTTAATCAGGTAATATTATATACTTCTCATGTCTTTAATGAGGTTAAAGACTAGATAGTTATACAGTTTTCTTTGTTACCAAATTCAGAAAAAAGCTTACATAAACTATATAAAGTTGTGAAACATAAAAACTTAACTTGTTTATTTAAGAAAACAATTTAAAGCCTAAAAAGATAGTTTGGGGTTGATAATACAAATTAGGATAGAAAGTAAATTAGGTAAAAACTTTTGGCTCACCAAGATATAATTAATAATAAAATAATTTCTCCAAATTTGCCAAATACAAATGAATTAGACATTATAAATATAATTCTCACTTATTAATTGTTCTTACTATATATAATTTTATTGTATTAGAGTTAAAATCTTTTCTTTTTATTTAAACAAAAGGGGGGAAATGTGGAATATTTGTATACTGTGTGAATATATATTGCTGTGAATGATTTAATAAAGAGCTGGCAGGAGCTACAGGTGGGACTTCTGGGTAAGCAGAGGAAGTAGGAGATGAATTGAGGGACAAAGGAGATGCCAACGAGACATGGAGGGAGTCAGACATACAGAATGAAAGAAAGGTAAAAGGATACATGGAAAAGCATAGATTAATAAAAGCAGGTTCATTTATGTTGTAAGAGCTAGTGGGACAAGCCTAAACTTTCATAATTAATAAGTCTCTGTGTTGTTATTTGGGAGCTGGCTGGTAGGACAGAGAAAGACTCATTACACTATCCAGATCAGACTGGTCTGTGAGCATGTCTGTAGGAGACTGTTTTGCTTGTGAGTTGATTTAAGAGAGCCCAGTCCACTGTGGGTGGCACCATTACCCACACAGATGGTCCTGGATTGTATAAGAAAGTTAGCTAAACATAAACCTCTGTGACCCAGGAAGCAGCATTCCTCCATGGTTTCTGCTGTACTTCCTTGACTATGAAGTGAGTTTCCTGGTCAGAAGAAATGCTGTGTGGAATAGCGAACAGGCCTGTCTTCAAGTTCTCTCTTGAGTTCCTACCCTGACTTGTCCTCAAGAATAGACTGTGACCTATAAGTTGAAATAAACCTGGTCCTTCCCCGAGCTGCCATTTGTCAGAGTGTTTACCACAATGACAGAAACCAAATTAGAAAACTGTGTGGTTCATCCTGGCTTTGCTTAAGCAGTATCCTCTCCTGGAAAGCCTTTGCTCGTCATAGCCCTTCTCAAAGCAAACCCTGAGATGGGACTCTATGATGTTCTTCCTCTTAGAGGAGGCCTCTGGGGAGGAGCTGACACCCCTCCAGCTTCCATCCAGCCCAAAAGCACACAGGAAATGTCCCCAGGCTGGACTGTCAGGTTGTGGCCTCATCAGACAATACAAATTTTGCTCCATCTCTGCTTTGTCTCACCACACCCAGAATTTGCCTGTCCCCAGGGAGCCCCACCCGTGTCTACCTGAATATACAAACCCCCGAAGAGAGGTACAAGGGGTTGTGGAGGTAGTCAGGAGAAAGCAGGGTCCATTTGCCTAGAGGTACTTTGGTCTGACTGGTCACAGAGTGACACACCCCACAGGAGGAGGGAGTGGCAATCACCTGGCAAGAGGCATCTTTAGAGAAAGCTGGTCTCTACCTTTGTCTCCATTACATCTTGGAGAGTAGGCTTGGAGGCTGCAGCAGCCTTTCCTTTTGTCCATTGTGGGCCTGAGAAGAGAGACATTCTCCTGTGGACCCAGGCCCATCACTGAGTGACCAAGCCTCAGCGTCCTGCCCACTGCTGTGTCCACGCAGCCGCAGTCATGGATAGGTTCCGGATGCTCTTCCAGCACCTTCAGTCCAGCTCGGAGTCCGTGATGAATGGCATCTGCCTTCTGCTGGCTGCCGTCACAGTCAAGATGTACTCCTCCTTCGACTTCAACTGCCCCTGTCTAGCACGCTACAATGCCCTCTATGGCCTGGGCCTGCTGCTCACACCTCCTCTGGCCCTCTTTCTCTGTGGTCTCTTGGTCAACAGGCAATCTGTGGTGATGATGGAGGAGTGGCGCCGGCCAGCAGGGCATCGGAAGAAGGACCTGGGCATCATCAGGTAGGGTCCCACACCCCTCTCTACTACCCAGGGCAGTTGATGCTCTCAGGTATACTCCCTGTTGCCCCAGATAGTGATTGACAGCTAAGGATGCTGTGCTCATTTTGTTTCCATCCTGAAACATATCTCTCTCTCTCTCTCTCTCCTCTCACGTCTCTCCTCTCTCTCTCTCTCTCTCTCTCTCTCTCTCTCTCGTCATCTGTGTGTGGTGTGTGTGTGTAGTGTGTGTGTATAGTGTGTAGTGTGTGTGTGTGTGTGTGTGTGTGTAGGTCAGAGGACAGTATTCGGTATTCAGGAGTCAGTTCTTTCCTTCCACCATATGGGTTCTGGGGATTGAACTCAGGTCGTCAACCTTAGCAAGTGTCCCTACCTCCTGACCCGTCCTGCAGATCCTGAAAATATGTATTATTTTTCCTATCATTTTTCACCTTTCCATGGCCACTACTGTAGCCATAAGAATGATTCAGGGTTCCCAAGAATTACCTGGGTCACATCTAACCTCTTGCGTGCATAAAAAATTTTGTTTGTTTGGTGCACGCAGCAAGAGGCAACTGTTTCTTTAAAGACCGTATTTCCTCTCTGGGAAGCTTCTTGAGACAAGAACCTAGCCTGTTGTCGCCATATGTCCTCAGGGTTTGGCAAATGGATACAAATCAGCTGGTGAGGGTTAGCAGTTCCTAATGGCCCCAGCTGGGGCCAGTGTCCACTGTGCTGAGCGCCTTGCAGGGGAGGCTTCTCTAAGTTCTCTTTCCTCAGCCCTCGTTCTGTGCCTTCAGCAGCCCTGCCTCCCAGATGTTGAATCTTTGACACATAGACACTGAGAACCTTGGCCAAGGGCTGACCATGTAGATCAGTTGGCGGAGGGCTTTCCTAGAATGCACCAAGGCCTGAATTGAATCCCAGCACTGCATCCACCAGATGGAATGGCAACACTCCTGTAATCCCAGAACTCAGGAAAGGGGAGGCAGAAGGATCAGGACCTAAAGGTCATCCTCATCTACTACACAGAGAGTTCAAGGCCAAATTGGGATCCATAAGACCTTGCTGAGAGAGGTAGGGTGGAGGGAGAATACGAGAGAGACAGAACACGAGTGAGAGACCCTAACCAGACCGCCACAGCTTGGAAGAGGCCACGCTGCGAGCCCAGTTGGCCCTCACTCTAACTGCGTGGTGTTTCTTGGCTTTCAGGTACATGTGTTCCTCTGTGCTGCAGCGAGCCCTAGCAGCACCCCTGGTCTGGATCCTGCTGGCCCTCCTTGACGGGAAATGTTTCGTGTGTGCCTTCAGCAACTCCGTTGACCCAGAGAAGTTTCTGGATTTTGCCAACATGACCCCCAGTCAGGTACAGCTCTTCCTAGCCAAGGTGCCCTGTAAGGAAGATGAGATGGTTAAAGACAGCCCTGCCCGCAAGGCTGTGTCTCGATACCTGCGGTGCCTGTCGCAGGTAAGTGGAGTCCTGCCCAGGCCTCGATTCCCTCATAGATACCGTGCTGGCTAGTTTTATGTCAATTTGACACAAGCTAGAGTCATCTGAGAGGAAGGAATCTCAATTAAAATACCTCCATAAAATGTGCTGTAGACAAGCCTGTAGGGCATTTTCTTAATTAATGATTGATGTAGGAGGGCCCAGTCCATTGTAGGTGGTTCTACCCTTGGCCTGGTGATCCTAGCTTCTATAAGAAAGGCGGAGCAAGCCATAGGGAGCAAGTCAGTAAGCAGCACCCCTCCATGGCCTCTGTATCAGCCCCTGCCTTGAGGATCCTTCCCTGTTTGAGTTTCTGTCCTGACTTCCTCAATGATGGATTATAATGTAGAAATATATGTTTCATCATGGCAATAGTTACCCTAAGACAGATGTCCTGTTTTACTTAGGTTAGATCTGAGCCCGGTCTACATAACGTCGGAGAATGCTCCTAACTGCTGGAGCCACAACCAAGAGCAGAAGGTGTTGGGGGATTGGGACCACCACCTGTGAGGGATGAGGACGGGGCTATTGATAACAACTTTTAGGGTTTTTATTACTGCGAAGAGACACCGTGAGCACGGCAACTCTTATAAATGAAACAAATGAAAACATTTTTTTTTTTTTTTTTGGTTTTTTGAGACAGGGTTTCTCGGCAGCTTTTTTTTTTTTTTTTTTTTAGAGCCTGTCCTGGAACTAGCTCTTGTAGACCAGGCTGGCCTCAAAACATTTAATTGGGGCGGCTAACTTACAGATCAGGGGTTCAGTCCATAGCATCATGGCCAGGGAACGTGGCAGCGTGCTGGCAGACATGCTACTGGAGAAGCAACTGAGAGTCCTACATCTTTTTTTAAAAAAATATTTATTTATTATGTATACAGTGGTCTGGCTGCATGTATGTTTTCATGCCAGAAGAGGGCACCAGATCTCATTATAAATGGTTGTGAGCCACCTTGAGATTGCTGGAAATTGAACTCAGGACCTCTGGAAGAACAGCCAGTGTTCTCAACCTCTGAGCCATCTCTCCAGCCTATGAGTCCTACATCTTGCAGGCAACAGGAAGTGGTTATCTGAGACACTGGGCATTATCTTGAGCATATATGAGACCTCAAAGCCCTCCTCCACAGTACACACTTCCTCCAACAAGACCACACCTACTCCAACAAAGCCACACCTCCTGATAGCGCCACTCCCTATGAGCTTATGGGGGCCAATTGCATTCAAAGGACCACACCAACTTACCCAGAACACACACCGGGTGCTGACCCTTCTGAAAGTCACAGGAGCTGGGCGGCAGAAGAATGGGGTGATGTCCCTGCCTCCCAGCCCAGAAATAACTAGTTGAAATCATATAATTATAATCATATAATATTGACTACATCCACATCAGGCTCTGTGGTAATATTTCCTGTGCATCAGTTTCTTTAACCCTCAGAACAGCCCTTTGGGGTGGAGGCAGTTGTTAGCATCCCACGTTTCAGATGAGGCGATGGAGGCTCTGAGGATTTCTAGTTCCCGAGGTTAAAGTCACATAACTTGTAACCGGCAGGGCAAACTCTGGATACACATCTCATTGGTCCTTCTCTCTTCTTACAATGGAGATCCTTGCCAGCTGCTTAGATTCTTACTGGGATGCCTCTCTACTATCCTGAAGCATCCACAGCCCTACCTCCACCCAGGCTCCCGATTCCACCACCATCACCAAAGCCTGCGTTAGCCTGTGTCCAGCACAGAGCATTTATGATCCTCTTACACATGGAGTGTCTCCACGACTCCAGAGAGCCCTGTGCTCTGGAGTAGAGGGAGCGTTTAGGTTCAGAAGAAATGCAGGCTTGCGGTATGATGAAAGGACCAGCACTCAAGATGCTCAGTATTCTAGGCTTTCCCAAGATCAGCAGAAAATGCATGGAGCTTGCAGTCAGACCCATTTACATCCTAAGTTTTAAGTTGTCAAATTGAGCCTGGCATATCAGGTCTTTTCATTTTTCTGATTCTCATACAGAAAATACTCAACTTGTTTGGTGAGGGAGCCTGTGTGTGACCAAATAAGAGAACTGTGTAAAGGGTGGGACTCACATCTACAAGTGAAAAGCATTTTCATGTTTGTGGGGCTGGGAAAGACTGCAGTTTTGAAAGAGGAGAGGAGTCAGGCAGGCGTGGGCTCCAGCATTCCAGCATTAGAGAATGACTTCCGGTTTCCCTCACTGTTGTTCCTATTCCCTGCTTAATGTCTCACAAAATATAGCATAGTCGCAAGGCTAGATGGGAAATATACATGAGAATGGGTACAAAGACAAAGTGATTGATGTGCAGCTGAATGGGCCACAGACAGAAAGGAGAATAATATGGAAGCATAACGGATGGGAGGGTAGGTGGATGGCTAAGAGGAAGGACTAACGGAAGAATGGCTGGATGGAACAATGATGGACATATAGCCAAAGGAGAGGAGGGGGTGGATGAATGGGTGGAGAGATGGTTAGATGATGAATCCGGAGGATGAGTGGCAGGATGGTGACTGAATGGGAAAGCATATAGGTGTGATAAGGGATAGAGAGAAAGGGAGGGGCTTTGACGCACACACACAGTGTACCCCACTAGAGCCCCACTGCCTCTCGCTAATGGTTTCCTATTCTCCAGGCCATCGGCTGGAGCATTACCTTGCTGTTGATAGTGGTGGCCTTCCTAGCCCGTTGCCTGAGACCCTGCTTCGACCAGACGGTCTTCCTACAGCGCAGATACTGGAGCAACTATGTGGACCTGGAACAGAAGCTTTTCGATGAGACGTGCTGTGAGCATGCGCGGGACTTCGCGCACCGCTGTGTGCTGCACTTCTTCTCGACCATGCAGAGCGAGCTGCGAGCTCTGGGGTTACGTCGGGACCCAGCAGGTGGAATTCCAGAGTCACAGGAGCCCCCAGAGCCCCCAGAAGACCTGGATGGTGGAAGCGGAAAGGCTCACCTGCGTGCCATCTCCAGCCGGGAGCAGGTGGATCACCTCCTAAGTACCTGGTACTCCAGCAAGCCGCCACTTGACCTTACAGCATCCCCCAGGCTCTGGGGGCCTGGCCTCAATCACCGTGCCCCTGTAGCTGCTCCAGGTACCAAGCTGTGCCACCAGGTCGATGTGTAGGAATCTTGCTAGGCTCCAACAGAGGCAGTTTTCCCATGTCAAATCCCCATATTGATATAGGTCTGGAAGCCCGCCTGCCCTGTTGACCTCATTCCCAGAAAGCCCAGTATCTGCCTAGTTTTGGGGTACATCCTCCTCTGTGGGACCAGTCCCTCTGGGCCCCATCAAGTTCAGATTCTGATTTAGCGCACCCAGGACCGAGTCCCTGAATCTATCCTTCCTTCCTTCCTTTCCTTCCCTTCCTCCCTCCTTCCTTTCCTTCCTTCCCTCCCTTCCTTCCTCTCTCTTTTCCTCTCTTTCTCCCTTCTCCTTTCCTTCTTTCCTTGCCCCCCTCATTTCTTTTTGAGGAAGAGTCACACTTCAGCTGTCTAGCTGAAGTGCTTGAACTCCAGGCCTGGGCTGCATGGCTATCCTCCTGCCTCAGGTGCCTTTAGTGTTAGGGTTACAGGTGTGAGCCATCATTCCTTGCTTTCCAGGATCTCATCTCAAACAAGCCCCAACACCATGCCCTTCTTCTGGTCAGTGGATCAAACTTTGAGTAGTCACAATCTAAATAAACCTGTTGTGGATACGGATCATATACATCAATTCCAAACTTTAAAAAATGATCGCCATGGTGTCACATGACACTGACTACCTGGGCAATCATACAAAGTCTCGTTAGCAATGTTGAGGCAACCAACTTTGGCTAAGGCCTAACATAACCTGACATACCATTTTTCAAAGGCAAGGAACCTTTAGTAGAACTATCCTATCCTGTCTTGGCAAGATGAGACAATCCTGTTTTATCCACTTATGGATATTCTGTATCTTTGTCAGTAGTTGAGGTATAGGCTTTTCTTTGCCCAAAGGCCATTTCTGCCAAGAAGAAGACAAACTCCCAGTGGAGTGCCTTTGGTGTTCAATGTTCTCTCGGGAGTAGAGCATTGTTGCCAGGAGTGATTGTGTCTCATAAGTACAAAACTCTAGGTTAGATTAAAGGCCATGTTCTACAGTTCTTCGAAGAGGTCGAAGATTATACTATCTATACTAAATATAGTCTCTATGTATCTAAAAAACCTGATTATCCTAAATATAAATATGACAAACATATAATTCTCAATACCTAGCTAACTTGAAGACTAAGAGAATAAACAACTGTGCAATAAATGAAGACAATGATTTCCAAATGTAAACAAGGTCATTACATAAATAATATCCGAGGTAGAAATGTACATTGCAATATGGTAAACAATGTCATTACATAAATAATATCCGAGGTAGAAATGTACATTCTAATATGGTATATATCTCAATATAACAATTGTTTCAAACAGAGGTAGGAGCATCCTCTCATACAGCTACATTATTAGGTCACTGTTTCAAGAAGAACTGAACCAAAAAGGTTGAAGTTGCCCCAGGTCACCAGAGTAGGAGCTGGCACTGACTCCCAAGACACCTGGCTCTGGGTTCTCTTCTGAGCTCTGGCATCAGTTTACTCTCTAGGTCTGATTCATTGTCTTTCAATGCCCTTGTTGGGTTTCTTGCTGCTTTTACCAGGGTTCTCGTGAACCTGCAGGTTCTAGTGAGTTCTGCTTGGTAAGTTCCTCATGAGAGCCCTACGCACTGACTGCTCCAGAGAGTGTTTTCCAGACTGGAGATATAGTTCAGTTGGTGGAATATTGGCCCAGCATGAGTGAGGGTTCAATCCTTAACACTGTGTAAACTGAGCATGGCATGCACTCTTGTACCCAGCACTCAGAATGTGGAGGTAGGAGCAGCAGATATCTGAGGTCATCCTCAGATACAAAGTGAATTCAAGGTCAGCCTGGGCTACCTAAGACCATGCCCCCAAAATAAATAAATAATATAAATAAATATACATAGGGCTGTTGGTGGAGTTCGCTAGTTCATTTCCTGACCACCCTGACTAGAAATAATCACACAAAACTATATTATTTGCAATACTGTTTTTCCAACAGCTTAAGCGTATTTCTGACTAACTCTTATATATTAAATTAACCCATTTCTATTAATCTGTGTGTCACCATGTGACTGTGGCTTACTGGCAAGATTCTGGTGCGTCTGTCTCCTGCTGGCGGCTATGTGGCTTCTCTCTGACTCCGCCTACTCTTCTATATATTTGTATCTCTTCCAGCCTGGCTATATTCTGTTAAGCCATTGGCCAAAAGCAGCTTCTTTGTTAACCAATGACAATAAAACATATTCCCAGCACCCATCACCTCCCACATCATAGGGCTGGTGAGTAGCTCTGAGAGTGCAGGCACCAGCTGCCACCCCTAAGGACCTGAATTCAGTCCCCAGAGCCCAGGCAATAGAAGCAGAGCAGCAACTCTTGCAAGTAGTCCTCTGACCTCCACATGCATTCATTCTGAAACAATAAATACGACAACAGCTTTGCTTAAAAATAGTTTATATTTTCCTGTGGAGTGTGTTTTTCTGTGAAGTCAAGAAGAGATGACCTTCATAGCTCTCAGGTCCCATCAGTTCTGTTTGTAGCTGGCCACAGCTCAGCCTGGTCTAGCCTTCTGCCCTCTAACTGGCTGGGCTACCTCCCTCATCTGTCTGCCACCATTTCTGCTGCTCGCCACATGAAGTAGGAGTCGGCATCATTCCCTTCCCAGGCAGCCCCTTCCCCAGGGAGCCCAAGCAGCATCCCCAGCCAGAGGGTGATAGTCTGGTAAGGGTGTCTCCAGAATCAGGTGGGGTCTAGCTTAGGAACTGGTAGATCTGCCAGAAAAGTCACCACTTAGTCTCCGGAAGCCCAAACAGGAAGAACTGGGGCAGCTCAAGCCTGTGAGCTCTGCTGAGCCTCAGCCTGACCCTGATGACTCACTTGTGCCCAAATGCAAAGCTGGGCGTATTCCCATTCTCTGCTGCTTCCTCAGGGCCCTGGACAGAGTGATAACCCTGGATGACCCCCTGGAACCTGGATCCCCTCCACTAAACCATTTCTACTCCCCTAGGCTTTTGCTAAGGGACCTGGTGAGACCAGAAAATCCCTGCAGCTCAGCTTCCCCCGACTTCCTGACTGTGGTCAGGCCATGCAAATGTCTGCAGTAGTGTGGGGTGAGGGATATGATTTAGGCAAATTGTTAGCAGCAACTGTGAGAGGGGGGGGGGGGAAAGAACTCCGTGATAGCCCACGTGTGTGGGTGAGCTGGTACCCTGGGAAAGAAGACCGGGAGAGGGCCCCCTCGGGCTCTCGGAGGAAGCAACATGGGGTCATTAAAAAAACCATCGATGGTAATTCTCACTTCTTCCTTCTTACACTGAGCATTTATGGGGCACCTCCTGCATGTGGCACTGTGGCAGAAAGCACTTTATAGGTGACCTCAGAGAGATCACTATTTGCGGGACAGAGATGTTGATAATCTGAAGCAAACCGTGCAGTATAATAGAGGCAAGCCATGCACCTGGAAGCCTTTCGGGGGACAATGATGCTCTAGACTGAGGGACTGTGGCAATACTGTGTGATTGTGTCTTAAGAGAGAGGACTTTTTTGACATTTGGAAAGCAAAATGAAGAGGAAACAGCAGACACAAAAACAGAATTGGCAGAAGTCGGAACCTGTTGCCTTTTCTCATGAAGCAGCAGTCATGGGGTGCTGGGGACCCAGAGTACACGTACGAGAGGGACACTGTCCTCCCTTCCTGGATGTTCTGGACTGGAGTGGAAGGTAGGGACATGATGAGTGAGCTCACAGCCAAGCAGAGGGGCCTCAGTGCAGCCTGATAAAGGACACTGGCTGGAGCCTGGAAGTCCATCTAGCGATGGGCCTTGAGCCTGAGCCCAACGACACCTTCTCTGGCTCTCCTGCCTTACCATGAGAGGTATCTCTCACCCTCTTAGGCCCCAGTGGTACAGCTGCAGACCCCAAACCTCTCTGCCGTCATCCACGCACTCCCTTTCGCTCACAGCCTTGCCAGTGTGAGATGTCTCGAGCGACAGGTACCACCCAGCTAAGAATGAGGGACACAGGTAACCTGGCTCCTAAAGACCCTTCCTTTTAAGGAAATTAGCTATCTTGGGGGCCCAGACACATTCCTCAAATCTCAGCCAATCCTGGATTGTACCCCCTTGTCCTTGTCCTGGACACAGGGGAGTCACACTATCCAATTGAGCAAGGTGGATATGTCCTGAAAGCGTCAGTTTTTGGCTGTGCACTTCTTCATCTTATGCATCCTGGGCATTCGAAGCCCCCACATCTACTCCCAGGAGGAGGACATGTGGACATCTCCAGGGAGTGCTTAATACTTTGTGCTATGTACAAGTAATTGAGGGAACAAGGCAAGTGCTTAGTGACAAGGTCAAGCAGGGGGTGTGACTTGGGATTTGTCTAGGGAAAGGATGCTGAGGGCTACAGGAATGGATAGGATGGTTGAGAGAAAGGCTAAAGTGAGGCCAGGCAGCATTTAGGGTAAGGAAGATGATCAGCTGAAGAGAGAAAGAAACAATCAAGAAGCAACGAGCACAGCAACAGGCCAGGAAGGAAGGAGACTTCAATGGGGGGTTCTGGAGGAGCCACACAAATCCCCAGGCCACTAACTATCCCTTCCAGAACTATAAAGGCAGGTAGAGACTTGGATCCTGTCCCAGTCTGTGGTACTGATAAAGGAATAGCCATTCACATCCCTGTGTGGGGAAAGATTCTGGGACCGAGGAGCACAAGGGAAGCAGGGGAGTCAGATCCACACTAAGTGCTTCCACCTTGGGAAATCTCATAGAAGAGGAAGGCACTCTGCTGTATACCCAGCTGCACCCCACCTCTCCCCTTCTTTGCCTCATGGTCTCTTTTAGAAGAGGTGAGAGTAGGGGTTGGGGTGCAGTCCCTTAAGGTCTAGGGAAAACAGGTGGGAAATAGTTTGGAGAGACAGGAGCTGGGGATTAATCCTTCTGTACGCTGTGAAAATGTGTTGCTCTCATTGTTAATAAACAGCTGATTGGCCAATAGCTAGGCAGGATTTTTGAGGGGCATAGAGAATGCTGGGAAGAAGGACATAGTCTAAGGAGTCTGAGGAGTCACTAGCAAGATGCGGAAGAAACAACATGGGAAGTTCACAGATGAAGTAAATGAACCTCAGGGCAGCACATAGACAGAAATGGTTTAAGTTGTAAGAGTTGGCTGGAAACAAGCCTAAGCTTATCAGCCGGCATTTATAATTAATACCCAGTCTCTGAATGGTTATTTGGGGAGCAGCTGGTAGAACAGAACTGACTGGCAGGACAGAAAAATCCACCTACAGACAGGTGGGGGCCCGACAGAGGCAACAATGCATTACCTAACAGTAGCAGCTGCCTTGGCAGTGAGCTTTGAACATCCACCAGGCCCTTAGCCCTCTCTTCTCCCAGACCCTCAAGGAAGGGAAACTAAAACCTTCCAGGAAAGCCTCCTGTTTGGTTCTGAGTCTCACCTCCCCTCAAATTTACCCTTTCCTTTGACCACCCATTTGGGTATCCGCTCAGCACTTACTAACTGAACATCTATAAGTACCAGGTACAGTGTCCTCAGTATTGGAAATAGAATAGTGAACAAGGGGCTGGAATGATGGGGGAGCAGTTAGGAGCATTGGCTGCTCTTGTAGAGGAAGAACCTGGGTTCGGTTCCCAGCACCCACATGGCCACTCACAGCTGTGTGTAGTCTGTAGTTCCAGTTCCAGAGGATCCAATGCCCTCTTCTCGGGGTACCAGGCACTCATGGGGTGTACGTATATACACGCAGGCAAAATGCTTTGTGTGGTTTTTCGAGACAGGATTTCTCTGTAGCTTTGGAGCCTGTCCTAGAACTAGCTCTTGTAGACCAGGCCGGTTTTGAACTCACAGAGATCCACCTGCCTCTGCCTCCCGAGTGCTGGGATTAAAGGCGTGCGCCACCACCCCCTGGCTATTTTTTAAAAAAGAATAGTTGGCAAAACAAATGCAGACCTTAACCTATGTGGTCCAAAGGGAGCCTCAGATATTAAATAAACATCCTCTCAGCATAGCTAAGTTTGAAATAAGGGACTGGGGAGACAGCTCAGCACTTGTTCTGCAAGCATGAGAACCCGAGTTCAAATCGCCAGCAGCCACCCAACATGGGTTTGCACACTAGGAACCACGGAAGGCAGAGACAGGCAGATCCTGAGAGCTCATTGGCCAGTTAGCCCAGCTTAGAAGGTGAGCTTCGGGGCTCAGTGAGAGAATCTGTCTCCCCGAAGCAAGGAGAGTGACAAAGGAGGACAGCCAGCAACGCCCTGCTCTGACTCTACCTCTGTATGCACGTGCTTGGGCACAGCCACTCGTATTGTCATTTTGACGTCCTCCCTGTCACCTGGGTACCCTGTCCCTTTAAGAGACAAGCACCCCCAATCTCCCCCTTAGGAGGCAAAAGGATGGTGAGTTCAAGACCAATAACACATTGTCAAATAAATAAATAAATGGGAAGGGATAACATTAAAGTAAATTTTGAAGGTCAGCAATGGTGGCATATGCCTTTAATTCCAGAACTTTGGAGGCTGAGGCAGATGGATCTCTGTGAGTTCAAGGCCAGTCTGGTCTACATAGGGAGTTTAAAGTCAGTCAGGGCTACATAGGAAAACCTCGTCTCAAAAGAAAAAAAAAAGTGGCTCTTAAAGATGAAAAGGAAGAAAACCAAGCAGTGGTGGCACACACCTTTGGTCTCAGCACCCGGGAAGCAGAGGCAGGCGGATCTCTGAGTTCAAAGCCAGCCTGGAACTACGTAGTGAGTTCTAGGATAACCAGGGCTACATAGTGAAACCCTGCCTCTAAAAACAAAACAAAAGATAAGTAGGAGGATCTGGAGAGATGGCTCAGCGGTTAAGAGCACTGCCTGCTCTTCCAGAGGACCTGGGTTCGGATCTCAGCTCCTGTCTGGCAGCTCACATCCAGCTGTGACCCCAATCTTAAGAGATCTGAGAGCAGCAGGCACATAAGTGACACACAGACACAAATGCACATACATAAAATAAATACATTATTTTGAAGACAAACTGGAATGTCTACCGGGAAGAAGGGAAGCATCCCCCTGAGACACGGAGAGTGCTTACACAGACTCTGAGGTGGAAAAGTTTGTCCCTGTTTGAGGAGTGAAAGGAGTCTGGGAGCTGAAGTGTAGACCCTGGGGGAAGGGGTGCTGCAGCACCAACCCTCACAAGGCATGTAGGACCCATGAAAAGTCGTGGTACATCAAGACTTTTCAAGTAACATGGCTATGGAAGGTACCCGCCAACCACTGTGGAATTCTTGACCCTTCATTGCTACAAACAGGCAGCTGTGTCCAATACCTGTACACAAGACAGAGAGTCCACGTGGTGCTGGAAACCCCTTTTGGTTTCATGAGACACCCAGGCCCACCCCATGGCCATCCTGGGGCCGTATCAAGCCTTGGAAGCCGCTGAGACCCTTGTCCTCCGTGCCTGTCACTGCAGCAGATGTCCAGAGAGAGAGACCTTCTTTGCTGGATCTCCCTCATGCCTCTCACCTCTGGTGCACGTCTTCTGGAGGAGTCCCTAGCGAGAATCTTCCAGAGGTCACCAACCTAGGGACTCCAGTTGTCCCAAGGACACCTAGCCTGTGGCTGAGGGAAACAATAGTCTTCTTGTAGTCCTATCATTGGCACAGCAGTCTTTCCACTCAATGGACAAACTTGACCCAACCAGAAGATAAGTTAAAACAATAACAACAAAAGTAAACAAACAGAAACCTTCCCTGCCCTTCTTCACCCTGCACTCCCACCCTCAAGGGCTAACCTGGGCTCCAGTCGTGTCTCTCCACCGGTGGCCTGGTGGCCTTTAGCTAATAGATTTGTCTCTCTGAGCCTCGGGCCTCACTTCCTTAAAGTGATAAAAATTCTATCCCACAGAATTGTACAAGGGTTACACAATGCATGCAAGGTACACACAAGCCAGCTGAGGTCATGGCAGGTCTTGTCAGAAATGCAAAGATGCAGGCAGAAGACTGCTAGTGTGGTCACAAGCACACCTCTATATACAGACAGAAGCCACACTGAGTGCCCCACGGTCAGAAACACAAGGGGAGGTTCTTTCCGATGTCCTTGCACCAGACAAGGAATCATCTCCAGATGATTCCAGATCTGACACACCTGTCTGAAAGCTGCAGGATCAAAGGGAGCCTTCCCCTTGGATAGCTCAACACACAGGGCTCTCTCTGATTATGAAATCGTATCACCTGTGGGTTTAGGGGTGTGGAAGTAGAAGGAGCCTGGAAGGGTTTGCCACTCACAGCTCACAAACACAGTCACATCCACAGAGACGCAGATGTGAAACCAGCTGCAACTCTGACTTAGGCAAACTGTTCAGTCCAACCCCAAAGCCAAAGCCAGGTGTGATGTCACGAGCCCGTAATCCCAACATTCGAGAGGTATAGACAAGAGGATTGGGAAATTCTGAATCTTTCTTGGCTACATAATGAGTTGGAGACCTTGTCTCAAAAAGAGAAAGGAAAGAAAAGCCAAGGTAGTTTTACTGTATGCCACACTCACGGGTCACCTCTGAGTGGCCACCTCATTCCTACTATGAGTAATATCCAGCTATCGCTGCCTGCCGCAGCCTCTGTTCCCACCATCATTTCTCCGTCATCTTATTATTATTGTTTCAGCTGACGGAAGAGCTTCCTGAGGTCCTGACATTGCAGAGAGAACTCAGGAGAAAGGCCCAGAGAAATGATGTTTCCCCAGAGCCCAGTAGCCTCTCAAACTCCAGCCTGACTTCATCTCCTTCTCCCTCCTGCACCCAAAGCAAAGTGGTCCTCATCGGGTGCAGCTTTGTGGCTCTCTAGGCTGCAGGCAGCTGGAGAGAAGGGGCGGGAAGCGGGAGGGAGGGACACAGTCCTGACTGTACCCACAGGATTGGTCAAGCTGCGCCCTCTCTGCCAGCACCTGTGTAGAAGGAAGGCTCCTCCGAGTCAGAGTGATCTCATCAGCTGCCCGGAGCTCGGCTAGTCCAGCTCGGATCCCAGTCATGAGGTGGCTGCCCAGTGGGCAGAGTGGCTTAAGGAACTGTCTGGGAAGCCACAGAAGTCACGGTGAAAAGGGAAGAGGCTGAGGACCCTCACAGGACACAATGGACAAGTTTCGGATGATCTTCCAGTTTTTGCAGTCCAACCAAGAGTCCTTCATGAACGGCATCTGCGGCATCATGGCGCTTGCCAGTGCCCAGATGTATTCTGCCTTTGACTTCAACTGCCCCTGTTTGCCGGGCTACAATATGGCCTACAGCATGGGCATCCTGCTGACGCCTCCCCTGGTGCTTTTCCTGCTTGGCCTAGTCATGAACAACAACATATCCATGCTAGCTGAAGAGTGGAAGCGCCCCGCGGGCCGTCGGGCCAAGGACCCCGCCGTGCTACGCTACATGTTCTGCTCCATGGCCCAGCGAGCTCTCATCGCACCTGTCGTCTGGGTGGCCGTCACACTACTGGATGGCAAGTGCTTCCTCTGCGCCTTCTGTACAGCGGTGCCAGTGGCCACACTAGGCAATGGCAGCCTGGTGCCCGGCCTGCCTGCGACAGAACTGGCTCGCCTGCTGGCTCGCGTACCCTGTCCTGAGATCTATGACGGGAACTGGCTGCTGGCCCGAGAGGTGGCCGTGCGGTATTTGCGCTGCATCTCTCAGGTGAGGGGGCTGGGTCTCCTCACAGGCCAGGGTCCCTCTGGGAAGGTCCCTTCTCAAAGTGGGGATTTCCCTCAGGTGGCTGTGGGTTGAGGCAAACATTCCTAGCTGCCACTCAAGGCAGAACCCATGTCTTCTCTCAGCCAGCTTACCTGGAGAGCGTTGTATGGTTTCCCACCTCCTCCATCCTGGGCTCGGAGCTGAGAGGCTGAGAGAAATTTGCATTCATTTCCTTTCCCAGGCCCAGGCAACAGTGAGGCCGGTGGGAGGCTAAGCCATTTGGGTACATTTCCCTGGCAAATGCCCCCAGCTGGTGCCTCCCTGCTCTGGGAGTGGAAGCTGAGGGTCTGGGTATCTTGAACAGGGTGAGGGAGATGGATGGTTGGGAGCAGGCTTTAAGGACCTCCTGTTCATCACGCCCTGGGGCAGTGAATTGTGTGATGAAGGGGACAGGCAAGAGGCAGTGTCTGCTCCGGTGGGGCTAGAGAAACAAGCGCACTCTGCCCTGGCCAGTGCAGACCCTGGCTCCCTATCGCCCCCCGGGGGCAGGGGGTAGAGCTTTTCCCTGTACAGCCCCTGTCACCACCCAGACTACCTCAAGGCTCTCTAACTGTGGCTGTCTATGCCATCCGTGGGCCCTTGCCCCATCACCCTAGGCCTCAGGCCCTGCCTGGAGCCGCTGTCAGTCTGCTTGGCTTTTAAGCTGCCACACTGTGAAAGCTGGAAGGTCCCCCTAGAGGCCACAGGCAGCCTGGTTGTAGACAAGCCCCTGTGACTTGTAGAGACTGAATTATGAAGTCACTTTAGAACTGACTTTATCTAGAAATCAAATTGTCAAAAGAGAGCAAATTACTTGGAACATGAGAAAACCCAAGCCCTCTGTGACCCCAGTGGCTTAGTGAGCAACATGGAAGCAGCCCCCAGACTGAGTTATATGTCTGGATTTCCCACCGCCCCCACGGCAGCCAGTGGGCACCCCTAACACCACCCCCACCCCCACTTCCTTGATTTGTGCCAACTCTTCTCTGTGAAGATGGGAGTCAGGGAGGGTCCTGCCCTGTGCCCTGTGCTGAACTGTGGTCAGAGATGTGTCCCATGCTTTCCAATGGAGTTCGGGGACTGTCCAGGGTATCTCTGGAATTCCTTGAGAGTCCAGCTCAGACCGGTGGAGGGAGTGTTCATTTAGAGGTGATGTCATTCCCAGAAGCTGGAGGAAAGCCCCAGGGCTCCCAATAGGCCCGGGGGAACCAAGAGAGACCTTGTGAAGGAAGAGGTATGGCCCCAAGTGGTGCCACCATGATGTCTAACAGGGTTATATGTGGGTTGTCTTACAGCCAGCATTTCATTTGGTTCTCATAAAAGCCCTGTGAGGTAGGTGTTACTGCCGGTAGCCCCATCTTGTAGGCAGAGAAACCGAGACACAGAAAGATCAAGTGGAGACAGGATTCATACCCGGGAAGCCTCACTCTGGGGTGTAGAGTTACCTCCTGTCCACTGAGTGCCTCACCAAAGCAGCACGGTCTTTGCTCCCAGGATCTGGTTCCTGTGAGGTGAAATATGTGACCATTTTACAAATGGGGAGATAGAGGCCAAGAGGTGGTGTCACTTGGTCCATAGCTGCTCTCCTCTGTAGAAGAGAAGCACTTTAGGGGTCTGGGCAGGTAGGTCTGCTGACATCCGCCTCTCCCCACAGGCACTGGGCTGGTCCTTTGTGCTGTTGACCACGTTGTTGGCATTCGTGGTGCGCTCTGTGCGGCCCTGCTTCACCCAGGCCGCCTTTCTCAAGAGCAAGTACTGGTCGCACTACATCGACATCGAGCGTAAGCTCTTTGATGAGACATGCACAGAGCATGCCAAGGCCTTTGCTAAGGTATGTATCCAACAGTTCTTTGAAGCCATGAACCATGACCTGGAACTGGGTCACACCCACGGAGTGCTGGCCACGGCCACGGCCACAGCCACAACCGCGGAGGCTGCCCAGAGCCCTTCTGACAGGACGGAGGAAGAGAAGGAGAAGCTGCGTGGTATCATGGACCAAGGCACCATGAACAAGCTGCTCACAAGCTGGCATGAATGCAAACCTCCCCTGCGCCTGGGCCAGGAGGCACCACTGATAGGCAATGGCTGGGCTGGGAGTGAGCCCCGGCCTCCACGCAAGGAAGTGGCCACCTACTTCAGCAAAGTGTGAGCTGTCACTGACTGCAGAGGCAGGAGCAGGAATCTGAACCCACAGCCCTTTGCCCCCTCAACGTAGACAGAAAACCAACTCTGAGGCACAGCTCCAAGTCCAAGTAGGCAATCACCTGCTACTGTGAAAAGGAAACCTAGAACTGAAGGACCTCCCTAGCTGTGATGCTGTCCCAGTGACCTGGGAGCAGTGTCACCCTGTGCCTCACCTCCTGCTGTTGCAGTATTACAAGTGTCCAGATCTGGGGATGGGAGCAGGATGTGTTGTACCAGGACTGGTACCCGAGTCTCTTCCCCAGACTCCCTGTGATGCTCTTCCTTCCATCCCAGCTCCCTGTCTCCACTTAGGCTTCCAAAGTCCACACCCCAGCACTTCCTCTTGCACTAGACTTCTCTCGTGCTTCAGCTCAAGGATCTGAGGGCAAGCAGCCCTCTCATAATCTTAGCCAGTTTCTTGGGTAAGATAGAATGGGTTAAATGTCACACACTCAGCTGGTGTGACACGCCTGAGTGATACGTGATAAGATGCCGAGACCTAGGACCATATGAGGGAGGCCATGGTGTGTGTCACAGGGGCCATTAGACAGCTCTTGAGACAGACTTCACAGGCTCCCATCTTTCAACCCTCAGCTCTGCCCACCTCAGAGCTTACTCTGACCTTCCCGTTTTCATTTTCCCTCATCCACCATCCTTCCACTCTCAGGATGTCCACCCCGGGACCAGGGTGGCAGGGAAGAGACAGTGGAACTTGACTCCAGCCCTGAATGAAGGGACCAGATGAACACAGACTGAGCAGGCATTGGTGTGCGCGCGGTTTGGGCGGGGGGGGGGGGGGGGGGGGGGGGGGGGGGGCTTCCGCTCAGGAAAGAATGCCAGAAAGTTCTTGGAGAAACAAATGTGAAAGAAAGCTTTGGGGAGACCTGGGCTTCCAACACCAGAGTGGTGGGAGCTAAGGTTAGTCCCCAGTTTGTAGAGCGCTCGTGAAAAGGCAAAGATAAATAAGGATTCCTCTCCATCCCTGCCACACAGACAAGCCAGACTGGGGAGGGGGGGGTTCAGCTTGCCACAGGGTGTGAGTTCCACTGTCACAGCCCTGAAGAGCTGATGACCCTGGGGCTATCTCTCCAAATCCTAGGTGCCACTGGGCTCATCTTGGCACTCTCCCCATCAGCGTACCTGACTCATGACTCTCCAGTCTTGCTTGTGAGCTCCCAGAGATAGGAGCTCATGAGCACTCCAGGGACAGGCAGGGCAGCTTAGAAACTTCCTTCCCTCTAATTTCTACCTCTGCCCAGCCTCTGCCCTAGGCGCCCAGAGGATCCCCAGATTCCTCGATTCAGCTGTTAAGTGCCTGGGAGTTAGCTGAGCTGTGGTGGGGCGGGCTTCTTCTGGGGATGGCTGGTACAGACAAAGGCAGGACGTTCAGAGAGAGAAGGGCAGAGGGGACCGGGGTCTTGACCTTCTGTATTCTGGAACATCACCATCAATCCTGAATGCCCGCCTCTGCCCTGACTCCCAGAAGCTTCTGCCAGTGGGCGTCTAGCATGGGGGCTGTTCTTTAAACAGGCCTTGAGGGCGAGCCTGGGCAAGATCTCCTGGAGGGCCCCGCCTCGCTCTTGCCTAGACCTTCCCAGATGGCCCCCGAGGGGTGCACAGGGTAGAGTCGAGGCAGGGCCAGTAGGACCAGCCACAGCGGGCCCAGAGGCGGGCTGGGACAGGACACAGCAGCCTAGACCGCTTCTCTACTTCCTCTGTCTCGCACCGCCCTCAGCAGCCCGCCCTCCTCTGCCTGGCGCTGGGAGGCTGTTTTTCCATTCGCTGGCGAGAAAGTTCCATGCCGCTGTTTCTGTCTCTCTTTTTCTGGAGTTAAATTTGTTTACAGATGCCTGCACTTCCATCTATAGACGCCTGGCCTTAAGTTTGTTTGTAACCGGAGCCCAAAGCCCTGTTGCTTTCAAACGCAAAAGCGGTGAAGCCGCCACCGTGAGGCCCACTTTGCCTTGCAGCCCTTAATCTGTCCAGGGGTTCGCAGTGCCCACGCTGCTGTCACTTTGAGAGGCCAGCCCAGGAAGCCAAGGCCACGGGTGTCTGCAGCCAGCCCCAGGTAAGGAGGCGCCCCTTCCTGGGGTGTGCTTGGTTTTGTTTGTTTGTTTGTTTGTTTTTTGGTTTGTTTTTTTGTTTTTTGTTTTTTCGAGACAGGGTTTCTCTGTGGCTTTGGAGCCTGTCCTGGAACTAGCTCTTGTAGACCAGGCTGGTATCAAAGGAACTGGCAGGTTGGTCCCAGGCAGCCTCCAGGGATTGTGTGGCAAGGGAACCCCTGGTATAGGCCCCTCACTCGGGACATGGATGTGTTATTCCCACTCCCTTCTCTAGCAGCCTGTCTCCTGTCCTTAGGAAGAGGGCCCGGGCATAATAATCTCAGAAGATGGCCTGGTCCGGCCTCTGCTCATTACCCCACAGATCAGGCATTTTGTACTTTAACACTGGGTGGGTTTAAGGGCCCAGGGCCACTACTAATTGGGTGTGAGGAAGGGAGAAAGGGAGAAACAGAAGGGAGAAAAGAAGGGATGGAGGGAGGGATGGGGTTGCCTCTAGCCTTTTTACCACCAGCAACATGACGAGGGCCCTTCCTTGTGGAATTATTCAGGTTCTCTGGGCTCTGAACTGGGGAGTCAGACTTTGCCTCCTCCTCCTGGAGTCCACATAGCCACATGGCCCTGCCTGTGCCCATCTGGCATCTTTGACAGAGGCGGCAACAGGAAAAGGGATGCGGCTATAAGCCAGCACAGGCTCCCCTGTCTCTCTTTACAGCTAACCCCTCTCTCTACTTCCAGGCTTCTTTTGGCCTTGGAAGTTTTGTTTTTTGGTTTTTTGGTTTTTTTTTCTTTTTTCTTTTTTCATTCCCCTGCTGGGATGGACACGGAGCCACACCCTGCCTGTCTCTCTGGGTGTGTGGGTGGAGCCTGGGAAAAGAATTAGGGCTAAAATTCTAAAGAGTCCCAGGCCAGGGGCACTTCTGACAGGGTGCCAACTCTCCTGCAGTCACCGATTCAGGGGAGGATAGATGGGAACTGTGGGCCTGGACCCCACTAAGGCTGCCTGTGGCTGGCAAGTGCCGAAGGTATCGGGCCTAGGCTCCTTGGAGCTGTGCTCCTGCGGGATGCTGAGTAGGGAAGTTTCAGGGGAGCAGGGTCTGAATGAGGTTGTGAACAGGGGCCCTGGCTTAGCTCAAACTTATTCTCAAGTCATGATCAAAACCTCGCCCGACTCCTCCAGATTTGCCTGGCCTCAGGTAAGACACCCAGTCCTCCTCGGGTCTTCTTTGCCATCAGAAGACTCATACTCACCCAGTAGACCTGACAGGGTAAGAGTTTGGGATGTTGAACGTCTATCAGGCATCATTTATTGTCCTCTAACGCTCCTAGGAAGGGGTCAGGTACCAAAATGACTTAGCTTTTTCCCAGTTGAGTACAGAGGTCTGGAGAGAAGGAGTGAAGTATGTTGAGACCCCGAGGTCTCCAAAATGAAAGGGTTTTGTGCACCCAAGGATGCTGGCATCTCGTGTCAAACTTGCCCTGTTCCAAAGGGCCTGAACCCCACCCCACCCCCGCCACCCACGGCTCCAGGTAGGCTGTCTTTGTTCACTAGGACAGCTTCGGTACCCATATCACACCCTCCACATTGTCCCAAATCCTTAGCAGAGAGAAGTCATCTCCTATCACCTAAAACCTCCAGCCATGCTTGATCCTCCTGATGAGAAGCCGGCAGTGGCAAAAAGACCTTCAATTATTCAGAGCAGGCAGACCTGATCTTGAACTTGAGGCCCGCTGTGGCCCTGGCCAGGGACTGGCTCACCCTCGTAGGGGGGTACACAAGGATGCCAGGGGGTTGCCAAGGATACTGTATAGACTCCTGAGGATAGGCACCATGGATTGAGAGCACCTGGTACCTGGCAGCAACCATAAGTACCGCCATTTCCGTGGGGGCCCTGAGCTCCCTCCTCCCCTACCTGCTTGACCACAGTGGCATCCTTCAGCCCGTGTTCAGAGGTAAACATTATCAGTCATCTGTGTTTCACAGGAAGCACCAGTTCGGCCACCGTAGGTGATAAAATGGCATAGTCATGCTCTGCCATCAGATGTCCTCCTGTGTGTGCTCCTTCAGAATCTCACCAGAAGCCACCAATTCCATCGTCCTCTGCTGCCTCCTACTAAGCCCCTAGCCCACCAGCCACCATGGCTGCCTTGATCGCAGAGAACTTCCGCTTCCTGTCTCTCTTCTTCAAGAGCAAGGATGTGATGATTTTCAACGGACTGGTGGCCCTGGGCACGGTGGGCAGTCAGGAGCTGTTCTCTGTGGTGGCATTCCACTGTCCCTGCTCTCCTGCCCGGAACTACCTGTATGGGCTGACAGCCATTGGAGTGCCTGCGCTGGCACTCTTCCTCATCGGAGTCATCCTCAACAACCATACTTGGAACCTAGTCGCTGAGTGCCAGTATCGGAGGGCCAAGAACTGCTCCGCTGCCCCCAACTTCCTCCTCCTAAGCTCCATCCTGGGCCGTGCAGCCGTGGCCCCTGTCACCTGGTCCGTCATCTCTCTGCTACGAGGGGAGGCCTACGTCTGTGCTCTCAGTGAGTTTGTGGACCCCTCCTCGCTCACAGCTGGGGATGAAGGCTTCCCCTTAGCTCATGCCACGGAGATCCTCGCCAGGTTCCCCTGTGGAGAGGGCCCTGCCAACCTGTCGGGCTTCCGAGAGGAGGTCAGCCGGAGGCTTAAGTATGAGTCCCAGGTAAGGAGCTGTGTGAAGGGCAGCCTTCTCCCTCCCCTCCCACAGGGGAGCTGGTGGGTTGGTACGCAATAGGATGGTCCAGTGTTAAAATGGGCAGCTCTCCAGGGAAGCCCTAGGTGACCATGTTAGGCCTTAGAGCAGGTAACTGTGACTTAGTATTCTGTGGAGCAAGGAACAATTAATCATCACAGGTACGTGTCTCTAATTTGCCTTTGGGTGCTAGGACTGGAACCCAAGTCCTCATGATTGCCGAGCATGTGCTCTGCCACTATGCTCCACCTGCAGCCCCTAGAGACAACTTTACGCACTAAGGAATCCCAGAGAAAGCATCCCACATCCCATTACACCACTGGGCCGTTCCCAATCTACCTGCTGAGAGTATTATCCTTACCCTAGCTTATTGGGCATTGGCCCCTGCAGGCCACCTCAGAAATAGCTGCTGTGGGCTTTGAGTTGATAGTGGAACCTGGTTGACTCCAGGGATGACCATATTCCTGCCCCAGCAGTGAGCCAGCCTCACTCTTGGGGCAGGTCAGGAAGAGGCAGGCTACTGCTGCTTCAGCTAGCTATAGCGTTTCCTGCATCCTGTTTGGAAGTTGGTCAAGGGGAAAGAGGTCAAAAGAATGCCCGGGGCTAGGGAATGCCTCAGCAGTTAAGAGCTCTGGGTCCTCTTCCACAGGACCCAGGTTCAAGTCCCAGCACCCACATGGCAGCTCAGCTCACAACCAGCTGGAACTCCAGTTCCAGGGGATCCAGCATCCTCACACAGACATACATTCAGGTGAAACACCAATGAACATAAAGAAATAAAAATAAATAATAAATAATAATGGTCATAAGTATAGTTTGAACTGAGTGTGACTTCAGAAGCAGGATGAGGGAGACAGCAAACAAAAGACTCTCTAAAGAATGCTCTTTCCATGAAAACGTATGAAATCTAAGCTAGGGGCTGGAGAGAACCTGGGGCACCGCTCCTTCAGAGGACCTGAGTTCAGTTCCCAGCACACACATGGTAGCTCACAACCATCTGTAATTCCAGTTCCAGGGGATTCAATGGCCTCTGGGGGCACTAGGCACACCCATAGTGTACAGACTTATGTGCAGGCAAAACACTTATACACATTAAAAAAGAAAGGAAGGAAGGAAAGCAGAAAGAGAAAGAAAGAGAGAAAAAGAAAGAAAGAAAGAAAGAAAGAAAGAAAGAAAGAAAGAAAGAAAGAAACAAACAAACCTAAGTTAGCTGCCTGTAGTGTATCTTGCTGTAATCCACTACTAGGGAGGTAAACATGAGAGGATCTGAGTTTTTTTAGCTCCATAGTAAATTAAGGGCCAGTGTGTACCATCCTCTCAATGAAGAGGAGGGTTGGAGAAGTGGCTGGGTAAAGACTGAAGTATGGCTCTTACAGAGGACCTGAGTTCAGTTCCCAACACCCACGTTAGGCAGCTCACAACTACTTGTAACTCTAGCTCCAGGGAATCTGATGCCCTCTGGACTCTGCAATCACAAAAAAAACCCAAAAACCAAAAAACCTTCTCAACACATGTACATACCCCTCAACATATACCCCAGCACATGTACATACCCCCAACACATACCCCAACACATGTACATACCCCAACATATACCCCAACACACATGTACATACCTTCAACACATCCCAACAATTACATGTACCCCAACAGATGTACATACCCCCAACACATATACATACCCCAACACATGTCCATACCCCAACACATATACATACCCTCAAAACACATACATATCCCCTGACACAGGTACACCCTTTCAACACACATCTAAAATAATTCTTTAAACAGTAACAACACAAGGGAAGAGTGAGGCTAAGATGGAGCTCAGTAGAACGCATGCCTATCATACATAAGGTCCTATGTTCGATCTCTAGCACCGTATAAACTAGGTGTGGCACACGCCTGTAACCTCAGCACGCAGGAGGTGGAGGCGGGAGGAGCAGAAACTCAAGACCATGTTCAGCTAAACAGTACTTAAGGCCAGCTTGGGCTACATGAGACACTGTCTTGGGGTGGGGGCAGGGAGGAAGCAGAGAAAGGGGGCTAAAGTCAGCGTCAGAGCTGGAAGATGGTAAATACAGAAATACTGGTCACTAATCCACGGGTCTATAGATGAGCAGTAGGCAAAGATTGCATCAAAGGTCCTGGCCCTCCGCAGACTTGCATCTTCCTAGTGTGAAGCAAGCACTCAGGCAATTGCTCTAAGGACAGGCAGTGATGTGTGAGACTGAGACCTCTGAAGCCTTCAGAGATGTATCTGAGCTGACCCACACTTTGAATTTTTCTTTCTCTCTTTCTTTCTTTCTTTCTTTCTTTCTTTCTTTTCTTTTTCTTTTCTTTTTTTTTTTTTTGTGGATGGGAGCCTCGAATGCTTAACATGTGCTCTGTGGCTGAGCTCCACTCCTGGCTCCTGAGCTGGGTTTGATGGAGTCCAGTGAAAATGCACCCTTGGGGCTGAAGAATAAAAAAGGCAGGAGGCACAGCCTAAGCGCAGGAGGGTGTGTGGGCTAGAGTTAAAAATAGAGAAGAGGAAGTCCTGCTTGCCTGCAGAGCAGAATCTGTTCCTTTTCCACGTGTTCTCCCACAGCCCCTGCACCAGGCTCCTCCCCCCACCCCCAGGCAGGGTCCAGGCAGCGGTCGGCCCTCCCTGAGCCCTGCCTGTTCTCTGGCCAGCTCTTCGGATGGCTGCTCATCGGTGTGGTGGCCATCCTTGTGTTCCTGACCAAGTGTCTCAAGCACTACTGCTCGCCACTCAGCTACCGCCAGGAGGCCTATTGGGCACAGTACCGCACCAACGAGGAGCAGCTGTTCCAGCGCACAGTGGAGGTGCATTCAAGGGTGCTGGCCGCCAACAACGTGCGCCGCTTCTTTGGCTTTGTGGCCCTCAACAAGGATGACGAAGAGCTGGTCGCCAAGTTCCCAGTGGAAGGCACCCAGCCACGACCACAGTGGAACGCAATCACTGGGGTCTATTTGTACCGTGAGAACCAGGGCCTCCCACTCTATAGCCGCCTGCACAAGTGGGCCCAGGGCCTGACAGGTAATGGCACAGCCCCTGACAACATGGAGATGGCCCTGCTCACCTCCTAGAGCCTGCTTCTTTGCAACAAACCCTCATGGCATGCTCACCTCAGCATCAGATCTGTTAACCAGTGTCTAATTATCAAGTGACCAAGGGGACATAAAACAGCTAGGAATTTGTAAGGATCTTGTGGACTATATGGTCCAGAGAGACTGGGGGAGTGGGGAGGGGTGGGAAGGGGGTCTGATTTCCCAGACCTGCTGAAATCATCTGTAGCCACCAACGCACTGTTCACAGCTATAGGCTTCCCCAGAGCTGGTCCTTTACTATGTGGGTGATCTTTGGTGGGCCTGCAAGCTGAGAAGCATCAGCTGGTGGAGCCTGGTGCCAGTACAACCCACTGGGGAGGCTCGTTATTTGTAACTGTGCAGTTAACTTGTGTCTAATTGCATAGGTATGCCCAACTCCTGTGTGTCCAGCTAGGAAGTAGCTTCCATTGTATACCTCTGGTGTAATTTTATATATTTAAACTTTTTGATAAAGCTTTTCTTACTTTAAAAGCCTAAACTGGTGTTTGTGCAATTGACAGCCCCTTTTGAGAGGAGATGGGACAGGACTAAAGGGGACCACAGAGTGGCAGCACTGCAAAGGCAAGTCACATGTCCTGCCCAAGGATTGAGTCTCTTGGCAATCTGAGCTACCTGACTTAATGTGGTCAGAGGCAGCCTGGCCTTTTGCAGGGGGCAGCTCAGGGGAAAACATGGTATTAGAAGATCCTGCCCTGGCCAGGACTTGTACTAAATGAACTCCAAGAACCAGCAGGCTTCAGCTCTTTCTCCTCAGTCCTGCATCGACTAGCTACACACGCAAAACCTCATGCCCTCCGTCCCTTGTCTCTGTCCTGCTTCCGGGCATCCAACCCAGCCATTTTCCACAGAAAACTCAGAAAACAATTTAGGTTGTGAGAGAAAGCTTTTAATTCCCTTAGGCACAAGGCCCCTCCACCCCAAAAAGACACCAACTAGTAGGGTCTGTGCTGGCACCCAGACTTCTGGGCTGTGACAGACTTCAGGAGGTCTAGGCTTTGGGAGTGGGTGGAGACTAGACAGTTGAACCAATACTTTCAGCTTTCCTCAGGTTTCCCATCTTCTTCAGGATTCTTCTTCTGTCCTTCTCTCAGTCTCCCAGCCTCCACAACAGGGCAGACAGTACGGGCTGACCTGAGACAATGTCTTCCCTACACCCTCTTGGGTATGACCCGAGAGCTTGCTGAGGGACAAACTGGGATCCTGGCCATGAAAACACTAGCTTTTGCCTTTCTGCTCTAAGACTGCAGCAAACTCTCCAGAAAGGAACGCTTGTTTTTTTCTGAAAGCCCAAGAGACTGTTGCCTGGAAAAATGGAGCAGCCGCAGGAAAGAGAAAGGAAGACATAATGTGTTACATAAAACAAAACAGGAGCATTAAACCTCAAGGGCTGGGTGGAGTTTAGTGGAAGAACACTTGCTTAGCATGTGTAAGGTATTGGTTCAATCTGTAGAACCCTAAATTTTAAAAAAATATATACATATTTTTTAAAACAAGAAGAGAGTTCACGCCTTTAATCCCAGCACTTGGGAGGCAGAGGCAGTAGATATCTTAGTTCAAGGCTGGCCAGGTCTACACAGCAGGTTCCAGGCCAGCCAGGACCAGACAGTGAGAACCCTGTCTCAAAAAAAAAAAAAAAAAAAAAAAATTTAATTTAATTTTACTTTTTAAAAGGAGAAAGCCTCTCAGAATTCTTTATTCTGACAGGATTGTCCCAGGCATGCTGCAGAAAAAGCAGCACTTAAACTGTCCTCAGACAACCACTTCCTAAGTGTCCGGGGTGCCCACTGCAGGCTGGGCTGCCTGCTGCTCCAGTGTCCAGTGAGCCTAGACCTACTAGTCCTCCAATGCTGAGCTCTTGGCCTCCACGTACTCCAGGGCCTTCGCCTTGACAGCCTGCACGTCCTTCTCGGTGCCGTGCTGCTTCTCGTAGTCCAGGTAACGCTTAAAGAAGAACTTCATCTTCTTAGGGGCCAGGCTCAGATGGATGACGCGTTCAAAGATGTCCCTACGAGGAAGAGCACGGAAGCAATTCCCTCAGGGTCCCTAGCACATGACTTCTAGCTAGTACTCCCCGACTTGCTCTCAGGCCCAACGTCCCTGTAATCATTATTATGAATACTCTGCCACAGACAAAAGATGTAGCCTGCCTAAAGTTACATGGTGAAGGACAAAGCTACTGGAATGGGACACTTAATGACAGAAGCCAAACGTAAACCACAGAAAGGTAAGCATGAGGCACTTGTTCTTTCTGGACCCTACTCTATCTTCCCACCTCCAACCCTCCTTGCCTAGAAGGGACTGTAGGGGACAAAAGTGAAAGCCTGCCATGAAGGGTCTGTCAATGAGAGGCGGGCACAATGTGACTCATGTAGGATCCTGCAGAGGGTTCAGACATACGAAGACTGGAAAGGAGAAGCTTTGACAGGGGGCCATGTCAAAGCTCTTTTTCCATATCAAGTCAGACAACTGGGAGCCGCCATGGGTGGCTAAACATCACCAGCATGGCCAAAGCCCCTCCCACCTCAGACCCTACCAGGAGTCAGCCCTGACTGTCGTCCCCCTCACCTGACTTCCTTCTGGCTGCCATGCTTGATGGTCATGTCAATGTAGACTGACCAGACATCTGTGCGTTTTGGGTAGGTGCTCAGTGTGTTTTCAAAGATGGCTTTAGCCCGTTCTGCATCCCCCAGCTGGAACTCTAGCTGGGCAAACTTGGTAATCACGTCCACATCTGGGGAGAAAGGACTGGTCAGAGGCAAGACAACTGCAGAGACCCCTCCCCACAGCACACTATGCTATGGGGACAGGGCTAGTCCGATTCACTGCTCTAGGGCCACAATCTAGGATATAAGAGACAAACCCCAAAAGGACACTGTGGGTTTGAAGCCAAATACACACACAAGCCTTGCAGACACGTATTCTTAGGGCTATGGACAACAGAATCAGTGCTAATTGTTTTGCTCCTCCGTGTTTTGGGGTCCAGCATCTGACAAGCACAGCATTAGCTCTCCTAATTCAGGAGCGACTCCACCCTTTACAAGATCCCACTTGCCACTTGCAGGTGTCAGGCCTGAGTGTGTTCAGGAACTGGGAAGAGCACTCACGCTCCTTGGTGGGCAGGCACTCCAGGGCTCGCTGCAGCACACGGTGACTGGCCCCAGGCTGACTCCTCCGCAAAACAAAAGCGCCGTATTTGATCCAGACAGCCTTCTCCTGCCGGAAGCGTTTCAGCATCCGGCTGTACAGCTCACCTGCTTCCTGTGGAAAGACACAAAAGAAAGGAGTGTGGCATTCTGGGGTGGAAAGGACAGGCTGTGATGTTCCAGGAAGGTAGGGAGACTGGGAGGGAGTAATCCCTCCAGGGAAGAAAGTCCCGGACAGAAGACAGGTATGAGAATAGCAAGGAAAAGCAGAAAGAAGGGGTCTACAAGGCTGGAATGGGATAGTACGGGGAACCTAGGAGGTGGGGTTCTCACACACTGCTGGCCTGTTCAAAAGCCTGGTGGCCTGGGGCAAGTAGGCCCAGAGCCTAACATCTTACCTTGAACTTTTCTGACTTGGTGTAGATGTCAGCCAGATGCAGGAAAACCTTGAGAGGCTCGTTGTACTGCACAGCCCGCTCGAAGACCTTAGTCAAGGACTCCTGGGAGCCGTACATGTTTTCGAGGTTCAGCAGTGCCACCCACACATTCAGCTTTTCCTGCTCCTCTCTGGAGGTGGAGTGGGTAGATCATGAGTTCCATCAATTCAGAGTTGGAGGCCCAGAACTAGCTCTCTCCCAGGCAACAACTATCTATGTCCTGTAAGTGCAGATACTGAGACTGTCTCCACTGCAGCCCACTGGAAGGGGGACCTAGCTCTTACTGCCACGTCTGGGCCTCCCGATTTCTCCCCCCACTCCAGATTACAAACTGGTCTAATTTTGAAGTGGAACAGAATCTTGGGTCTGATTCTCTCCCCCATGAAGGGAGCATAGCATTAAACTGCCATTGCTCTACACCAGGCTTCTGAAAGCCACCTCCGCTCTGCCAAGAATAGGTTTACACCCAAGCGGGTGCCGAGTTCTCCCTGCTTTGCTTGCTTTAGCCAGGAACCTTGCTAGCACACAGAGACTAGTAAATGTTGCTATAGTGATTTCATCGAAGAGGACCATAAAATATAAATCTGTTTCTGGTAGCTACACTTGTGAGATGAGCCTGAAAGACCATGGACTGCCACTAGCCTGTCCAGGAAGAAATGAGCCAT
Source organism: Arvicola amphibius (assembly GCF_903992535.2). Classification (NCBI taxonomy): domain Eukaryota; kingdom Metazoa; phylum Chordata; class Mammalia; order Rodentia; family Cricetidae; genus Arvicola; species Arvicola amphibius. Next base: position 186,894,331 of record NC_052047.1, on the reverse strand, counting down.
GGTGGCAAACTCTGTAAACCAAGACAAAGTGAAGAGCCTTAGCCCAGACCTGAAGGAGATGGTCTTCAGGGCCCTCTCAGCAACAGCTCGGGCCTTTTCGATCTCAGTGGCCTGCAGGTGGAAAGCCATGTACTGCAGCCACAGGATGGAGCTGTCGGGGGAGCTCAACACCAGCCGGTCAAAATCATCCGCCGACTCAGGCTGTCGCCCAGGGTCCATGAGAGCCTCCTCAATGCGCGACAGCTCCTTCTCCGCCTTCTGTTTCTCCAGCTCCCTTTCCTTCTTGCCCTTCTTCTTCTGCATGGAAGAAAGTGAGTCACCTGCTCATTCAACTCCAGGGGAAAGCTGAGGCAGAAGTCATGGGTTCACAGGACAGTCCATGAACCACACCAGGAAGACACCTAATTGGAAAAGGGCACAGGAGTCTCTGCAAGAGAAGCAATGCCCTGGAAATACGGCACCTTGGCTTGCTGTGGCTTCTCATCCTCCTCGCTGTCTGAGCTCTCTCCTCGGAGTGGCAAGGCTGGAGTCAGAGAGTCGAGCCCCACGTCCCAAAGGAAGCCTGAAGAGAGCTGCAGCCGGGGCACCTCTGCGGGCTCTGCCTGCTTTCCCTGCAGGATCACAGAACTTTGAGGGAAGCACAGACCAGACTGTTCCCTGTCCCTGCCTACAGCCATACCAAACCCCTCAGTCTCAGTCTCCTGAAGGGACAACAGTAACTTAAAAATCCTCTTTCTAAATCAATTTCTTAGACAATGACTTTGTAAGATGCAAACACACACATGCGCGCTCACAGTAGCAGTCTGGGACAGAAATGCTGACTGACAAAAGTGAAGGAGCCCTGCCCATGGCTGAGGCTCCACAGCCTCTCTGCTCAAGCAGCACCTGTGAGGAGCCTGGGCGCCATCTACCCACCTCTCTCATTCAGCTCTTGATAAACATGTTATTAATGTTTACAGACCCAGTCAAGGAGCTAGACTGGCTGAGGCAGCTACCCATCAGCCACTGTCTTACAGAAAATGAGGTAATGAAGATGCGGCTGGCACAGCAGAGTTCTTTAGGAAGAACACAAGGAGCTCCTCTCGCCAGGAGTCTTTTCCTCCATTTGGTGGTGACCCTTACCCTGGGCAACACCCCCAGCTGCTCCATCTCATCTTCTCCCTCCCGATAATAGACTTCCACACCACTGTCGTCCTCTTCTGGTGCCCCAGACTGCTTCGGTCTCTTGCTCACTCTTTCCTGAAATGGTGGGGGTGTAGGAAGAGAAGTTTTCTCTTCGCCCTCATGGTGCTCTCACTCTGAGAGAAGGCTGGGAGGCGGGCGAGGCCAGGCACGACCCTCCCCGAGCACCCACCTGTTCACTCGCAGGCTCCTGGCGCTCCCGCTTTCCCTGCCTGCTCCTCTGTGACTTCTGGGGCTCTTTCTTCTCCTGGCTGAACATCTCCGTCTCCTCCTGCCCCTTCTGGTTCTTCTCTTTCCTTTTTTGGCTCTTTTGCTCTTTCTCTTCTCCTTTTAGGGCCCTCTCCTCAGCCCCTTCTTTCTTCTCCTTTTGGTTCAGAAGTAGTGGTTCTGGGGAGGCAGAAAACACGTCCGGCTTCCCAGTGTCGCTGGGAAGGAGTGACAGCTTTACCTGGCTCTTCTCGGGGTTCACGCTAATGCAGGAAGAGAATAAGGGCAGGAAGTAAGGACAGAAGGCGACTGGCACCGCAGGTTGTCCAGTGTCCGGGCCTTCTTTACAGTCAGAGCTGCTCTGCCTACCTGCCCTGGGATGCTCAGCATCTCAGGGAGGATTCACACATTTCATCTGCTCCGTGGAACAAGTCATCTAGGATGGACCTGCTTCAGCACCAACAACAGAGGCCATGTCTACTCCAGGGCTAAGGCTGGAGCCGACATCAAAGGGTTTTCACTCCTTGAGTACACATGCCCTCATGTTCTGAGTTTACCTCGGAATCTCCTCCCAAGGCTCCCAGAGGAGGGGTCTAATTCATACCAAACAAAGAGGGACAGAAGGAGCAGGGAGAGAGAACACCTACCGTAGGATCTTGGCAGTGACCAGCTTTCCCTTGGGGAGGTAATGGTCATAAAGCTCTTTCCTGGGTGGGCTACACTGAGACACATGTGAGTACTGGGCCAAACCTACAACTGAAGGCCCAAGGCTGAAAGAGAGACAGACAAGAGAGTCCTGTGGGTACAAACACAACACAGCCCCAACCACACCCAGTGCCTCCACTTTGACAAGAAATATGAGACATTGTTTCATGGCATCCAGGAGGATAAAGTTGGTTTTGGAAACTGGAACAAATTATCATGTATAATGAAGCTAAGAATTCAGATTTTGTTTGTGGTACTGACAATCCATCCCAGGGAAGCTAGGCAATGGCCCCATCACTGAGCTATGTAGTCCTAGCTGGCCTTGAATTTGCTATGTAGGCCAGGCTACCCTGAACTCGGAGATCCTCCTGCTTCTGCTGCACCACCACACCCAGCTGCTCAGGTTCACTGTATCTACTACAGTACTATGTCTAAATTACAAACAGCTAAACAAACAGAAGAGGAGACAGAGCAGGGAATGTGCTGTGCTTAGGAACATGATGTGACCACATTAAGAACCATGAGGCTGGGGGATGGTGCACACCTTTAATCCCAGCACTCAAGAGGCAGAGGCAGATGAATCTCTGAGTTCAAAGCCAGTATGGTCTATATGGTATCTTATATACAGGACAGTCTCATAGCAAGACCTTGCCCCCAAAATAAAAAGATAAACAGATAAATAAATAAAAACAACAGCACAACAAACAATCATGATCAAACACTAAAATCAGGAAATCCAGAACCTAAAACTGTAAATATAATTTTTTTCTAAAACACCAAACAAGAAATAACTCAAAACTAAAAAAAAAGTATTTAAAATTTCTGGGTCTACAGAGATGGCTCCATGTTTAAGAGCACTTGCTGCTGCTCTTCCAGGACCCAGGTTTGGCTCCTAGCACCCGTATGGTGGCTCACAGCCATCTGTAACACCAGTTCCATAGGATCTGATACCTTCTTCTGACTTCTGCACACATCAGAGCACTAGGAATACACATTACACATACATGCATGCAAAACATTCATATACATAAGATAAAAAAAAAAATAGGTCTACAAGAGCTAGTTCCAGGACAGGCTCTAAAAAAGCTGCAGAGAAACCCTGTCTCGAAAAACCAAAAAAAAAAAAGGAAAAAAAAAATAAGCATTTTTGGAATTTTACCAGCTGATAATATACAAGCTTTCTTCTACATTCTTATCAAAGATACCTGGAGGAGGAGGCAGCATGCTCAAGACCAAGCGAGCAGCCCACAAAAGCGGTCTCTGGATGTTACTCACCCTACGAGCACACCATCTGACAGGACAGTTTTCACATAGCCCCTCAGAAGCTGCCCTTCCTTGACATCCTGGATGGAGTTAATCTCTGGATCTTCAATTTTACTTTTTGCTTCTCTGTTTGCCCTAAAGGAATACAAGGCTTACATAGACATCCCTTTAACCAGTGCTGCTCCCCAGTACACCTGCATTAATCACCTGTGTATGACTGCCTCTGCACCTAAAAGACCACAGTCTACAGAGCCCAGCCTGCTCACTCCCGCAGACCTGCCAGGCCAGGGCTATGTTTCTGACAGCTGGCTATGCAGAAACAAGCCAGAGAGAAGCCCTGTTTAAAGCCTGACGTTGGCAACACCTATTTCTAGTCATGGAATAAATGGATTACCGGCCAGTCCCTTCTACCCCACACTTATTCCAACAATGAACTTTGGAACCAGACATCTCCCCTCCCCAGTACCATCTTGTTACCTTAGACTCCCACATTTAGGTAAGTGAACCATTTCTTATGAGATAAGAGCCAGGACTCTTCTAGCAACCCGAATCCCATCCAACCCTTGGGCAGAGAAGGCAGAAGCTCAGAGTTCTATCGCAGGAAATGAGATCCACACTGAGTCTTCTGGGTTGTTCCTTCTCCCTTCTCACCCCAACACCAACACTCACCTGGACGATCGTAATGACAAAGCCAACACACTGTGTTCCGTGGACAGAACATAACATCTGGAATGGGCAAAAGGAGGACACATTCAACCATCAATATTCTGGAGACACATACATAAAATTAAATCTTTAATAATTCTGGGTTTTTTTTTGTTTGTTTGTTTGTTTGTTTTGTCGGGTTGGTAAGACACAGGATACCCTCACAGTGTATTTTCAGCTTCTGGTATCTTCAATTTACAAGTTTACTGGCATAATCTATCAGACGTTGAAGACATCTGTACTTAAAGATGAGACCAACTCCAAATTCTTTTGTTTTTCTGAACCAGTTCCTTTGTGTAGCTCTGGCTGTCCTGGAACTAACTCTGTAGACCATAGTCGCCTTGAACTCAAGAGATTCGCCTGCCTCTGCCTCCACCACCCAGCTCCCACATTAGTTCTTAACTATGATCTCCAAGAGACAGCAAGACCACATAAAACATGACCAAGGGACTAGTGAGTGAAGCTGTAAACAGCAGAGCAGCCATGCAGCAGTTAGGTCTAGGCAGAGCAAGACTCTTAAGAGAGAAGCGGGGTTGGCTCTCACTGGTCCCAAGCAGCTCAAGTAAAACTGACTCATGGCCTTTATCACAAAGTAGAAACAGGAGGAGGAGAGATGGAAAAGATCACGACCACAACACATGCAAAGGTTCCCACAGCAGACGTCTGCTTTTTGGATCTGGAAGGAGTCTTCAGACACTACCCTGAGGCAAATGATTGCCTACCCACATCTGACAGATGAATTCTAATTGCATGCTACTCACAGGTCTGGCTATCATAAAAAGTATTCAAAATGACTATGTTGCTAAAATCACACCCTCATTTTGTAAGCTTCAAGAGACAAGGCAGAGATGATCTGTGTCTCTCAGGGACTCGTCATAGATTGGTTTCTTCTGCCACGCTCTGGGTACTTTTGTTCTGTTTATAAGTAGTTGACAACTTAGGTGTATGTCGGTAGCTGGGACATTTGGATGGGAGTGGACCATGACTGCTCTCTAGTCTCTGCCTCCCAAAGCTATGCACTCTACCGTGAGCCGACTCTGCCTTGGCTTGGAGTAGAATACAGACCTTGAAATCTGGCTCTTCAAAGTCCATTTTCTAAGGCTACAAAAATGGTCTTGAAACAGAGTGAGGGCTTTGTGGAGTACGTTGTGCTCCTAGTACTTGGAAGACCTCTAAGAAGATCAAAAGTACAAGTCTAAGGCCAGCCCAGACAATACAGAAAGACCCCATGTCTTTCAAAAATCACATAACCAAAGAAAATTCCCAGACAGGTTTGTCTGTGGGCATATAAAACAGTTTATAAAGCCCCCACCCCCCAAAAAACACATATGAATGATTTTTTATTAAAAATATGAATATTTCAAATATAAATGAGCAATTGACTTGGAAAACGAGCACAGAAAAAAACATAAAGAAACAATATAAGAAACACAAATTAACAGGCTAGAGATGACTCAGCAGTAAGAGTACTGGCTATTCTTGCAGAGAACCCAGGTTTGGTTCCTAGCACCCATATGGCAATTCCTAACTGGGTATAACTTCAGTTCCAAATTCAATGCCCTCTTCTGGCCTCCACAGGCACTGCATGCACATGGTGATTTACATATACACAGAATATTTTTTAAAGTCTACTTAAGAAATGTAAATTAAAATAAAAGATCTAAAACAAAAAGAGTATCTAGTCTGGAGGAAGGAAATGGGAGTAGAGGAGGAAGGGGAAACTGCAGCTGTGATGTAAAATAAATGAATAAGTTTAATTAATTAAAAAGAAAAAAAGTCTGGGCTGGATAAAAGGCTCAGTGGTTAAGATTACTGGCTACTCTGTCAGAGAACCTGGGTTCAGTTCCTAGCACTCACACACACAGTGGAACTTCAGTTCCAGGGAAACTAATATCCTCTTGTGGCTGCTGTGAACAACAAGCACGCATATGGCACAAACTCATAGGCCTCATACATATAAAACAAAACAAAACAAATAAACAAATCCAGTTTTATAACTGGGAAGTACCGCCTAGGACGCAAAGGGAAGCAGTTACACCTGAGACTGTGAGGGTGAGTAAAAGGCAACTCTGCAGACTGCACCGTCAACTCTCCATGAAATCCACTACAGTTCTACCTCAGAGCTGTAAGACAGGCACTTCAGCGTAAGTCTAGATAACGGTAGTGTGATACAAATAAATACTAAAAATAAGGTGAAAGAACAAGATATCAGCATGAAAAAGAAATTCATAATAAACTGCTTTGAGAAAAAAGCAAGTTGCAAATAATATATAAAATGAATTCTATTACTAAATGAAGTAAAATTATACCCACATATGTGTTTAAGTGAAAAGATTAGAGTTCAAAGTATATGGCAAAAGCAGGAGAGGGGAGAAACAGGAACTTGAACTTATACTATTTTTATATTTGAGGCTTTGTTTCCAGTTAAAAAAAACTCAGGTTTTAGCTTAGCTGTTCATCAATAGACTGTAATGTATAAAGAAAATGTTACAAGTTCACAGAATATAATCTTGCTTGATTATAAAAAATAAAATTACATCATTTGTAGGTAAATGGGTGAAACTGGAGTTCATCACGATAAACCAGACTCAGAAAGACAGGGTCACAACAGTTCCTTCATGTGTACAACACACACAAGCACACATGCACGCAACATGAAAAGGAAGGAACTATGGGAGTAGGAAGAGGAAAATGATATTTGGAGAGATGGACGGTGATAATGAGCACCAGCTGCTCTTCAGAGTTCCTGGCTTAATTCCCAGCATCTACATGGCAGCTCACAATCACCTGTAATTCCAGTTACAGGGGATCTAATGTCTTCTTCTGGCCTCTGTGGGCACCAGGCACACATGGTTCACAGAATACATGCAGGAAAAACACCCATTCACATAACAAATAAAGTAAGTAAGCAAATAAATAAATAGAAGAGCAAAGGAGGGTAATGGGGGAGGGGAGGGCTAAATATATTTTCTTATACGCAGAACTGAGATTTAACTGCACACACCCCCCTCATAACATGGAAGCAGAAGGGAGACTATCTGTGGGGAAGCAGACCAGCCAAGGAGGAGAGATGGAGAAAGGTACTAGAAAGGATGAGTCTCAGCAAGGTACAATGATCTTATGTGTGAAATACCATAATGATACCCATTATTTTGTACTCTAACAAAGTTCAAACTAATCATGCTCTCAGCTGTACCACAGCTGCTCTCTAGTTAGTGCCACTCCTAGCTCTTGGGGCTCCAGTTCAAAGAGAGAGAGGTCTCTATGCCATGGCTCCTGTAAAGCTGACGCTGGCAAATCCACACAGGTGCTTGTAAGAGTATGCATCCTCTATTGGCCCAGAGAGGAAACCACATCATCACAGAAACAACAGACAGGCTATGTGAAATTAGACACTACCTGAAGTCCACCTAACTTCTTTATTCACAGACTCCCCTTGAAGAACAGGCAGGAAAACTGCTCAGGGCGTCTAAATAGCTGCACTCCCAGGACACAGCTGCGGGCGCTGTGAGGAGGCAGGTGAGGTTTACCTGATGGCCTTCTGAAGATGGCACCTTGTGCACCATCCACACAGAACACATGATAATCATGTCAAAAGATACCTAGTAAGCACTTTGCATGCTTGAGGGACATGCTTAAGAATCCACTTTGGGGCCAGAGAGATGATTCAGGGGTCTAAGGATAAATCTTGCCCACCAAGCCTAATAAGTGAGTTCAATCCCCAAGACCACATGATGGAAGTAGAGAACCTACTCTCACAAGTCGTCCTCTGACCTCCACACATGCGCTGTGGTGTATGGAAACATTTCTCTTTCAATTCTGTTTTCCTTCCACTCCCTGCTATCAGTAGTTCTAAATGCTAGTGATATTTTCCCCATATAGAGTCAGAAGGACCTAGGTAAATGACTATCAGAGAACAGGGGCAGAAATAAGGTAGAACAGCTTTTCCATTTTTATCTGCATGTGTAATTTTTAATAAACATAGGATGCTCCAGTGAAAAGGTCTTGGCAGATCAACTTGGTATCAACTGTAGTAAACCTGTTAAATTTTTCAGTGGGAGGAACGGGGGGGAAGGACTAAAATGACACACATACATACCACACACTGCATATCAACTAAAAAGAAATTCCACCGACTCCACACATAGGCAGAAGAGGAAGGGCTCTGTGGCTTCCTTACCTGACGATCTTCTGGGGAAAGAAGTCCTCCAGGGGTGCCTCGGAGTAGGAGTCACTCACATGAAATAAACTGACTTTCCCTATCTTCCCGAAGGGGAAGGAGACGGTCAGTCCTTTGTTGGGTGCCACACTTAACACTCGGCCCATGGCTATTTCCCCTTGTTCAAGTTTGTAAGGACCTGGTGGGCAGAGAAAACAAGATAGCAGCTGGCAGTCTGGCCTACTACAGCCTGCCAGCCCAGAGGAGGTAGAGACCAGGTAAATTTGAGGTGGCCAACTTGAGTAGGCTCATTACAGCTTGAAGCCATGAAGTCCACAGTCATGTGACAGATAATCCTTCTAAAGACCTGAGGAAATCAAGTTTAGAAAAAGAAGATCCAGGAGAGTGATGCAGTCATACAAACCAGAGAACAAAGTGTGGAGAAAGCCAAACAACCCACTCCCAGGAAGCTCTCCACTGAAGGGTTTCTTTTACCCAGACAGGGACTGAAGACCCTCTCCCGGCCCCTCTTGCAAGCCCCTCTCCATCTAGAGACCGCTTCTTTTCATACCTATGAGTGACAGACACAAGAAAGCCTTGGGGATGTCTGAGCTGACTACAGTGGCCTTCAGGGCCTGCCCAATCTGGAACTTCTTGTCTGGGTGTTTCAGAACCTTAAAGGATAAAAAAAAACTTCTGATATCTCCATAAAAGTCTGTCACATATCCAAAAACATAACATTTAAATCTCTACAGTAAATACCTCCCAAACCACTAAACCCCATATTAGCTCAGGGCTCTTTGTAGCCCATGGGAACTTGTGAGTCTTCTCTCCAAGGATTACCAGGCACTAACCTTGAAGCTCAGGGAGGTGAGCAACAAAGGAATTCTCCCTCGGATGTCTGGCGCAACATCTACCTCCAGCCACTTCTTCATCATGTTGTACTGTGGGGGACAAGGCGGATGTAAGAGCTTCCTGGGCTACCCCACCAGTAAAACACAAGCTTGAAAAGGTCCAAACCCCACATTTTTCCAAGGGAGAGGAATCCACCCTGACCACCATCTCATGGGCTTCAACCAGAGTCTAGCTTGGCTGGCCTGGCAGAGAATGAATGAGTCCTTCCGGTGTCTCAGCTGAGACCAAAAGAAGCATGCTGAAGACATCCTCAGGATACAGGAGGACCAATCCCATCAATCCCACCCTCCTTCTATACTTGGCTGTTCTATGACAATTAACCATCTCCAGAAGCCAACGTTTTATTTCAAAATCAATTTAGATCTTTATTTCTCACTACCACATCCTGTTTTTTTTTTTTTTGGTTTTTCGAGACAGGGTTTCTCTGCAGCTTTAGAGCCTGTCCTGGAGCTAGCTCTTGTAGACCAGGCTGGTCTCGAACTCACAGAGATCCGCCTGCCTCTGCCTCCTGAGTGCTGGGATTAAAGGCGTGCGCCACCACCGCCCGGCATACCACATCCTGTTTTAAATTCTAACTTTCAACTCAATAAAATAAAACATTTACTAAGAAGTCACTGTATAAAATGGTTTATAGGGGCTGGAGAGATGGCTCAGAGGTTAAGAGCATTGCCTGCTCTTCCAAAGGTCCTGAGTTCAATTCCCAGCAACCACATGGTGGTTCACAACCATCTGTAATGAGGTCTGGTGCCCTCTTCTGGCCTGCAGGCATATACACAAAACAGAATATTGCACACATAATAAATAAATAAATAAATAAATAAATAAATAAATAAATAATATTTTTAAAGGAAGATTGCACTTTAAGAAGCAACTTCAATGTGCATGCAAATAACTAGAGCTCTAAGCAGTGTACACGAAGTACAGCATGCTTCAGGAATATGCTGGTTATCAACTACAGGGAAGATGGTAGATTCTGACCCTTAAAGGGTCCTAGACAGAAGAAAAATAGATAAATCAGGTACAGGAACCAGCATGATACTGACAGGAGGAAAAACAAAGGTGGTTGTAAAGGTTGCACTAAGTCATCTGGGGACTATGATTGTCCACAGGCAGGGGATCACTAGAGGGATCAAATATTAGTGACATGCTCAGAAAGATGATTATGGATGAGACTCATGCTGGGTGTGGTGATGCACTGGGAGAGGCAGGCAGATCTCTATGGATTCAAGGCCAGTCTGGCCTACAAATGAGTTCTAGACCTGTCTTAAAAACAAAATAAAACCAATTCCACCCAGTAGAGAAAGACTGGCCTTTCTTACTGAGTCTGGAAAGCTGCAGTGGCAAGCATCGCAGCACGTGGTGTCTTTGTCTAGCAAACAGTGGGCATATTAAAAGAAAACCTCGGAGTGCTTGTGCCAATCAGACTTAGTATCAAGGTATCTGTCAGTCTCCGGACAGCTCATTCTGCTCAGCCAGGGCCACTGTGCCCATGGAGTGCTCTGGCCCTGCAGCAGCTCCACGCTGAGGTCAAAGCATCTGAGCAGTATCAGCTCTGCTGCTGCTCTTCTTGTCTTCCACTAGACAGCTGCAGCTGACCAGCTACAGTCACAATGGTGCTTTAATTTCTCCATCCGTAAAAGTAGAGATCCTGATTGACACCACATCAATCCACTTAACCACACAAGCCATGGACTTTGTCACTTTGCTGCTGTCACTAAAGACTGAACTCTGGAAGCCAACACACCAACCTGTTTACTTATTTTCAACCAATTGTACTGCTTGGTTCTTCTGGCATTGTCTGTGTTTATCCTGAAACTTCATGCTGCCTTTCTGATGTTCTTTTAAAATTTTGGTCTTTTCAACCTTTTCCTCCCTATTACATAATTTTAAAAGATTTGTTTATTTTTATTTTATGTGGGAGTGTTTTGCCTGCAATATATGTATGTATGTGTAGCATGTGCAGCCTGGTGCTCGGGGACATCAGAAGAGCATGTTGGATCCCTGGACACCCATAGCTAAAGTTGGCAGATCCAGGTGGCAGCTGGGACCAAAGAGCAGCAAGTTCTCACTCCATTCAAACTTTAAGGTAACAGATGTTTCTGCAAAGTTGGACAGACAGCTCATTGGAGTCAGGGGCCAGAGTCAGGACATACATAGATGGGAGAATAGTAGAGGTACATCTGCTCCCTGCCACCACTCCTTTATTTGGGGCCCATATAGAGATAAGATTTTAGGGGCAGAAGCCATGTATCATCACCCTTAGCCCCCATAGGAGTAAGGACAACACAGAATGCCCAGTGCAGAGCCTCTGCCTCCAGTGTCACCCACGCTGTGCTGGAGGAAGGTCAGCCCTGCAACAAGGGCATCAACTGCTCACCTTCTTGAAGAAGCAAGTCACAGTCTGCCCGGCCTGGTATTGCAGAGTCTTCTCCGTGGGGCTTACAGACTGAGTATTAAGAGCATTGTAGTCATCCTTCTTCAAATCACTGTTTGCAAAAAGGCAAAGGAAAGAATGAACCAACCACTGGGCAGAGTCTAGATTGAAAGAAGAGCTGTAAAACTGCCAGAGGGTTGGTACGGGACTCTGCTATTACTTACTCTCATGGCCAACTTTCTCCTTAAAGGAGACCCTTCTCTTTTTTTTTTTCTTTTTTTTGGTTTTTCGAGACAGGGTTTCTCTGCAGCTTTAGAGCCTGTCCTGGAACTAGCTCTTGTAGACCAGGCTGGCCTCGAACTCACAGAGATCCGCCTGCCTCTGCCTCCCGAGTGCTGGGATTAAAGGCGTGCGCCACCACCGCCCGGCTAAGGAGACCCTTCTCAATAGCCTACCTGGGACAAATCGTCTCTTCCCCAAGTCATCAATCTATGTATAAACCAGCAGTGAACTAACTCATGAGTCTTTAATAAACTTAATTAAATCTTTCTATTAACAGGCGTTGTTGGCACACCTTTGAACCCAGCGCTTGGGAGGCAGAGGCAGGCAGATCTTTTTAAAATCAAGGCTAGCCGGGTCTACAGAGCAGGTTCCAGGATTGTCAGGGCTACATAGATGAGTCATCTCAGTACCTCAAAAAAAGAAAAAGAAAAAAGAAAAAACAAACCCTAAGCTACCATTATCAACTTAATTTCAGACACACAAGGGCATACAATCTGAAAGTTGTCAATCTACACATCACTAAACAAGCAAATGGAAAAAAAGGAGGAAGAACTACTAACCCCACTTACCCACTCAGATCATTTATAAAACAAAACTCAACCATATATTAAATAGTACAGTGATGCTGGCAAGAATGCAAAATATAGTCAAGTGTGCTAGTGAATGTAGAAACGTTCCTTATACTAGAAAAGCACAACTGCATATATATCCTGACTTAGTAACTCCACCCGAAAGAAACGCTTACACATGAGCACAGTGTTCAGTTCAGAGTTGTTTTCTCTGTAATTTTAAGGGAAGATCAGAAATGAGCCTAAACGTAAATCGTCATTCTGAGAATGAGTATGGTTTGGCACTTTGACGGGATAAATTACTACCATTTAAACTGATCCTAAATAAGCAGATCTCCTCCAAAACTTTCTTTTCAGCAGTGCTAGGGATCTAGGCCCCTGCAGATCCCAGGTAAGCTCTACCATCAAGCAACAATCTTCCATGCAAAATCATTTTTTTAATATAATGCAACCAATTTTTTTAGCCCAATCAGTGCCCATACACACAGAAAACTCAGAGGGCAGGAAGTGCATTAATAAAAGCCAGTCTTTACCTAAAGAAAACAGAAAATTTATTATTGAGCTGGGTGTGATGGTACATGCCTTTAGTTCCAGCAATCTGGAGACAGGTGGAACTCTTTGAGTTCAAGGCCAGCCTGGTCTACAGAGTGAGTTTCAGGATAACCTGGGCTACACAAGAAACCCTGTCTCAAAAAACAAACAAACAAACACACACATATACATCTGATTCAAAATATTTTACACATGAACAGTAAACTTCAATAACTCATTCTGAATAGCTACTAGTGAGAGAAAGGAAAAGAACACTTTAAGAGGTCACAGACCTTACAGCAGGGTGGTGGTGGCACACGCCTTTAAGTCCAACCCTTGGAAGACAGAGACAGGAGGATCTCTGTGACTTCAAGGCCAGCCTGGTCTACAGAGTGAGTTCCAGGACAGGCTCCAAAGCTACAGAGAAACCTTGTCTCAAAAAACAAAAAATAAACAAAACAAAAAACAGTAACAACAAAAAAAGAGTTCAAAGACCTAGATGTGTTCTTTAAGCATCAATGCAAGAAGCAAGAACAACCAAGGGTCTTAGTAACCTCTACTGACTTCTGCTACCAGCTGGAGATGGACCTCTTCAAAAACAAAATGTTAATGAAGAAAAGTATCATCTATGAGGCCACTGCCAGAGTTTCCCTCACCTTGGCCGAATGCTCAGCTCCAGGATGGTCAGGACAAATCTGGGGTGACTTATTGGGAGAAACCTAGAGAGAGAAAGAAATCAAATCACTCTGTACTCTCTACTAACACAATGATCCCAGATCAGGGTCTTTCTGTCCCACCCTCCCCCAAACTAAGTACCACCACCTCTCTCCCCTCACACCCCACACTAGGTTGACAAAGGCCCTACTGAGACATTTCAGAGCCTGAAAAGGCTTGACTGACAGACTGTTTCATTCCAGAGGTCTAGAGAGGATAAATGACTTACTGAAGATCCTATGCTTAGTTCTTGAAATTAGTATGCTATTGTGTATTATTATTTTAAGATGTTACATTTGTTTATGCTGTGAAACTTTTGCTTTAATGATGTAAAGATGTGTTGCATTCTTTTATGTTGTATTTGTTTAACTCTGTGAAGCTGTGACTCTTTGCCTACCTACAACACCTGATTGGTCTAATAAATAGCCAAATGGCCAATAGAAAGGCAAGAGTGAGGATAGGTGGGACTGGCAGGCAGAGAGAATAAATAGGAGAAATCTGGGGGGAGGAGGAGGAGCAAGAAAAACAAGGAAATGAACACATCAGGGGTCAGTCACCCAGCTACACAGCAAGTCACAGAGAAAAAAGGAAAAAAAGGTACACAGAAATAGAAAAAGATAAAAGCCCAGAGGCAAAAGATAGATGGGATAATTTAAGTTAAGAAAAACTGGCTAGAAACAAGTCAAGCTAAGGCTGGGCATTTATAAGAATAAGACTACATGTGTATATTTATTTGGGAGCTGGGTGACAGGCCCCCAAAAGAGCCAAAAAGAGCAATAACTAACAACCAACAATAGTATGCCAACCATACGTAAGATTTTTGAACCCCTTCTTTTCTTGTTAGAGCAAGAAATTCTACACAACAAGATTTAAAGTAAGGGGCCTTTAAGACAGCTTGTGTGCAGTAAGTGACCACCTTAGGTCAATCCTCAAGTCCCACAAGGTGTTAGGAAAGAACTGACTCCTGAAAGCTGTCTTCTAACTGCCAGAAACGAGCCATAGTATGTGCATGCCTGTGAACCCATGTGTGCAAACACACACAAATAATAAAAACAAAGAAGTGCCACGGAGGATGTTCTACGATAACTGCTGATAAATACTGAGTAAAAGCTATGCAGATGCAACTTACTAAACAGGCAGCACACATGCTCATTTTTTCCGTTTTCCCAATGGCTTTCCAAGGCAGACTAGGCCATTAATCTCACTTTACAAGTTATGGAAATAACTCAGCAGTTAATCTGAAATTCAAAGGCAGGTTTAACTTTAAATCTACCCTTTAACCACTATATTCTATGTTTAAAAACAATATGCTAAAGGTTCTGACTGACTGCCTTGTAGTTAACTGAGAGAAATATTTGCATGCAACTCTTTAATATCTGCCTATGTTCCTGTTCCTCCCCTCATTCCAAACTCCCCTCAAAGCCAGCCCAGTCTCCCAAAACTTCATACTTGGATGTCTTCACGTCTCGTCCACCGATCACTCGTGCGGTGACTGTCTCCCCAACTTTAAGTGTGGTTGTAGGAGAGGTGCCCACTGGAACGTCGTCTAGAATGCGGGAGGCGTGGATACAGCCAACGATGCCATCTTCTAGAGTCACAACGACATGTGTGGCCTTCACAGACTTAATGGTCCCAGTGACTTTGTCCCCAATAGCCAGGCCATGCTTCTTTTTATTCCTCACAGTCAAGTCTGTGTCCTCCTCTTCCTCCTCTTTGCCATCAACCGTCTTGGAATCCCTCTGAGCTGGATTCTGGGTCCTCTTAGAAGCTGGCCCTTCCACAGCCAAAATCAGACCCATCACTCCTGGTTCTGTGGTCTTGAGAGTGAGGCAGACACCCTGTCCCACATGTAGCTTCTCAGAGTCAAAGTGGAAAGTGTCGTTGAGGTGAGAGGTCAGGGAGAAAGCTACAAGTTGGCCAGTCTCCATCAAGGAAGCCACAGCAAAGGACTCCTCCAGATGCTGCACGATGCCTTGATGTCTACTGCTCTTCCTCAGCTGGAATGGGAAGTACATTCACGCTCATGAATGAATGTTACTTTGTGCATGGCTCCACATGGCAGCGTGTAAAGAAGGCCCCTGATACCAGTAGACTGGGCTGTAAGCAATTAGCTTCCCCTAGACAGACATGGCTTTCCTTTCCTGAACACTCATTCCCAGAATCACCAGAATCCCCTTTCATTGGCTCTTGTCTTTTAGACAAGGCTTTGCTAAGTCGTCCACAGTGGCCTAGAGCTCAACTATTCCTGCTTCAGCTTCTCAAGTGCAGGGATTACAGAGGTATGCTATCATGCCTGGTTTTGGTTTGTTTTGAATGTAAATTTCTATGCCCAAACCTAGAACTATTGAATCTCAACTCTGGAGTTATTAGGGTGCACCTGATGCACAGCTAGGAGACCACCAGTGGTCTTAAGACTGACTGACGGTCCCGCCGCAGTCCCAGAGCACTTGTTACATCACTGAGGCAGGCATCTTTAATGGGAGCTCACTGTGTTCAAAGTACTCTGCTCCACTGTGTTCATGCCCGACAGTAAGATGGTAAGACCTTACCACCACTGAGGGAGACTGCTGGGCATGTTGGCACACCTGTAAAGCCAGCAGCTGGAGGCTGAGGTAAGACAACTATTGAGAGTTCTAGGTGAACTTTTACACATGAGAAACTCTTCAAAACAAACAACTAGAAACAAACAAAAAAAAATGCTTGGGATAATGATTAAATGCCGACCGAACATATTTAATTGAAAAATCTAAAACCCAAAATGTTCCCAAATCCATGTTTTTGAGAGTTATTAGCTTATGAGACTTCAAAAGTTTTATAGTTTAGACAGTTCAGGTTTCAGACCTTTAGAATAAGGAATATTAAATGAGTGATGTCTATTTAACTATTCCAAAGTTCAAGAGTCTGAAGTTGCCTAGCATGCTGCTATACACCTGTGATTTCAGCACTCAGGAAATGGAAGGCAGCCCATGTAACAGAGAGAAAACTTGGTTCAAATATCAAAAACAAACACAAAAACAAAAACCTAGAAATTTAAAACACTTCTGATCCCAATCATTTCATTTTGAATAAAGAAATGCACAACCTGTACAATCTTACCCAGAGAAACTTTCCACAGATTAAGATTTTTCTTTGAATCTACTCTATTTTTTGGTTTTTCAAGACAGGGTTTCTCTGTGTAGCCCTGGCTGTCCTGGAACTTGCTTTGTAGACCAGGCTGGTCTCAAACTCAAGAGATCTGCCTGCCTCTGCTGGGATTATCATGCCCAGCTCTTCCATCAGATGGAAGGATACGGAGGCATCAGGAACGAGTGTGCACAAGCTTCCTGAATGTAAGAAATGCCCAGACCTGATTAGTTTCAGGTGACTTTTTTCCCCTTAAGTTAGTTTACAACATTTATTTCAAATAAAATCTAAATTCTGCCTTTTCTTAAAAAACCAAAGGCATAGTGGTACACACCTATAATAAAACTAGCATTTGAGAGAGCAAGGCAGGACTGGATTCAAAGCTAGCTTGTCTCAAAAACCAAAAAAGGTAGGTAGGGGTTGGTGTGGGGGGTGGAAGACAATATATATTTAGCAACATTAGACCCAGGTAGTCCTCTGCTAAGAACTGGATGGAGCCAAACAGTCTGGCCTGTGGGGGCCAGGCACACATCTGCCCATCTGTCTGGTCTGAGCGCTAACCCTCCCCAATCGTATGTCCTACTCACTCATTACAGTACCTGATTGGCCTTAAAGCTAGGGGGATCATAAAATCTGTCATGGAAACCCGTCCTATTAGCTCCACCAGGATAAGAGGTATAGTGGAAATATCCTCGACAGAATCAGGCACACAGCCACTCTAACTACAAACTCCCTGAGCTGTGAGTGTGGTGCGGAAGCCAAGACACAAAGCCACAAAGGTGCACACTAATAAGCTTACCTTTCTAGCTTTCCTATTCACCAAGTCCTGGTGAAGGGAAACATGGACCTCCAACTTCAACATGTCCACATGTAGGACTACAACCTTCCTCTTCTGCCCAGACTCCACCTCTTGCCCTGTAGTGCAGAACCAAGCATAGCACAATCAGCCTTGTGGAAAGGGGAAGGGAAGCTAGCTCTTCTGGGCCCCTCAGTCCAAAGGGCAAAGATGGCCCACAGTTTAGGGAAATCAAGATGGCCTACCACACCTAGCTACGGTTGAAGTGGGTCTTAATTTATGCAATTTAATAACATAAAATCCCAACTTTGTACAAACACAATAAAAGCACTTCTGTCTTAGTTTCCTGTTGCCATAATAAAACCCCTGACAGAGCACCTTATGGGAGACAAGGTTAGCTCTGGCTCACAGATCAAGGTGCAGCCCACCATGGTGGGGAGTAAGGTCAGCAGGAACTGGACATACTAATCACACTGCACCAAGGAGTAGAAAGCAAAGGATGCATGCTACTCATCAGCTCCCTTTCCTTACTTACACAGCGCAGCCCAGTCCAGGCTTCCCATTATAGTTAACAGAGCCAAGATGCCCCTGCTCCCTAGGGATGCTCAGAGGCCAACCCAGCTAATTCAAGACCCTGCTATGCACTGACACTAACCATCACAAGAACCATGCTTAAACATTTATCCTGCTATCAATAGCCTTGATTTTCATTCACACAAGGTAAGGATGCTTCAACTGAATCAACTCATCTACTATACGACCATGGAAATTTCTGTATCCAGTACAGGGAGCAAGCAAGCACAGGGTCTCCCAACAAGAGGAGCAAACTCACCTGCCCGATGGTATTTGCTGGCTTTCAAGATCAGGTCAGGCACGGGACCCCCACTGAACACCACTGAACCATCTTCCAACACCTTTTGTACCATGACATCAAGGACCATCCCTGGGGTCATCTCAGCCAGTGTTTGAATCAACACAGAGTCTGCCGAGGCCCAAAGAAAGCAGGGAATTAATGAAGGACACTCTCAGCACTTCTTTCCTCTGGAAATGTGCTGGCATCACAGAGCAGAGGAACACTCAAACACTGAAAGAGTGAAGTCACTTCCTGCAAACCATCCAGTGTCAGGTCAGATGTAGGAGGCAGAGACTGTCAGACCTCTGTGAATTTAAGGACAGCCTGGTCTACACGTAGTGAGTTCCAGGCCAGCCGGGCCTACACAGTGAGACCTTGCCTCAACAAAACAAATCCCACACAAAAACAAAATAATCTAGTGTCATGGCCAGTAAAATGACTCAGAGGGCCCCTGCCGTCAAGTCTGAGAGCCTGGGTTCAATCTCTGCAACCCATGAGGTGGAAGGAAAGAACCAATTCCCACAGATCATTCTCTGACCTACACATACATTGTATGGCATACTCACGTTCTCTCATGTGCACACACAAATAAACCTAATCTTTGTTTTTGCTTTCTGAGACAGTGTGTCTCTGACTGTTCTAGAACTTGCTCTGTAGACCAGGTTGGCCTCAAAGTCAGATATCCACCTGCCTCTGCCTCCTAAGTGCTAGAATTAAAGGAGCACACCACCACCACCTAGTAAGTATTCAAGAAGATCTTCATCTTAATCTGGGTAGTGAATGGGTGTCATTTCATAAACACGTAATGATTACTTTACGAACATTTACTATTCAAAAAAGCACAGATGGAGAGAGAATACAGGCCAGTAGTAGAGCACTTGCTTGAGGTTCTAGGTTGGCTCAGTTTCTAGTAACACAGAAAGAATAGAAATGGAGAGGGAAAAAAAAGGCTTGCTAAGGTGGCATGCAACTACAGCCCCATACTACTGGGGAGACTCAGGCACGAAAGTCACTTAGACCCACAGTCTAGGGCCAAACTGGCCATATAAAAACTCTATCAAACTGCACCAATTTTTTTTGTTTTTGTTTTTAAATTAGAGAAAGCCCCCATGTCACCCTAACAACAGGTACAATGGAAGTACACACTTCTGTCTGGACCTTATCCTCTGCTTCCTGCCTCCATTAAACATGCCCCACCTTGGTTACTCATGAGGCTGCGGACACCCTGCAGCTCTTCCAGGCACTGGCACAGGAGGATGAAGCTAGTGTTGGCTGAATTTCCCAGGCTGCAGTCTGATAGTCGCAGAGACAAGAGCATCCTTTGCTTTTCCTCATCCACATTGGTCACCTTAGCAACGACTGTCTGACCCACCACGAAGTGGTCACTTGGAGTGGTTACAAACTTGTCACTCATGATCTGAACAGTAGATAAAAAATGGGAAAGGAAAGCAGCTGTCCATTAATACAGTTAGGGCTAAAGACAATGTTGTGGAATAGAATATTTAAGTAAAAATATGTTATATTTGTTTATGTTGCAAAATAATTGTTTAATTAACTATGTAAAGATGTGTTGCATTTGTTTAACTATGTAAAGATGTGCGGCTCTTTCATCTTGCCTAAGGAACCTGATTGGTCTAATAAAAAGCTGACTGGCTAATAGCTAGGCAGAGGATGGTTGGTGGGACTGGTGGGCAGAGAGAAAACAGAAGCCAGGCAGCCAGACACGGGGTGAAGCAGGAAAGCAGAGAGGACAATACACAGATGAGATAAATGACCCTTCGAGCAGCACATAGATTAACAGAAATGGGTTAATTTAAGTTTAAAAAGCTAGCTAAGCCTAAGTAAGGCCAAGCATTCATAATTAATAAGTCTCCATTTCATGGTTTCGGGGTTGGCAGCCCAAGAAAGCTTGCTACCTTTGGTGCCCAACATGGAGCGCCAAATGCTACTTAACCTTCATCACAGTGGCTGTGCTTTAAACTGCTAGCAGCCCAGCTGCTCAGCTTGTAGCCGGGGGGGGGGGGGGGGGGGGGGGGGGGGGGGGATTCTGTTCCTCCAGAAAATGGCTCTGTTGTTGTGGTTAAAGGCAGCTTTAACCAAATCTCTATTCTAATAAAACTTAAGATTCAAAGGCTAGGGTGAACACCTGCAAGCTCAGAGTTAGAGTAGCAACTGGCTAACTCTCTCTCTTTACTGCCATCCAGGAAGCCTCCCTCCTTCCACACCACCCCAACTAAAAAACCCATGCTAAGCCCACCTCTTTGAGTCAGGTAAATTTTATTTAATTAACCCAAATGCAACACATCTTCACATAGTTAAACAAATGCAGCACAAACAAGTGTAACACATCTTTGCCCTGTGCTGTGTGCAGTGTTGTCATACACCTGTCTATGTCCTTCAGGACCCAGTTTCTTCAGCAAGTATGAAAAGTTCCACTTAAGGAAACATTAGGATCTTTTCCATTTGAAAAACTTGTAATTCAATGGCACAGAGGAGAAAAAAGTAATTCCAAAGATATTTTGGTGCCTCCACACCTTAAAAACCACAGGAGGCTCCAAAAATTACACTGGGCTACTCAGGAAAATTTAGTCTGAACATGCTATAAACACAAGTCAGTCCTCCCAACACTGGAAACAGTCACCTATCAAAGTCACTGTCACCAAATACTGCTGTGTGAGACAAAGGCCCCTTTCTCTAGGACCAAAAGAGCAGGCAGGAGGTTCAGTACATCAGTTGCATTCACCCTTTTTCCAGTGACTTCATGGCATTCACACCTTACATGATTCTCCTTGGCCCCCTTAAAGTACTCAAGCCCCCTGCTGCTTCTCAGCTCAGCAGGTCTATGAGTCTGAGCTCTCTCCCCAAAGGCCCTTGTACATAGAACTGAACTTACAGCTTTGGGGGCCAGTCCATTAAGACCTGAAGGGAACTGGATGAATACACCGTAGTCCTTGATGCTCTTCACAAAGCCAAGGAGCAGCATTCCAGGCTGAATTTCTGAGAGGCTCTTGGGGTCCTGGCCACCTTCTACTGTGGAGACCAAAGCTGGCTTCCTGCAAAGAAGCTAGTGGAACTTCATTGAGGAATGTTCCGGAAAGACAGATGAAGTATCTATAACTCCATTTCCTCCTTCTAGTCCACTGACTTTACTATTACTATGGTTCTCTCCAGGCAGAGAACCACAGCAGGAGCAGCACAGTAAAGCTTGGGAGAAGCCAACAAGTTCTTAAGCATTCCCTAACTGCTGAAGTAGCAGTTCCAGTGGGGCTGCCCTTCAGGAGATACTGATATTCTGTGATGCTGGACAATCAATTTAGTTCTTCCTGCTAACTCCTCTCCAGAATCCCGCTGGTCTGCCAACAGGGCACAGCACATGTCCACAATCCGAAAGCTGGGTTAGCCGATACAGTCCCCTACTGACCCTGTCCTGCAGCCAATGAACCCCACTCCACCCTGCTGCCCTACGGATTTTATCTTATGTTTAATAAGAAAGAGTAGTGTTGTCCTAAAAATATCCATGAGCAGAACTCAAGGAAATCACTCTGAGCCCCATACGCCAACAGGAAGAACCTTTCTGAGTTACTGCTTCAACCATACCCAGCCCCTGGTAGGACTTCCTGGGCCTGTTCCTGCTTTCCAGGCACAGGTCTGGTCATCAATTTGGTCTTACAGAGTATTTTTAAGCTCAAATAGTTGATTTTTCTCCCCTTAGTCCTGCCTAGAATTTCACACCCAGGCGCCCATGGCCTTCCACTGCCCCAGATATCAGTCAAGGATACAATATGTTTCTCACCCTGGCTCAGACACAGAACTCGATGAAGGGTGTCACCTGCCTGGAGCCAGTGATGCAACAGAGGGCCATTGGCAACATGATCTGACAAATGCGGCGTGGGAAGGAAAGCAGGGATGTTGTGGGGAAGGATGGCCACCTCCAGCCCATCTTTGGTCTTCTCCAAAACCTTCACATCCACCAACTGCTCAGAATCAAAAGGTAAAAACTAGAATCTGTCCTGAGAAAAGAGCTCAGAGGTTACCAAGAAGCTAAAAACAAAGATACCTTCCTCTAGACCCCACATCTCCACCCACACCACAATTCCTCTGGGGTTCCCTTGCCAGTTTCTCTGCTGATTCCCGGAAGGAAGAGGAAACTGCAGGCTGGCCTTAGCAATTAGAGAGACCACCAGTAAAGCCATGTCGTAACGTAACTTTTCTCTCATGCCAGCTTCCACTTGCAGGCAGGAAAGGTGCTCCCAATCTCGCAAAGCCACCCCTCTTCTCTCCACAGGCTCCAGTACTCCTCTAGTACTGATGTCACCATAAGACACAATCACTTGTCCAGGTACCTGCCCAGTGTTAACAGCTCTTCCTTTCTTCTGACTGTTTTCGACACTCTCGTTCTTTGGCTCTGAATCACTCAACAGTTTGAAGGACAGGAGCATCCTCTCCTTGGAAGGTTCACAGTTCAACACTGCCACCTTCACCACCTGGTGAGAAACCACATGTATCTGGCCATCTCCTGCAACAGCAGGCCTTCAGAGCCGAGAGCAAATTGCCCTCCACGAGCACTACAGGATCCTTGGGTCAGATCCAAGGGCAGGGAAAAGATGATAGAGACTGCATTTAAAAGTCCCATAAGTGAACCTTCTTAACAAAGACATAACAACTTCAAGTTATAAGCCTCAAGTTTTAAGAAGTTCTTTAAGAGAAACTCAAACGCACTAGTTTTCCAATACCTCCTATGGTGAGAGACTGAGGTGACTATCTCTGGTTCATCATAGGTAATGAGGCATTTCATCCAGGTAGTAGGCCTGGGTCCTCTGGATTCCAATGAGAGCTCCTGGGCCATCACCCCCTCCCCGTTTTAACTAGCTTGGGGCCACTTTATCTTTGCTCCCTTTCTCTTCCTTTTAAAAGGCAGCCATCTGCCACTGCTCCATTAAACCTGCATTCACAGTCACTAAGGGTACCTGTACAGAAGAGGGTTACCTGGCCAGTGTAAAAGACCCTCTCAGGGTCAGGAATATGCTGCTCACTGAGCTCATGCTTGGGCACCAGCCCCTGCACGTTATTGTAGAACTTTACGATGCAGCCATAGCTCTTGACTCTTATGATAACACCATGCGTTTGCAGGCCAGGCTTGGCATCCTCATAGCACATAATGGCAGGTAGTTTGGATGTGACAAGAGTTTTCTTCAGGGTCATTAACAGCTTCTTGGCTTCAGGGTCACAGTGTAAAACCTAGGGAAAAGATAGAGGCCATCAACAAGTTGTTACCAAGACCATCACTGACTGATCTGCTGCCCCATGAAACCAAAGGACATAGGTCATTTTCAAAGAACTACCTTTCACCTCTAATAATCTCAGCTGTAGATTTTTTGTTTCTTGCAGGATGGCATCTAAGGCATAGAAACCTCTATTGCAAACGTACTTCCTCTCACAGCATTAACAACCCTTTCCCAGGCACACACACAGTGTGACTGGTCTAGTATAGCAGCACTAGCCTGGGGTTTCAGAAATTTACAATAGCACACCTTATGCCCACCTACCTTGTTACATGGTTAGTGGTATTATTTATTAGTTATGATCTAAGACTGAGCAAGCCAATTACCTTGAGAGAAAAAAAAAAAAAA
This sequence comes from Arvicola amphibius, assembly GCF_903992535.2. Taxonomy (NCBI): domain Eukaryota; kingdom Metazoa; phylum Chordata; class Mammalia; order Rodentia; family Cricetidae; genus Arvicola; species Arvicola amphibius. The sequence continues at coordinate 186,870,323 of NC_052047.1, read as the reverse complement.
ACATTTCTAGCTGTCCTGGAACTCATGCTGTAGCCCAGGCTGGCTTCAAACTCAGAGATCCCCCTGCCTCTGCCTCCCAAGTGCTGGGATTAAAGGCGTGTGCCACCACACCTGGTGAGAAACCCGTTTTCAATCCCTTGATCTCACTACTTAAGATCTGCACCAATGTGCAATTACTGCCCTTATGTATCAATAATAATAAAATACAGTAAACATAAGAAAACTCAGCTCTAGCCAGTAGTATGTTTAAGTGGAACAGCATGCTTAGCACACAGGAAGCACTGGGGTTCAACAATCAGTACCAGGACAAAGCAGAACCAGGAACTCCTACTTTTTATAACAAGCTTCTCGATGGACTTAAGATATCTGTGGAAATGTCATGTTTTTGTGGGATCGTCTAGGCTGTTAATTCTTTTAGTTGCTTAATTATTGAGTTGGAGGGCATGCACATGCCATGATGCATGTGTGTTTGTATGTGGGGAATAAGGAAGGAATTCACATGCCATGGTGAATGTGTGCAGAGGTCAGGGGGTAGTTCTCTTCCTCCATTATGCGGGACCTGAGACTCCAACTCAGATCGTCAGTTGCAGCAGGCACCCTTACCCATGAGCTACCTCCCAGGGTCTGGGCTATTTTTTTTAAAATAAGGTTTTGATTAGTATATATTAATTATACATAATAATGGGATTTGCTATGATATTTCATACATAATGTATCTCAGGGCTATTTCTGAGTCTGAACATATTCCTTTCTCTTCCACAACCTTCCAAACCTTGTCCATCTTTTCTAGTTCAAGTTCTACCATCATCAAAAGTCCAGAAGGCATTATTTTACTGAGCTAACTCTGAAAACTGGTTCTGTCATTTATTAGTTGTGGGACTTTGGACAGATACTTGGCTTTCCAACCCTTTAATTGGCACTTTGAAAATGAGGACAATACAGTTACTTGACAATGATTTTTAAGACATGCGGTGTATGGCAGTGGCTACCGGCAATAAGGCTGTTGTTGAATCCCACCTCACTTTCTGAGCTCTAACCAGAGCACACAGCCTTCATCAAACCATGCGACAAATGCCACACAACCGGCTTGCGTGGTTATTTTAACTTACAGTATACAACACAAGTCAGGGACTCACTTTTCTTTTCCTAATACTCAGTAAAGGATACTGACGATGTTACACACTCATTTTACAGAAAAAAGCAGAAACGTCAGCTTAGAATCTCTCTCTTCCCATCTAACCCTAACCCACCATGGACTCCCTCAGGGGGCTCACCCGGCACTTGACCTCGTCCCCCAGGTGGTATTTCTTCTCTGGATTCTTCATCATGATGTCAGCCAGGTGCATGGAAGGTACCAGGCCTCTCATTTGCTCACCCACTTTCACCAGCATTCCAAATGCCTTTATGGCCAGCACTGTACCCTATGGGGTCCAAAGAAAAGACACCATAATCTCCTAAGAACAATATTTTCTCTTATTGGGGTTGTCACCTTTCAAATCTCATGGAGGTAAGCCAATCCTGCCCCCCAAGCTAGACTTAGCCAGGCCTATGTATGAAGCTTTCGAATTTTCTGGCTGAGCATGTAATTCCTGTGTTCCATGCAGGAACACTTCCTACGGGGACTATGTCTCTTGAGGAATGAACTCCACCTTAAAAGTATCTGCTCCATTAGTGTTGCACACTGGAGGAGTGGGATCTGGAGCCAGTTTCACACTAATATCACACAACGAACTATCTGCTCTAACAGCTGCCACCAAATCCCAAGCCCAAGACTTGTGACCCATTGTGTCCATATGGTTGGGTGGAGCTAGTAAGATTTTATTTTGAAATTGATTACAGTCACCTAAGGAATATACAGAAGTGTCTGTTTTTAGACAGTAGAAACATGTCTTTAATGTATTAATAAGAGGACGAGTGAGCTGACAGTTAACATATAAACTAAGGAGGCATGATGGTGGAGAAGGATCTACATATATGCTTGAGTCCTTACCTTTATCACTGTCCCTGATTTGATGTCATGATATCTAAGAAAATGAGCTGTAATAATTGATCTAGAACAAAAGAAAAACATATAGTTACACAGTCTAAGGAAGGGACTGCCTATAATTCAGGACCTCCACAATCACGCCAGCAAGAAAGGACACCCTCACCCAGGCAGCCCAGAGAAGTGAAAATGCATATGCACAGGGGCATGCCTCCTGGGTACTAATGGCACTTACTTCCGCAGAGACAGCAGGACCAGCTCATCCATTTGACTGTAGTCAATAATCCTACACTTGTGAGTGCTCCCTGGTTTGAAGGTCTCAGCACTGAATAATTTTTTAGAATCAGAGAGATGGCTGAGCTGCAGAATATCAAAAAGTAAAGTCAGCAACATAGCTCCGAGGCAGAGTTCAAAGCACACTGAGATGACAACACATTTATCATCACTATAAAAACAGTAGTTCGTGAGATGGAGAGATGGCTCAGTGGTTCAAGCATCGGCTGCTCTTTGAGAGGTCCCAGGTTCAATTCCCAGCACCCACATGGTAGCTCACCACCACCTGTAATTCCAGTATCAATAGGTACACAGACATAAAAGCAAGCAAAATATTCAAAACTTAAAAATATTTTTAAAAACAGTACTTTAGGGGAGGGGAGGAAAGCGGGAGGAGGAGAGGAGATGGAAATTTTTAATAAAAAAAATGAGAAAAAAAATAAAAACAGTACTTTATAGAATCTCATGAATAACAGTCCACCTAGATCATGCATCAATAAACTACCCTCATATGCCGGTGCCTACTTTTATAAATGAAGAGCCTTACAGGACTGTAGTTGAGCCTGTTCAGTTAAATGCTGTGGACACTTTCATACAACACAGCTGAGCTGTGCTGGGGCACAGATTATAGAGCCCGTAAGTCTAAAATACTCTCCATCCAGCCCTTTAACAAAAGCTCTGCTGGGACTGGAGGGATGGCCGCAGAGTAAAGAGTATGTACTGCTCTTGCAACCATGATGGGTGGCTCTCTATCTCCGGTACCTCCAGCTCCAGAGGAACTGACATCCTGCTCTTGTCTCCATGGGAACTGTACCTTAGGCACAAAAACACACATATACAAATAATCAGAAAATTTTTAAGATTTTTTTCTTTTTTAACAACGACATCAAAAGTCTTTGCCAAGCCTTGGTCTGGATCCTATTTCATTGCTGTTCTACCTACTGGTCAGGTACCATACATAGCAAGTGCGGTTAAGCATTGTGAAACAACAAACTTGTCATTGTCCTGACTTTAGGGACAGTCTTTCACAATGGAGACTGTCAAAAACAAGATTATCAAGGGAAGAAGGAAGCAGAAAAGAACCTATCTTCCCTAAAGTCCTTCCAGTGATAAGATCTTTGACCAAAGAAAGAAGCCTCCTCACCCGGGCATAGGCCAGGGTCCCATCCTTCAGCTTGAAGGTGGCCCCAGCCTTCTCAAAAAATCCCTGAACAGGAACATTATCCAGCACAGCCCCTATCTTCTGGTAAGAGATCCGGGTGAGTGGCCGCCCAGGCTGCAGGAAGATGGGACGCAGGCTCAGTCGTACAACTCTAGTTCGAGGATGGATGCAGAGGATGCAGGCTTTTACCTGTACAAAAAAGCAAAATGAACAAGAGGTGCCCACATAATACAGCTGAGAACAGACCCTAAGGGGTCAGCTACAGTTGTGCTAATCAGGTAAGTACTAAAATCTTCAGGAGTAACAGACATCAGCCCATGAAATCAGTGTGTGGAGAAGTTAAATGAAATGTCCCAGAGAAACTGTGTCTAACTCAGTACCAAATTCATCATACCAGTGCCACCACAGTGAAGGCCTGTCTGAAACGTCCCAATATACACCTGAACAACAAAGTAAAAACATGCAAACCATCTAGGCAGTGACAACGCACACCTTTAATCCCAGCACTAGGGAGGCAGAGGCAGACGGATCTCTGTAAGTCTGAGGTCAGCCTGGTCTACAGAGTGAGTTCTAGGACAGCCAGGGCTTTCTGGGGGGGGGTGGGGGGGAACACTCGAATTGTGTCAACTCTTCTTCACACAAACATAACAGCACCAGAGCTGCACAGTGGTGGCACACACCTTTAATTTCAGCACTCAGGAGGCAAAGAAAGGAGGATCTCTGTGAGATCAAGGTCAGCCTGATCTACAAGAGCTAGTTTCAGAACAGCTAGGATTGTTACAGAGAAACCCTGTTTCACAAAAACAACACAACAACAGCAAAAAAGCACTAGAAAAGTCACTATGGTGTCAGGAGGAACATCTAATTTCTCTTAAAACATTTCTTCTCGGGCTGGAGAGATGGCTCAGAGGTTAAGAGCAGTGTCTGCTCTTCCAGAGGTCCTGAATTCAAGACCCAGCAACCACATGGTGGCTCACAACCATCTGTAATGAGATCTGGTGCCCTCTTCTGACCTGCAGGTGTACATGCAGACAGAACACTGTGTACATAATAAATAAAAATCTTTAAAAAAATTTCTTCTCTGTAAGATACATAAGAATGTAATACTACTTTAAAAGTGAAACTGAGTCATCTGAGAATTACAAAATTCTAAATGACATACATTCTAAAGTACCAATGTTCATTGTAGAAATTTTGTTTGTTTGGTTTTGGTTTGTTTTTTGAGACAGGGTTTTTCTCTGTAGTCCTGGCTGTCCTGGAACTCACTCTGTAGACCAGGCTGGCTTTGAACTCAGAGATCTGCCTGCCTCTGCTTCCAAGTGCTGGGATTAAAAGCATGAGCCACCACTACCTGGCTCAGTGTAGAAAATTTAAACATTTAGGTAACTGCAGAAAACTCACCAGGGTCACTACTAAAATCTGATTATACAGTGTTTTAATCAAGTATACTTTCTATTATGGTGTATTTTAGGAGTCAGATCTAAGCTAGGTGTGCTGGCACACACCTGTAATGTCAACACTCTGGGTGTAGAAACAGGATCACATGTCCAAGGGCATTGCAGCTACACAGAAAGTCAGAGCCTAGCCTGAGTTACAAGAGACTGTCCAACAGGCTGAATAGATGTCAGTGGGTAAAGGCATCTGACATCCTGAATTTGACCCCCAGGTCTCATATGGTGGAGAGAGAGAACTGAGTCCCCCCTGGTTGGCCTGGAACTTGACCAGGTTGACCTCAAACTTGGGGTGATCATCCTGCCTGTCTCCTGAGTGTTGCAATCCAGGCATGAGCCACTAAACCTGGCCTCATAAACTGTTTTAAACCACATTTTCCCACTTGAACAAACTGTGTTCTATACTAACTATTCTTCCTTTAAAGTAAAAGGCAAAGCTACCCTCTATAGCTATAACTTCTCTCAGTCTTGCCATTGGTCTTTCCTGTGTCACTTCCAAAGCACCTTTTCCCATTTCCCGTATTTCACTGCATATGGTTCACATGAAGTCCTAGATAGGACACCAGACAGCTGATTAACACACAGCTAGGAATCAAGAATCAAGAAAAGCTAGCTGGATGTTTCTTACTGTTTGAGCTGAAGAATAGGCTCCAATTTTCTTGGGCTCCAGATGCATGAAGTCGACCAGGCCTGTGAAGAATGTAAGGAAGCTGAGCTGGAGTCCAAACTGAGTTACCTACAAGTAAACATTACATGTCATGAAAAAGAATTCAATGGAGTGGAACATGAGATATTCTTCATGGCAAACACTGGATCCCACAATGCCCACAACTATGCATTTCTCGTCCTATAGCTAGCCCTTAACAATATGAATACTTAATTTTAAAAAGTGAAGCATCTTTGAACAGATATTTCTCCAAAGAAGCTGCACAAACAGCCAGTGAGTAAATCATCATCATCATGAAGATGGAGAAGCTGCACAAACAGCCAGTGAGTACATCATCATCATCATCATGAAGATGGAGAGAATCAATAACTGTTGGGAAAATGCCAATCAAAATCACCATGAGGTGTCACTTCACATCCACCAGCAGGCTTCTTCTAAAAAAGATGAATAAACATAGGCATAAGGTGGCAGTGAAGTCACCAACACCCAAATGAGAGAAAACAATGCTTAAAATTGGTAAATCAGGAGATACCAGCAGAAGCTACTATTATTAGGAGAGACGGCACAGTTCTTCACTATGAGCTTTTTAATATCACTAGACTTTTTTAAATCAACTTAAAATTTTTTTATCGTAATTTATTTATTGTGCGTGTGAATGAGCACACATAACACCAGCATAGCACCCAAGTGGGAGTCAGCGGAAATGGCTCTGTCCCCCCCATCATGTGGATTGCAGGGATGGAACTCTGGCCATCAGACTAGGCGACAAGTGTTTTTACCCACTGAGCCATCTGAGCAGCTTAATCAACTGTTTT